>NC_134453.1:24087759-24420974 GCF_030867145.1 Opisthocomus hoazin | reverse complement strand
GTTGTTTTATGCATCACCTGTTTTTCATTATTTCTTAATTTTTTTGAAACAATATCAGCTTTCACAGTTGGTTGAGCAGGCTTTGTCTGACTTGGAACTGTCCAATTTATTTACTCCTAAACCATTAGCCTTCAGTAGTAATTTATGTAGGATACAAATTAAAAAGGAAACAATTGAAGGCTATAATTTGTGGGTACCAGTTATGCTTATGGTGATTTCAGCATGTATTTTTTTTCTTGCAAAATGCTGTAAGATTTATACCACTTGAGTAGTCTACCATTTTTGTTTTTATTTGTATGAAGTATAAACAAAACATACACAATGGAGACAGCTCATTTCTAGAAATTTGCATATTACAATAGAATCAAATTATAGGTAACCAAAAAAGGCCAGAGAAAAAAAAAACTAGTAGTAAGACATGGTTTTTAGTGTAGAATCTTCCAGCATCTTTGGTAAACATCTCAGAAAAAAATGTTTAGGCAAGTTCATTTAAAATATACTAGAATTGCTGTTCTAGTTAATCTTCATATCTAGCCATAAAGAAATTTGCACTGTAACATTGTTTCATTGCAAGATTGTTACAGATTAATTGTAAATTACCTTTGTGCAAATAAAAGGAGTACTGCCTTGTGCTCTGAAACTGTTTGTAAGGCTTTTTGGCTTGTTCCACTGAGATTCTAACATGCATTATGATTTGTAATTGGAAACATTACTTTCAGCCATTGTCATGTGATATTCTAATTACTTTTAACCACCATGTAAAAAAAATTACTGTATATGTCTTGAGTTTTTATTGGTAGTTACCTCTTGTGCACAGGTAATAAATGAATTTAAAAGTATTTAAGTATCTTGTTTCAGTGTGTTTGCAATTGGTGATTATCCAGCATTCAAGATGACTAACCTTTCAGTGTTAACTCTGGGACTATTTACATACTTTGGGCTAAGATTAGCAAACAATACTTGGAGCATAAAGTGGAGGACACAGTGGAAGGGTCATATGAAACTGAAGACTGTTTAGATAAAGTGAAAGTAGTGAAATAAAGCATTCCGCTGTGTGTTACTGAATAGTATTTGCTTTTTATTGGTCTTTGGTATCAGTGTAATTGTGAACATTCTGAATTAATTCCTGTATTGCATTAAACACTTCATCTGAACAATTTTTTCTTTTGGTACAAATATAAAGCCAGTTTGCTCTAAAAAACATTGCTTGCAAATGATTTAAACTTACTGGCCTTGACTCAAAATTGTTAATAAGTTAAACAAATTTATAATGGGATATAAGGGAGAGTGTTGAGCGCACTTTCTTTTACATACAATGAAATTAATAAAACTCTTGTCAAAGCCAAGCATGCAGATTTTACAGGGAGTAACTGTGTTGTAGTCTTCTCTCGGAAGTTTTTGCTGTCCAATAATCTTGTCTCTTCAGCAGTAAGTAAATAGATCAAATACTGGTGATGTACAGTAATGGGTAAAGTACAAGAAAATCTCTTGTTTGGCAGGCCTCTGTCGCTGGATTAAAGCCTCATAGATACAGCAACATAGAGCATTAAACAAACAAATCAAAATAGAATCTCCTGGTGATTTGAGTTTTGTATGATCGAAGCCTTTTAAAATACTTAAAGTTTGGGTAGGAAATTATTATTACTTTTGTTTCCTAGCCAATGATAGTAAACCTGCAAGGGACTGAACCTTCATGGTGCCTTCTGTTTGGGTAAGTAGCTTCCACTGCACTGAGTAAGAGACTGTGATAGGGAAGTGATAGCAAGTAGTATCTGTAGAATAATCACTACTTTTTCGTAATTACTTTCACAATTACTCTTAGGATCTTCAAAGTAACTAATCTGACTTGACCTTATAGTATGCCTTATAAGAACTTTGCTTTAAAAAAGTGAGATCTCCAGTCATTTAGAAGGTATATCCTTCTAAGAACACAATCCATAACTTGCAAAAAGGCCACTGTCAAATGGAAAGGACAATGCTGAAGAAGGGAGGGGAGTGATTTTTGCCAAGCTTTACTAAGATACTAAAGCACTGAATCTGAACTCCATGAATGTTCTTTTGAGACAAGATACAGTTCACCTATGTAAGTAAAACAGAGATGCAGTATTTGAAGTCAAATTCTATTAGAATTTAAGAAAAAGTAGACTTTAACCTAAACTATACAATGAACCATTGAGCTAAGTTTACTACTTGAGGTATAATTAATTTAACTATGTATCTATTGTCAATTAGTAATAACAATTAGTAACTGAGTTAGTGGTAAAACACAGACATCTTTAGTGTAGGAGGAATTTTGGTTTTGTTAGCAAAGACCTTAATTGTTAAAAGTGGCAGTAGGTGGAACAAGGTTTGTAGTAGGGGTAAAAATTTATTTGCTTTAATAATAAAAGATACATCACACTGGTTTAATGGCATAATAGAATCTTTGTTTGCATACTCTCTCTCTCACCACTGTCTCTCTAGCCTTTTAGGCACTCATTTTTGAAAATGTCCAATTTCTTTTTGGTTATAAAGGTTTGAAATTTAATATTACTGCTTGGAAATATGTCATGCAGCTGCTTTCCTGTCACTGTGTGGTTTCCTGAATTATTTAGTTTTATTGTGTCTGAAAAAAAGTAAGCATAAATCTACATTTAACAGTGAGTCTATTAGAAAAGCTCTTTGCTTGTGAAATGATATACTGGGAAAACATGAAGACTTCATGAAAAGCAAAGGTACCACAAGAGGGTGCCATTTCTTTAATTTTCATAGTGACTAAATTTGCATGGCAACGTTAAATGATAATCCATGGGCAATTGTATATGGGGATGATTCTATTCAGGTCTGACTTGTAGAATCTTACAGAAACCATATGCAGATTTTTCATGAAGTTAAGCTAAAGAGGCATCTCTTGTGTAACAAGGACTTTAAAAAAAAACATTTTGGCAATTGAAAAGAGGATTTTAACCTTAAATTCTGTGAGTTACGTAACTGACTATATTCAGAATTTTCTGATCACAAAAAAGTTGAAATATGTTTTTAAAGTTTTTTGATCTTAGGTTTTAAAACAGCTGTATGAAAACCTATCCATAAGTGTATATTGGACTGGGTATAGGCTGAGATGGAAGAGTAAAGAAAGCCAGAAAAGGGAAGTAAAGGAGAAGGTCCAACTCTGAAAAGAATGAGAATGAGTTTGTTTTGTGTTGTGTTTTGTGTGTATGTGTTTGTTTTAAAGAAGGAAATATCCGTCAGTCTTGTACTGGCTGATTTGATCTATACTGCATTTTGTCGACAGGTACGCTTTACATGTGAAAGATGCTAGTTCAAAGCCAATATGATACCCCTTACACTTTATCTCCCAGCTTTCCAGAGAGTTGTATTTTGTAAATTGTCTCCCCAACACCACTTTTTTCCCCCCCTTTTTCCAGCTTGGTGTTCAGTGCATATAACAAAAGTTCATGAAGTCTTAGCACCCTGGTGAGGTTGGCAAGGACACAAATACAAAAGCTACAACTTGTTCAAAGTCTGTCAGTGAGCCAGCAGTAGTGTCAGGAACAGAACTTCATCATTCAAGTTCCTGCCTTTTATACTTGTAGAAAAAGAAATATATTGCTTTTTACAAAGCTGCAAAATATTTCATCACTGTGCCCCTCTCCATGTTTGACAAAATGAAAATTAAAACTAAGAATTTCAATTCCTGTGTATCACTTGATGGAATTGTCAAAAGTAGGCTGGTCTCAGATAGTTTCCCTTTGACCCATACTAGTGGCAATTTTTACCTCATAGGGAGAAGTGTTTCAACAATAGTGATAATTTTTGAAAATTTCACCTTATGTGTCCTTTACAGTCATGACAGAAATATTCAGAGTAATAAACCAACTCTCAATATTGTAATCCATTTAAATATTGTGAAAAATAAGGGGGTTTTATTAACTTCAGAAAATAAGCATTATTAAGACATTTTCCTAGACTGACAGCAGGGGGAAAAGTATCTTTTTTTTTTTGACAGACTTTTGAAATCAAATTTATAATGCAGGCAAGGATGTGATTTGGAAGTGAAATCAAGCTAGCCTGTCTCCTGCTAAAATCTCTATCTTAGAGAGTTTCTATATTAGCCACCATTCTTTCAATCCAATTAAATTTTAATACAGCATAAGGAAGTGCTATGAGCACGTCCTTAATTCCTGAGAACAACAGCAATAAATGAGGGATTCTCAGGGAGTCATGGCGAAGGCTTTGTGGTGTTGGGCTGGGTCCCCGGGGAGAAGGGAAAGTGCCCTTCCTAAAACAGAATTGAAAAGAAAGTACTCTTCCTGAAACCAAGGCTCGGGGATTTGTCTGTTAAATGTTGAATATTATTGTAAGTCCCTGTCTGTTTGTAAGTCTTTGTAATATTTGGATTTATGTTGAAAACTCGGTCTGCCTGTGCATGTGTGGTCATGACTATGATTGTGTGGTTTTATGTGCTTGTTGTCATAGTGTTTGTATTTCTGTGATCTGATGGATTTATTTGGTTTCTATGATCTAACAGATTTGTCTGGACTAAGTAACTGCCTTTGCGTCTTCCGGTTTGGTAAGTTCTGCAGGTATTGATTATTTCTGCTTTTTGACTTTGGACTGTTGTATTTGGACTCTGATTTATCGGGGCTGCGGAAGCATTTGATGCAGCAGGGAATAGATGTGGTGAAGTTTGCAGCTTTATGCTTTTATGTACATTGATTTTAGCCTATATAGTTAATGACTCATGCTTTTAGATACACTGATCTTAGCCTAGGTGATTAATATGGATAGCCAATACTTAATATTATGGATGTTTGTATGTGTGATGAGTATACCTATAACCCAAGTGTAAATTTACTGACCTCATATCATTGATCCACCATTATTTCGACTCCTGACATAGTGGGATGCCTCCCCTCCAATTGGCAATAATGATATGTTGTGGTCAGGCGGTGCTTGGGTCCCACCATCCACACAGGAAGAAAATTGGATGCAAGTAAATCAATCTACGCCCATATGTTAGATAGCAGATTTGCCATCAATATGTACCATTCTCAGGCTAATTTGACCCTTCTTTACACCCGGCAGGTTATGGTATGCACTTCACATCTCTGTGTCTTTTTATTAGCATTTGTGTTCTTATGTTTGTTTTTAGCGTTGCACTGTGGTGGGGCTGTTACTGGACCATAATGCCAATAGTGATGCTTACGCATGTCAATGTAGCGCTTGCTTTAAATTCATTAAATAAGAACGGGGGAGATGTAGAGGACAGGGACAAAAGCAGATTGCTGTAATAAACAGAAGAGAAAAATGCTGAAGTAAACAGGACTTGTGGATGTGCTGAAGGAGCCGAGTACATGATAAGGAGTTAAAAAACAGCAGTTGTGTACTGTCAGCCAGCACATGGACAGCGCGTGATCAGCAACCTTATTGGCTGACCTGGCATATGATACTGCTATGCATTGGACAGAAGTAGAATAGAGAACCTCGTGCAAATAGGTGCCTGATCAGGGTAGAAAGTTCCCAGGGAACTAACGTCCGGGTAAAGATGTATAAAGCACTACTTGCAAAATAAACTTTGTCTCACTTGCACCACAAGCTGAGTCCGTGCCGTCATATGCCACATGGAAGTGCTTGTATCCAAGTCATTGAGGTTTCCTGGCAAATTTTACTCAGCTGCAGATTTGAAGTCTGATTCATGCGCTTTACCCATCCACTAGATTGTGGGCGATAGGGGGTATGCGGTTCCCATGTTATTTGCTATATTCTACTTACTTGGACAATGTCTGCAACAAAATGTGGCTCCCCTGTCAGAGGAAATCCCTAAAGGAACACCAAATCACAGTATTATTTCTTTAAGTAAGATTTTGACAACTTCCCTGGCTTTGTTGGTTCGACATGGGAAGGCTTCAGGCCATCCTGTAAAAGTATCCACCAATGCTAACAGATGTCTTAATCCTCCTTTTCTTGGCAGTTCAGTGAAATTTATCTGCCAGTGCTCTCCTGGAGTGTTTCCTGTTTTTGTGGATCCAAGCTGAATTTTATTCTGTGTCTTTGGATTATTTCTAAGGCATGTTTAGCACCTTTCAATCACAGACCTTATAATTTTCACCATATTATGACTCACCACTGACTTTTGCAGATGTTTCAGTAAATTCTTGGTTCCCCAATGAACACTATTATGTTCTTTCTTTACTACTTTATGCATTAAAATTGGGGTTAGAATTACCTGCCCCATAGGAGTAATAGCCCATCTATCTTTTTGTATCTTAGCTCTTAATGTTTCAATTAAGTTTCAGTCCTGACTATCATAATTAGGGGATTCTCCTAATTCTTTTTTCCTTTCAGGTATTATTGCCAATATTCTTTTCCCCTTTTCTGCAACCTTACAAGCGGTCAGATCGGCCAATTGATTGCCTCTTTCCTGTGGGGTTCATCCAGTTTGGTGAGCTTTGCAGTGTATAATAGCCACTTCTTCTGGTTTCTGTACATTTTCAAGTAGCTTTAAAATCTGCTCCGCATGCTTAATACCGGTCCCTTGAGATGACAACAATCCCCTTTCTTTCCAAATTGCCCCGTGTGCATGTAGTACCCCCAAGGCATACTTGGAATCAGTCCATACATTCACTTGCTTTCCTTCACTTAGCTCTAAAGCTCTTGTCAGTGCAATCAGTTCTGCCTTTTGGGCTGACACTTTTGATTGTAGAGCTTCTGCCTCTATGACAGTATCTACTGTAGTCACAGCATAGCCTGACATCCAGATCCCATCTCTCACAAAACTGCTCCTGTCCAAATACAGTTCCCAGTCTGGGTTTTCCAGAGGAGTGTCTTTCAGGTCAGGTCGGCTGGCACATACTTCCTCAATGCTCTGTAAACAATCATGCGTAGGTTCTTCTTTCAGTTGTCGGGATGACAGGAAAACTGCTGGGTTAACTACTGTAGATGATTTTAAAACAACATAATCTTGTTTAAGAAGTGCTATCTGGTATTTCAACATCTGGCTTGGAGACAGCCAGTGTCCGCATTTTTGATCCAGGACAGTGAGTACCATGTGTGTTACAAAAACAGTCACTTTCTGTCCCAGTGTCAGTTTCTGGGTTTCTTGAATTAACAGCACAGTAGCAGCTACAGCTCTCAGACATCCTGGCCATCCTTTGCTGGTATAATCCAATTGCTTGGAGAAATAGGCCACAGTGTGTCTGCTGCCTCCTAGCATCTGAGGAAGCACCCCCAGAGCTATAGCTTGTTGCTCGTGAACGAATAATTCGAAAGTTTTAGTTAAATCCAGCAGTCCTAAGGCTGGTGCTTTCATCAGAGTTCTTTTTATTTGTTCAAAAGCATTTCTGGTGCTGTTGTCCCATTCCAAAGACCCAGGTGGTGAAGTTTTCAGTAACTCATAAAGAGGCTTCACAATGAGTCCATAATCTGCAATCCACAGTCTGCACCACCCCACCATTCCAAGGAAGGTCCATAGCTCATGTGCATCCTGGGGTTCCGGAAGTTCACAGATAACCTCTTTTCGTTCCGTGCTCAGTCTTCTTTGCCCTTTCAGAAGTTCAAATCCCAGGTACTTGACGGATTCCCGAGTGACTTGAGCCTTTTCCTTTGAAACTCAGTAACCATTCATTCCCCCCCAAATTCAAAAGATCAATAATTAATTGTAAACATTCTTCCCGGGTTAAAGCTGCAATTAGAATATCATCAATATACTGCAGTACAGTCCCTGTCTCTTGTCTCCTTTTCCAGATTTCCAATTTTTTAGCTAAATTATTTCAAAATATTGTGGGACTATTTTTGGATCCTTGTGGCAACACTGTCCAAGCATACTGTGATTTCTGACCAGTTTCTGGATTTTCCCACTCAGAGGCAAATATGTTTTGACTGTCTCGCTCGAGAGGTATGCAGAAAAAGGCATCTTTCAGATCTATAACTGTAAATGATTCTTGTCTTTCATTTAGCATGGTCAGTAAAGTGTATGGGTTTGCAACTACTGGATGAATATCCTGAACAATTTGATTAATAGTTCTTAGATCCTGGACCAGTCGATAACTTTTCCCATCTGCCTTTTTAACTGGCAGGATGGGGGTGTTGTATTCTGATTCACATTCTCTCAACAAACCATATTTCACAAATTTTTCAATAATTGGCATTAACCCAATTGTAGCTTCTAGTTTCAAAGGATATTGGTTTTGCCTTACCGGCCTGGTTCCTGCTTTGAGTTCAGTTTTTACTGGTTCAGTGTTCTTAGCTTTGCCAGGGAATTCTCTGGCCCATACAAGGGGTATTACTGCATTTGCCACTTCTGTTGGAATGCCGGTTCCTAAAGTTTTATCTTCTTGCAGTAGGAACACAGTTGCTTGTACAAGTTTAGATTCAGGAATTAACACATTGACTTCCCCATTTTTAAATCGTATTTCTGCCTCCAATTTATCTAACAAATCTCGCCTTAGCAAGGGTTTCGGATCTCCCAGTAAATAGAAGAATTGATGTGTTACCCATTGTTTTCCAATTTTAAATGTTAAAGGCTTGAAGATTGGCCTAGTTTCAGCATTACCAGTCACACCAACAACTTCGATTAAATCCTCCTCTACTTACTTGCCTTTTTTTGCTGGAGAAGACTACCCTGTCTCCCCCCCCTCTTTCATTCTTTATTTCTGTCTCTTGACTTCTAAGTACTCCTCTGTTGGTTTGTTTGGGTTTTTTTCCATTCAAAGCAGCAGCTAGCAGAGAAGCCTGTAACCTGACACCTTTCTGTCCTAATAACTTTACACAACGGTTTGCAAAAGCCGGAGGGATTTTCATCTTTTTTCTTTTTCAATACCAGGCTGAACTTTGCATCTCTTATACTTTTCTAACTGTTTACAAAACAGCATCAGTTGTAGAAGCATACCATAACTCTTTAGTTCCTTTTTTTAGGCTATTTCTTGCCATCATTCAAATCATACATCATTCACCAAACATTACAGAACAAATCAACATTAATTGCTTCTTTGTGAGAGGATTACCTCCCTCCGAAGCTCATGTTACGATAAAATAACTTCTCAAGTTCTCCAATGATTGGTTAACATCACACACATCTGATGCCGCGAAAAGCCAGAATTGAAGACTCAATAGTCGGCAGACTATTAAGCAGGTATTCTTTATTATGGCGCCGGGCACATGGGGGATCTCTCCTCCAAACGTGTGCACCGAAGAGACACAGTTACTAGGTATTTATGCCATGTTAATATACATATTAATTACATTTCCAAGAAATGCTTATCATAGTAGTGGTTTTTCCGAGAAGTCATTAGTATATGGTAATGTCCTTTGAGCATGTTTGTCGGTGTTTCTCCGTGATGGCAGGGTCTTCAGATTATCCTGCAGCCTCCTTATCTCTGTAGTTTGCATACCTGTTCTCCCAAGGCCTAAAGGGATTGTTCCGGAGACTCTTATCTCACAACCGTCCCAATTACTCACAAAGAACCAAGACTTGTTTTGGTTGTGCAATTATTCTGACCACCTGTAGTGCTAACATCCCCTACATGTTACATTTGTTACATTTACAGGTATCAATCCCTCCTTTTCTTTTGAGGATTTGTAGCTAGAAAGCTATGAATCCTTACTATTCTATTTTGTAGGTATTATTTTCAAATTTCTTCAGTCTTTCATGCCAACGGTCCGGGAAAAGTATTTTCCGGTTTCTATTTGGTGCCTAATCTTGTTCTTTTTCCAATCACTGTGTGTCTCAACTGAATCCTGACAACACCAAAGGAAACATTTGAGAGATATGGAAATAAATATTCCTAAAATCATCAGTGTGATCATTCCCATGAATAATTGTTTTAACCCTTCTAAATTAGGGAGCTAAGAGGTCACTTTATCCCATAAATCTCGAAACCCCAAGGAAGTATCATCCAAAGATACTTCATGGAATACTTGTGTTTTCCCCCAGAGTGTATTTAAATGTGCTTCTATCTGTCTGTCTTTATGGATATATGCACAGTAATTGGTATTAATGATCATACATACTCCTTCTTCTTTGGCAGTTAATAAATCTAATGCCATTTGATTCTGTAGTACAACTTTACTAAGGGATGATACTTCTGTCTGTAAATTTTCCATAGTATTTATTGTTAGATTTTTTAATCTTTTTGTTTTTAAACCGTGGAAGTGTTTATTATGGCTTTCTCTAGTTCGTTTACTCCTAGCCACGACAAGAACCATCTGACAAAGCTATGAAGTTTTGTTCCCCTACTTACAAGTGGGTTGTCTTCCCATTTGGCTCATTTCCATGATGTTCTTAATATGCCTCTAGGTATTTGGGACTGGTTATATGTTCGGTCCTGGCTGACTAGGTGACCTATGTTACACGTTCCCTTCCAACCCGCAGGGAGTCAATTTCTGCTAATGCCATCGCCGCATAGCCACCAATACCCATTGGGTCATTTACAGGGCCCATCAGTAGCTGTGAGATTAGCTCTGTAAAATGTTCGTTGGTTTACCCAGCCAATTGATATATTTCTAAAATAATCGCAGTTTGAGGGACTATAGGTTTCTAATGGGGTTCTGTTACAAAAATCAGTATATACCACACCTGTCCCTTTCAAATCTCAAGTTCCTACTTCTACTGTAGTTTTGTTGATCCAATAATCATTCCACCCGTCCCTGCAAGTATAATTTTTGTGTGTATGGAAGGGGGGTCGGCACGAACAAGTGTTGGATCTTGCTTTCCATAGACAACTATTATTGCTAACCAATATAACCAATATCTGGGTGTTGTTATCTAATATCTGTAGGTCAAATCTTGGTCCAGTCATGTAGCTCGAGTTGTCATGGTCGCAGTATCCTCCATTGTGTCGTCTCCAAAACTTGGGCCAAGCATTATTGTTACAATTCCATGAGTAGATCCTAGCCCGTAGAAAGGGAGTCTCATGTCACCTTTTGGTAAGGCAGTACAAATCCAACAATCCTTAGCTCCCGTGGCATTTGCTATCATTTGAATTGCATTGTAATATAAGTTCTCACTACAAGTGTTCACTAATAAGCCTAGGTTTAACAAAGTTACCACCGCAATCATAGTTTCAAACCGCCAGCCTTTTCGACCATCCATCCTGGTTTAGGAGCCTTCTTCACTCGAGAATAATGGATCCAGGCCGGTTGTTCTCAATTCTGGATTGCAGTGAAAGTGGTCAGCAATACCTGGTAAGGTCCATTCCACTTCTCTCTCAGTGGGTCACCTGAAAAATTCTCTTAACATAAACCCAATCTCCAGGGCTAAATGGATGGACTGAGTGATCTAACCCTTTAGCCCTGGTACCCAAAACATTTTTACTAATCTTTTCTAATTGTTTTCCTAAGGATATAGGATAATTCTGTAGATACTGATTTCCCAACTGGTTCAAATCTTCCCCCTGATATTTAGCCTGATATGGTCTCCCATATAGTATCTCAAAAGGGCTCAAATTTTCTTTGGTTCTAGGTTTTACACGTATCCGAAATAGTGCAATAGGCAATGCTTGGTACCAATACAGATTCGCTTCTTGGCATATTTTTGCTGTCTGTTGTTTTATCATGTGGTTCATCTTTTCTACTTGCCCACTGGCTTGTGGTCTGTAGGGCGTATGTAACTGCCAATCGATTCCTAATAGTCTGCTGACCTGTTGCACTACTTCTGCACAAAAATGTGTCCCTCTATCTGAGAGGATAATTGTCGGTACCCCAAACCGAGGTATTATTTTGTTTAATAATACCTTACTACCTTCCCTTGCTTTATTTGTTCTACAGGGGAATGCTTCTGGCCAACCTGAAAAGGTATCCGTAAGTACTGATAAGTACCTGTACCCTCCTTTTCTTGGAAGTTCAGAGAAATCAATTTGCCAATGGTCTCCCAGTACACTTCCCTTCCCAATACTTCCTAATTGTACCCGGTTACCTGTGTTGGGGTTATTTTTTAAACATGTTGCACACTGTTGGGTTATTTGTCGGACTGTAGTATACAAATTGTTCCCTATTAATTTCTGATTTAAAAATTTATACAGGGAGTCCGCTCCCCAGTGTGTCCTATTGTGTTCTTCTTTAACCACCCCCCATATCTCTTTAGCAGGGGTTATAATTCTGCCATCACTTGAGTAGGGCCACCCCTGGGATGGAACTTGGCCCCCTAATCCCTCTATTAATTCTTCTTCAGCTTTAGAATACTCAATATTTTATTTTTGATCATTCAGGTTTCTATTTCTATTATCTGGAATTAAGGCCAAAATCTCTTGCATTCTCTCTGCTGCCTGTTTAGCTTCATAGTCAGCCAAACTGTTACCTCTTTCCTGGTCAGTGTTACCCTTCAGGTGTCCTTGGCAGTGCATGATGGAAACTTTTGTTGGTAGTTGAACAGCTTCTAACAGGCGAAGGATTTCCTCAGCATATTTAATCTGCTTCCCTTGTGCAGTTAGTAGTCCTCGCTCCTTCCAAATTGCCCCATGAGTGTGGACAACTCCAAAAGCATATTTGGAATCTGTCCATATATTTATCCTTTTTCCTTTTGTTAACTCCAGAGCCCTAGTTAGGGCAATAATTTCAGCATTGTGAGCTGATGTTCCAGCAGGTAGTGATTGAGACTCAACTACTTTGTCTGCTGTTGTCACTGCATACCTGGCCTTCCAAATACTTTGTTGGACAAAGCTGCTTCCATCTGTGAACCAGGAGTCCTGGGCATCTTCCAGGGGTTCCTCTTTCAAATCTGGTCTGCTGGAGTACACAGTCTCTATGGTTTCTAAGCAATCATGTACCAATGATTTAGAGATTGACCCATTGAGAAAATAAGCTGGGTTCGTAATATTAGTTACTGCAATATTAATATCATCTGATTCAATCAGAATGGCCTGATATTGTAGAAATTGGGATGGGGAAAGCCAGTAGTTCCCTTTTTGTTCCATTACAGCTGATACTGTGTGTGAGACCAGCACTGTGATCTTTTGGCCCAAGGTAAACTTTTGGGCTTCCTGAATATTCAAGACCACCGCCGCCACAGCTCACAGACATCCTGGCCATCCTTTGTTTACTTCATCCAGCTGTTTACAAAAATAGGCCACAGCTCTTTTGTAGGGTTCCAGCCGCTGAGCTAGGATCCCTAGAGCTCATAAGAAAACAGCCAGAAGGGTTTAGTAACACCAGGCAGGCCCAGAGCTGGGGCCTTCATCAGTTCTTTCTTAAGTGTCTTAAATGCATTTTGAGCTTCTTTGGACCAGATCAATCGTGTGGGGTTATTTTTCAAAAGTTCATACAAGGTTCTCAGTATTATTCCGTAATTATAAATCCATAACCAGCACCGACCTGTCATTCCCAGAAAGGTCCTGAGCTCTTTTACCGTCTGAGGGATGGGAGTCCTGCAGATGGCTGCTTTCCGTTCTGTTCCTAGTTCTCTTTGTCCTCCAGACAGCTTGCATCCAAGGTAGGTTACCCGTTGCCGCACCATCTGAGCTTTCTGTTGAGAGACTCGATACCCATTTAGTCCCAAAAAGTTTAACAAACTGATAGTCCACTGTATACAGTCAGGTTTTGTTTCAGTTGCTATTAATGTCATCTACATACCGTAAAAAGGTTCCATCTCTGGAGGGAGGGTTCCATGCTTCAAGTTCTCGTGCTAGCTGATTTCCAAAGATCGTTGGGCTGTTCTTAAAACCTTGGTGTAACACTGTCCAGGTAAGCTGGGTTTTCCTACACATGGTAGGATGTTCCCACTCAAATGCAAATAAATTCAGACTTTCTTTGGCTAAAGGCAGACAGAAGAATGCATCTTTTAAATCCAATACTGTAAACCACACTTGCTACCACAGGGTGTATGTCCTTAACAATCTTATTCGCTTCTCTTAAATCCTGTACTACCTGGTAAGTTCCATTTGTTGTTTTCTTTTTTCTTTTTTTCCACCGTTAATATAGGAGTATTGTATTCTGACTCACACTCCACTACTAGTCTATACTGTAAAAATTACCTTGTTTACCCCCTTTATCATTTCGTTTTTCTGTCTCTTAACTTCTAAGAACTCTTTTGCTTTTTTTTTTTCTTCATTCAGAGCAGCAGCTAGCAAAGCAGCTTGTAAACTTGATTCCTTTCTGTTCTAATCACTTTACACAACCCTTTGTAAAATCCAGAGGGGGTTTCCTTTGTCTGTTTTTTGTTTGTTTTTTTTTTCAATACCGCGTTAAACTTTTCATCTCCTATACTTTTTAATTGTCTACAAAAGCACATCAATTCTAACAGCGTATCATAATTCAATTAACTGTTTCCTTTTGAGGGGATCACCTCCCTCCGAAGCTCATGTTACAATAAAATAACTTTTCAACTTCTCCACTGATCGGTTAACATAACACACACACACATGCACACACATATCCTAGAAGGGATCTTTTAAAATCCTTCTGTTTACAAACTGTATCACCTAAGTATAACAATATATACAGGCAAACTACTTCAGTTAACATGTTTTTATATATATATATATATATATACACATAGAGCTCTTTGAAAACAATATATACAGTATATTTAATACATACCCCAAAACCAGAGTCCCTAAATGATCGATCAGTGCCAAATAACTAGAGAAGTTGTAACACCACAATATATACCAACTTGTAAGTATTTTAAAACCAATCCCCAATTCAATTCCTAAATCGTGCCGATTTTTTTAAGCAAACCAATCCCCATACATTATTAAGATGTTGAGTGAGGGGTCTCCCCCTACTTTTCCCAATGTTTCAATATACATCCTAGGAGAGACTTTCTCAAAATCCCCCTCCTGCTGGAAGACCCTGCACTGACACTTAAGAAATCATAAACCACAGCCCCGATGAATCAGAGTTCAAATACAACAGTCCCAAGTCAAAAACCAGAAATCATCAGACCGTACCAAACATATGTGTTTTTTTCTTTTATTTTCTTTTTTTTTTTTGACTTATTTGTCACTCACACAGAGGCTTCACACACAGTCATACAATCTTTCCAATGTGCTAGGATACATCCTAAGGGGCTTTTCTTCAAAATACCACTGCTTTGCTGTCCCCAGTTTTACTTTATTGATTCTATACTTCTGTTAGCTTTCTACAGATTATTTTAACCTGTCGTCCCCTTCTGTCCCACTCTGAATATGTTCCACAAATGTCATGATTAATATTCTGGTCGTGAGAAAAGAGGTTCACGGTGAAATGCGCAGTTTTTCAAGGTGTTTGTTTGTTTGTTTGTTTTTTGCTTTTTTTTTTCCTCACCCCCACTTTAATAACCCTACCACCTTTCAGTCACTCATTCATTCACCAGTTAACTCACATTCACACTCATTCACATTCAATTGTCAGTTTTACGATGCCTGATGGATATGTTAACAAGCCAGTATCCGAGACATCCAATACCCGAGTTCAATACCAACAAAATCCATATTGCCAGAAGTACAACTTAAGCAGGTTTCCTAAGCGTACCATACCAAAAGTACGTTATTACAGAAGTGCAAAGCTCAACCTGTGCTTGCACCAACGCACAACTACCAAAAGTACGTTATTATAGAAGTACAAAGCTCAACCCGTGCTTGCACCAACACCAAAAGTACGTTATTACAGAAATGCAAAGCACAACCCGTGCCTGCACCAACGTACCAAGACGTATACCCTTAGGCACTAGTAGCCTGGTATACAGCGCTCAGCGTAGGATGTCTCCCACGACTTACGAGAACTCTCCAAATGACAGGTCTCAGATTCCGAAACAGAGAAAGAAAGGAAGACATAAATTTAAAGAATACCTCTACTCGTTTAGATGGTCCTTGTCTGCTCCCGCAGTGATCCGAGTGAGGTGAGGAGTCCCTCTGGGAAATCCCGGGGGGTACCCTAGGGAGTCCTGTTCTCAGCGGGTCCTGCAGCCGAGCAGAGTGGGTCCCATCTGGGTCGCCAGAAATGATGCCGTGAAAAGCTGGAATTGAAGACTCAATAGTCGGAAGACTATTAAGCAGGTATTCTTTATTACAGCGCCAGGCACACGGGGGATCTCTCCTCCAAACATGTGTACCGAAAAGACACAGTTACTAGGTATTTATGCCATGCTAATATACATATTAATTACATTTCCAATAAATGCTTATCATAGTAATGGTTTTTCCGAGAATTCATTGGTAGGTGTTAATGTCCTTCCATCGTTGGGGGGTCTTGAGTTCATCTTGCAGCCTCCTTATCTCTGTAGTTTGCATACTTGTTCTCCCAAGGCCTAAAGGGATTATTTAGGAGTCCCTTATCTTACAACCGTCCCAATTATTCACAAAGAATCAAGACTTGTTTTGGTTGTGCAATGATCCTGACTATCTGAAGTGATAATGTCACCGAAAATCCGGGAATAAAACCTCATAACACCAATGTAGTGTTAAAAGACAGGCATTCTTTATTGCAGTGCTGGATGCACGGGGGATAATTCCACCAAACATGCATACCTCATACCTTTTCCATGCAGTTTATATAGACCAAAAATATACATATTTATTTTATTCATGCATATTCAGTATTATTCTCTTTGGCGACTGGTGTAAACTTTTCTTGCTTCTTACGTAAATTGTTGCGCAGACTCAGTCACCCTCTTCTATTGTTTCTTTTTGAGTAGGTGGTATTACTTGAGTAGGGGGTCAGTGAGTCGGTGGTCACGATCTCCCCCTGCCGGAATTACCTTTTACCTACTAGGCTGGCAATCTTGACAAACCTGGTCAGTTTCTTCAGTCCGTTTCACAGAACCACACTCCATCATTTCTCTTGACAAAAACACAATTATCCACTATGGTTAGCGTTAATGGTTACCTAGATACTAGACCCTCTGTTCCCAGACCTAATGTCCAGGTGGGTAGGGCTGTACAAGGGACATAGCAGCACTGTTCATGTTTATGGTCAACTGATTTTATCACCCTGGTTACAATAACATCCCCTACATGTTACATTTGTTACATTCACAGTTATCACCCAATGTTTCAATATAGATCCTAAGGGAGACTTTTTCAAAATCCCCTCCCCTCCGCAGGAAGATCCTGCACCCATACTTAAGAGATTATAAACCACAACCCCGATAAATCGAAGTCCAAATACAACAGTCTAACATCAAAACCCGTAAATAGTCAATACCTGCAGAACTTACCAAACCGAAAAGCGCAAAAGCAGTCACTTAATCCAGACAAATCCGTCAGATCACAGAAGCCAAATAAATCCATCAGGGTCACAGAAACAAATCACACAATTACAAACACTATGACAACAAACACACAAAACCACACAATTATAGTCACAACAGCACACGCCCAGGCACGCTGAGTTTTTAACATAAATCCAAATATTACAAACAGACAGAGACTTACAAACAGACAGGGACTTACAATAATTGTAACTGTTAACAACAACAATACACAATTAACAGACAAACTCTCGAGCCTCGGTTTCAGGAAGGCTATGTGCCCCTCAATTCTGTTTCAGGAAGGGTACTTTACCTTCTCCCTGGGGATACAGCCCAACCCTGCAAAGCTTTCACTACAACTGATGGGCAGGCAACAGGAAATAATACTGGAAGAATGCCTTTACCTTATTGATGGTCCTTGCTCAGAACTCTTCGGTCCGGGGATCGGAGGTTCTCCTCGAGAATCCCTTAGTGCCGGTTGGAGGTCCTGTGATCCCTTGGATCCGTCGATGTTCAAGAGCAGGGTCCCACCTTGGTCGCCAAAATCTGTTACCAGAAAGCGGCAAAATAATTCACTCTCTAAAACTTAAGTTTGAGTTTTAGAAAGCGGGCATTCTTTATTGCAGCGCTGGACGCACAGGGGATAGCTCCACCCAAATGTGTGTGCCAAAAAGACACAATTACTAGGTATTTATGCTGTGTTAACATACATATTCATTACATTCCCGAGAAATGCTGATCATATTCATTGTTTTTCCCAGAACTCATTAACATATGTTAATGTCCTTCGCGCATGTCTGTTGGCGCCATCAGGTGGTCTTCGGGGGTCTTCAGGTGAAGGCTCGTACTCTTCATCACAGTGTCCGCTGGTTGACCTTTGCTTCTGCGCAAACTCAGTTCTAAGGTCACGTATACCACGTCCTTCAAGGTTGCTTCGTTATGGTCTTGTGGTCACTTTGTAGCCTCATCTTCATGGTCCTGCGCATCTGCTCTCCCAAGGCCAAGCTAAGTGGGATTATGTAGGAGTCTCAACCTTCCCTTATTCATAGAGAACCAAGACTTTCTTTGGTTTTAATTAATCTGTTGTGCAATGATTCTGAGACTTAAAGTGATAACTTTTATCTGCATCTGCTACATCTGCTACATTTGCTACATTCACAGGTATCAAATGTATACTTGATTTTTACAAAGTTTCTGGAGCTGGGCAATGACCTTAGGCAGGCATGTCACAAGAAGCAATGGATCATGTTCTAACATAACAATCTAAATTTCTCAGTAAATTTATAAATATAAAATAAATATTAAAAATTTAAATTTATATGAATAAATAAAAATAAATATAAATAATAAATAAAAATATATTGAAAAAATAGAATAACAATCTAAATTTCTCAGCTCCACCAAGGTATGACCACCTGATGCACGCATGCAATAGCCATGGTGTGAAGCCAGACTAAGGAGAGCTTTGGGTGGAGCATGAGATGCAGAGAAAGCTAGGTCTACTGGGTTTACAGGGCAAGGTTTTGTTAGTAGCTGCAGGGGTGGTTTCTGTGAGAACAGTTTCAGTTGACTCAAAGATGGACCTGCTGCTCGACAAAGCCGAGCCTATCAGTGAAGTTGGTGGTGCCTCTTTGATAACATTTAAGAAAGGGTTAAAAAAAAAAAGAAAAAAAAAAAGTGTGCAGCAGCTGTGAGAGGGAGGAATGAGAAAAAAATGTGAGATAAACAACTCTGCAGTCACCAAGGTCAAAGAAGAAGGAGGGGGAAGAGGTGCTCTGGGTGCCAGAGCAGAGATTCCTATACAGCCAACGGGGAAGCAGGTTGTTCCCCTGCAGCCCATGGAGGACCATGTCAGAGCAGATATCCACACTACAGCCTGTGGAGAGCCCATGCCAGAGCAGGTGGATATGCCCTGAAGGAAGCTGTGACCCTATGGAGAGTCCACACTGGAGCTGATTTTCTGTCAGGACCTGTGATGGTATGGGGGATCCATGCTGGAGCAGCCTGTTCCTGAAGGACTGCACCCTGTGGAAAGGACCCATGCTGGAACAGTTTATGAAGAACTGCAGCCTGTGGGAAGAACCCATGTTGGAGCAGTTTGTGAAGCACTGTCTCCCATGGGAGGGACCCCACGCTCCAGCAGGAGAAAAAGTGTGAGAAAGGAAAGGCAGAGATGAAGTGTTGTGAACTGACAGCAAACCCCATTCCCCTGCACTGCTCAGGGAGGGGGAGATAGAAGAGTTGGGAATAAATGAGTCTGGGAAGATGAGTCTGGGTGGGGGGAAGATGTTTTTAGTTTTGTTTTTGTTTCTTACTGTTCTACTCTATTTTTAATTGGCAATAATGTGAATTAATTTTCCCCAAGTCAAGTCTGTTTTGACTGTGACAGCAAATGGTGAGTGATCTCCCTGTCTTTGTCTTGAGCTTTTTTTCCCATGTTATTTTCTCCTCCTGTCCTGTTGAGGAGGGGGAGTGACAGAGCGGCTTGGTGGACAACTAGCAGCTAGCCAAGGTCAACCTACCACACTGGGCTAGACATGAAGTTTTGGTAGAATTACTTTTAAGATTATTTATGTAAGCAGGGTAGCCCCATACACTGTGGGAGATAAGTGGCTGATGGTATGTAGGATAGGTGGTTTGCTTCCCTTTCCATCTACCCCCCAAAAATGGATCCTAGGATCCAAGAAGTGATACAGCATGCTTGTAGC
Organism: Opisthocomus hoazin; assembly: GCF_030867145.1. Classification (NCBI taxonomy): domain Eukaryota; kingdom Metazoa; phylum Chordata; class Aves; order Opisthocomiformes; family Opisthocomidae; genus Opisthocomus; species Opisthocomus hoazin. Next base: position 24,401,123 of record NC_134453.1, on the reverse strand, counting down.
AAGCTAAAAGGAAAGGGCAGTGTCTGGCTGTAATACTCCTCCTCTTTCTATTTGCAGTAAAGATACAAACAAGTGAAATGAAGCATCACAGAAATGTAGTTGTGACCAGATAAACATCATGGCTGAGTCTTAGCTGTAGCTAGCTGTGTCAAGTGCCAATTTCCATGGCTTTCAGTAGGTATCTTGTCAGTCAGTCTTCCCCCTTCTCTATCTGACTTTTTCAAGTCCTAGACACTTCTGAATAGGAATCAAATTCCCCCAAGGGCTGAGTCCCAGCAGTTCTGCATATTCCTGACACATGAAACTCACAAAATATATTCTTCTGTCTCCCACCCTGCTGAAATATCGAGAGGAAAGCTAATATTGGAGATAATCTAAAAAGATGTGGCCAAGGATAGATAACACAAATTCACCATTTTGAGCATGCTAGAGCTCTTTGGAACTTGCTTCTGATTCCTCTTTACGGAAAAGGCTTATTAGGTGTTTAGTATAACATACAAATTTAAAGCAGCATGAAAAATAAAATATTTGAGTTTAAAAACACATATTTTGCTATTACTTTCAAGTTTCAAAAAATTTCCTTTGAATTATCTTTGCTTGTGTCTAAACAGTTGAAGTAGGACTATCTGAGCTTAGGAAATATGCAATAAATAAAATTCAAGGTTGAATGATGAGTTGGTCAGCTGATTTAAATTTTTAAAAATCAACATTTCTAAAGAGATTCAATCATGATTACCAAATGCCTAATCATTTTGGACTGTACCTTACTGAAACTAATATTTTAGAAAACATTATATGCCGAGTTTCAGCATCCGTGAAAGGACGGGAACGATTCTCACACGCATTGGTAAGATGCACAGTCGGATCCTTTATTCTCCCACTTGTGCGGTTATATACATTTACCATATCTGTACACATGATTACGCTTATATCGGATAGGCTACAGACATAAATCACACGCTGTTCACATGCCCCACATTCCCTTATGATTGGTAACTATGCACTAATGCCAATAGCAACAGACTGCCTCCACGTCCTTGAACACATCTTGTTTTGCTAACCCACACCATGTGCCCTATCAGAACTTTCTCAATGGCTATTCTTAGTTGTCTTTTCCAGCAGCATGTTCAGTTATGCTGTTTTGCTTAAGCAGCCTAGTTGTGCTAATTCTCAAGCTACATTGACCCCAACATCTCCCCCTTTTTCTTTTCAAAAAAGCTAAGCTATCTTATCATTGCCTTAAAAACATTTGCTCAATTGGTGTTAGTTGCATCACAAAAATTTTCTTCACAGTTACCTCTAGTGCCTTTTGTGTTATGCGTATTATACACGGGACCAACATAATCACTGCCATAATCATTACAACAATAAGCAATAACATTTTGATTAGTGACATTAACCAGCCAGAAATTCCCCATCTGTTTCCTGCTGCATCAAATGCTTCCGCAGCCCCAATAAATCAGAATGCAGATACAATAGTCTAAAGTCAAAAACCAGGAAAACTTACCAAACCAGAAGATGCAAAGGCAGTTACTTAGTCCAGACAAATCCATTGGATCACAAAAACCAGATAAATCCATCAGAACACAGAAATACAAACACTATGACAACAAACACATAAAATCACACATTTATGGTCGCGGCCACACACACACACACAAGCACACCAAGTTTTCAACATAAATCCAAATATTACAAAGACTTATGAACAGACAGCAGGCAGGCAACAAAAGTAATACTGGAAGAATGCCTTTGTCTTATTAATAGTCCCTGCTCAGAACTTTTTGGTCCAGGGATCAGAGGTTCTCCCCAAGAATCCCTCGGTGCCGGCTGGAGGTCCTGCGATCCCTGGGACCATTGATGTTCAAGAGCAGGGTCCTACCTGGGTACCCAAACTCTACTACCAGAAAGGAGCAAAATAATTCACTCTCCAAAACTTAACCCCGGAGCCCTAGAAAGCAGGCACTCATATTGACACTCATCAGATAGTACAGATAACAGCTATACATCGTTAGGATGTAGCATCTTTGTTAACCGGGCCCACTGTCTTTTTATCACCTCCCCTTCTTCTTCCGTGTTCATTCAGGATGGTTTTGATCCATTTTGTCGGCACCCACTCCGTCTGTCCATTATCTGTAGAAATACAAGCATATCCCCTCCCCCAAGTGAGTAGTCGTACTGGACCTTCCCAAACCCCTTTATCCGGGCGGAATACCGTTACTAACACCACATCATTGTCATAGACATTTTTGTTTGTTCCCCTGTGCCAAACAGCTGGGGGGTCACTATGACCTCCTCTAACATTCAACCAATTCAGGACAAAAAGGGTTTTGTGTAGACAGTCTATCGGGGATTGCTCTCCCCCCTTTTTTAAAATATTTAAATGATCTTTTAGTAAGCGATGGGAATGCTCAACAATAGCTTGACCGGTGGAGTTGTATGGGGTGCCCCATACATGCTTAACACCCCACCGCTGAAGGAAACGGGCCACCACCTGAGACCTGTAGGCTGGGCCATTATCAGTTTTAATTTGTTCAGGTACTCCCTGTCGTGCCATTTGCCGGAACGGAGGGAAGAAGCAGTCACTCAATATGAGAGATCAGCAAGCTTCGTTTATTGCAGTTTGGTTACACAATTTATAGCGGTCTTAACCAGCTCATACATATTGGAAAAGCTAAGCTCCTTATTGGCTGTTAGTCTAAAAGTCAAGTCCCGCCTCGACATCCTGTTCTAACGGATTCTTCTCATAACTTCGTAACCACAAGTTCCTGATACCGTGCCTATCTGCTAAACAAGGACAGTCTAACCTTGTCCCTGATTGGTTCCTAAACTAGTTGTTTTCGATACTTCTTGAGATCCTGATGACTTAGCTTTTCTATGTCGAAATGCCCTTGCTCCGCTAGCCATTCCTCCACAATTCCCCCGTTTTTATTTTGTGCAAGCCAAATATTGTGTGTAGTTTGTATTATTATCCGTTTAATACACGATATTGTACAACTAAATATAACAAGCCCTACTATAACAATTATTAATAGCAACAATAGACTTTGAATTATCCCTTTGAGCCATCCTCCCAACTCCAACCAATTAGCTATGCCTTCTAGGCCAAAGAACCCAACATCTTTTTGTATCTTTTGTGAATGATCCATAACTTCTTTTTCTGATAAGTTCATGCAACGCTCATCAACAAGTGCCTGGGCAAGCGGGATTTCACTTATAGAAGGTTGAGAGTCAATTGGATGCTGAATGAGAGGTCTCTCCTTTTTCACTGCTGATTTTCTGAAGCTTGTTATTCTGTCACGCAGCTTGGGCTTGTTCCGGCTCTCCTCTTCCGCGGCGCGCCCGCTCCGCTTCGGGTTCATCCTGCCGGAGTCCAGGGGCTCCTCGCCGCCGCCATTTCCCCCGGGTCACCCGTTCTGACGGCGGAGGCTCCGCCGAATTGCCCTCCAACGCAGAGCCCAGGCGGGACAAGTCCCAAGCCCCAGCAGAGGAGCTGTGCGGGACGACTACGGTCCGTACCGAAGGGGGCAAGGGACAATCAGGGGCCGTCGGCTGTGTGGAGGACACTCCAGCAGGGGCCGCACTACTCCACCTTTCGGCCGCAGCGGCAACGACTCGCTGTTCAGCTTTATGCATGGTGAGAGTATTTGTTACTGCCCGCCATGGTTTCATCAATTTTTTCGCTGCCTTTTCTTCGTTAATAACGGCATCAAACAACTTATTCCCTAGCTTTCGCCACTCCTCCTCCTCGAAGACCGTATTGGGGTCGGTAAAGACCCCCCTAAGTACGCCATAATCTAACAGATCAGGAAGTTCCTTTTTCAAATCTATTCTATCAATGCTCCGCTTCTCTAAGAAGCATTTGAGCAGATTATACGCCGCTTGTCTATTCATACCTCAATCAGTGCGCTGTTGCAGCCTTTGCAAGACTCCGGCGGCGCGTGGCTGGCGGGACAGCCTCTCTAGGTGCTCCCGAGCGCGGGGAATGTATCCCTTTCGCCTCCTGCGCTGCTTACAGGACCGCACGAAACTTCTCCGCCGACCGTGGCTCCCGGACTCTGCTATCAGGTCGCCGGGGTTCCGGACTCTGCTATCAGGTCGCCGGTGTCCCTGTTCGGGCGCCAATTTGTCGTGCCATTTGCCGGAACGGAGGGAAGAAGCAGTCACTCAATATGAGAGATCAGCAAGCTTCGTTTATTGCAGTTTGGTTACACAATTTATAGCGGTCTTAACTAGCTCATACATATTGCAAAAGCTAAGCTCCTTATTGGCTGTTAGTCTAAAAGTCAAGTCCCGCCTCGACATCCTGTTCTAACGGATTCTTCTCATAACTTCGTAACCACAAGTTCCTGATACCGTGCCTATCTGCTAAACAAGGACAGTCTAACCTTGTCCCTGATTGGTTCCTAAACTAGTTGTTTTCGATACTTCTTGAGATCCTGATGACTTAGCTTTTCTATGTCGAAATGCCCTTGCTCCGCTAGCCATTCCTCCACAACTCCCAACACAGCAAAGGCTTGTGCCCAATGTCGTTGGGTTGCTTTGGCATTGGTAGAAGTAGCTGCTGTGGCCCAGATGGCCGCCGAACACGTATCGACAGAGACATGGATGTGCTTCAAACGCCCAAACTGGGGGAACTCGGTCACATCGGTTTGCCAAAGTTGTCTGGGCTGTAGACCTCGAGGATTTACACCACCATCCTGTATAGGAGTGAATCTCGCACAGTCAGGGCAGGCTGCAACAATAGCACGCGCATCTGCTTTAGATAATGAAAACTGTCGTTGCAGCACCGCCGCAGACTGATGGAAAAAATCATGCGCTGCTCGTGCAGCATCAAAGCTTGTGGACAGTTGTACGGGAGTGGCTGTCACTAGTTGGTCCGCACGGTGGTTACCTTCCGTTAGGCCCCCAGGAATGGAAGTATGACTTCTAATATGAGCTACAAATAGTGGTTCTTGCCACTGTTGAAGCATGTGCCATAACTGAGTTATGGCACTGAACAGCAGTGGGTTTTGTATCTTACCAATAAATGCAAAATGTAACCTTTGTACGATACCAACGACATATAGTGAGTCAATCACAATATTAAGAGGTTGTTGAGGCCACCGTTTCAATACTTCCACTACTGCTAAAAGTTCTAAAATTTGAGCAGATCCTTCCGCCACAAGGCTGTGCGAGTACCAGTAGCCATGTAGTTGCCACACAAACCCAGCACGCTTCGATTTGCTGCTCGCATCCGTAAACACTGTCAATGCATCTAGTGGGCAATCAGTCACAATATTCCGTGGCAACAGCCGTAAACATGTCTTAAACAATGGGTGACGCGGGTAGTGATTATCTATTACAAACGGTTGGTTCAATACGGCCGCTGCAAATTCATCATTAGTTTGACAAAACTGTGCGACCAATTGGGATGTGAGTGGCATTATTACCTGGTGTGGTACAGCTCCAGCAATAATTTTTGCTCATTGGCATCCTTTATGGATTATAGCCGCAATAGCCTCAATCCTTGTGGTCACAGTTTGTTTGAAATGGCTAGGACCGAAAATCCATTCCAGGATGCATAATGGGTCTGATTGTTGCTCCCGACATTGAGCCAATATCCAAATGATCTCTTCCCGAGAGTCATAGATATATAACTGGATCGGGGAGCCTTCAAGTATTCGGGAGATAGAACCGTGTGAAATCTTCTGCGTGATAATTTGAAGTGCTGCCTCTGCTGGCTGTGTTAATTGGTGTGGTTCATGAGGATCCTTTCCGTCCTGCAATAGTTCATACAAGGGCTATAAATCCGTATTGGTTATTCCACAAACGTTCCGAATCCATTGAAGGTCTCCCACCAACTTTTGGACATCATTAAGGGTTTTGACGTTGTCAGCACGTATAGTCAACTTTTGCGGCCTAATCACGGTTTCAGTTAAAGTCATGCCCAAATATTTCCATGGGGGTTGTTGTTGAATCTTTTCAGGAGCCACCACTAAACCCCAATCTTCCAACATCCCCTTTAATTCAAGAACAATGTCATCTTGGATTGGACATCGTGAGGCCAATAATAAGTCATCCATGCAACGATACAAAATTAGTTCCTGATGAGATCGTCGGAAAGGTTGCAGCGCCAAATCCACATACCATTGGCACATTGTTGGTGAGTTTTTCATACCTTGTGGTAGCACTACCCATTGGTACCGCTTCGTGGGTGATGCTCTGTTAATGGCGGGTACTGTAAATGCAAACTTGGGGTTGTTCAGCCTGGAGAAGAGAAGGCTCCAGGGAAACCTTATTGTGGCCTTTCAATATATAAAGGGGGCTTATAAGAACGATGGAGAGAGACTTTTTACCAAGGTCTGTAGTGACAGAGCAAGGGGCAAAGGTTTTAAACTGAAAGAGAGCAGGTTTAGATTGGACATAAGGAAGACATTCTTTACTATGAGGGTGGTGAGACAGTGGAACAGGTTCCCCAGAGAAGCTGTTGTCATGTTAAAAGGGGTAAAGGAGTTGGATAAGTGTGTAACCAAGGTGATGGAATTAGTTGACCATAAACATGAACAGTGCTGCTATGTCCCTTGTACGGCCCTACCCACCTGGTCATGGAACGGAGGGTCTAGTATCTAGGTAACCATTAATGCCAACAATAGTAGGTAATTGTGTTTTTGTCAAGAGAAATGATGGAGTGTGGTTCTGTGAAACGGACTGAAGAAACTGACCAGGTTTGTCAAGATTGCCAGCCTAGTAGGTAAAAGGTAATTCCGGCAGGGGGAGATCGCGACCACCAACTCACTGACCCCCTACTCAAGTAATACCACCTACTCAAAAAGAAACAATAGAAGAGGGTGACTGAGTCAGCGCAACAATTTACGTAAGAAGCAAGAAAAGTTTACACCAGTCGCCAAAGAGAATAATACTGAATATGCATGAATAAAATAAATATGTATATTTTTGGTCTATATAAACTGCACGGAAAAGGTATGAGGTATGCATGTTTGGTGGAATTATCCCCCGTGCATCCAGCGCTGCAATAAAGAATGCCTGCCTTTTAACACTACATTGGTGTTATGAGGTTTTATTCCCAGATTTTTAGTGACAGTTTCTGGCAACCCAGATGGGACTCCACTTGTGAATATCAACGGATCCGCGGGATCACGGGACTTCCAGCCGGCATCGAGGCATTCTCGAGGAGAACCTCTGATCCCCGGACCGAAGGATTCCAAGTAAGTCCCCTGGAATTTAATTAAGGCATTCTTTTGATAAGTAACAGAGCTCCTGGCAGGACATGGGTTAGAGTCCCACTGAAGCCTGCTCGTAAGGCGTGGTGAAAGCCATGCAGAGTTGGGCTAAAGATGTACCTTGGTTGGAAAGTCTCTGCTCAGTGAAAGCCGGTGGAGCGAGGCCCAAGGGGGAAGTCTCCAAGGTTGGGATCTCCGGCAGGGAGCTGGGATCCCAGAGGGAGCTCCAATAAGGGTTGGGGTCCCTCTGACTAGTGTCTGTGATAGTGCACAATCACAACCAGTGGTTGTTTGGGAGATGGGCACATTTCCGAGTAAAAAGCCCATCCCACGGGGTACACCTTTGAGATGTATTCTGAAACACTGGAAAGATATGGGGGGGTGATCCTCTGACTCGGAAACAATTAATTGAGTACTGCAATCATTGGTGGTCGATGTATACTCTGGATGGTGGGGAGAGATGGCCAGAGAATGGGACACTGCATTATAACACTATCTTGCAATTAATGTTGTTTTGTAAAAGGGAAGGAAAATGGGAGGAGATGACATATGTAGATCTGTTTTTCTCGTTGAGAAATCATCCGGAATGGCAAAGGCAGTATGGGATACATCCACACGATTCTATGGTGATGGATTTAAAGAAGGGAAAATCTGAAGAGGGTTTGAAAAGATGTTGTGCTGCTTGTAGTGCTGGCAAGGAACGTTTGAAGTATGGGTCTGAGGAGGATGATGTTGAGTTGATGTGGAGTCCTGGCTGAACGAGAGGGGACTGTTGTGCGCTGAGCAACCCAGGTTCTGATCCGGAGGTGAGCCTTGGGAGCGGCTGACACGGAACCCTGCTGGGAAGGCAGAGCGACGAGCTCGGGACACTGGAGCAGGGGGAACGTCACCGTTTCCTGCCACACTGTCACTTCCTTCCTGCCACGTTGCTGTTTCCTGCCACAGTACTGTTTTCACTTCGAGATGCAGCTCTGCACCAATCACAACGAGTTGCAGTAGTTTTGCCTATATATGGGTTGGGGTTTTAACCATTCAGATGCTGTAATAGTTTTGCTATATAAACCTTGTTTTGCTGACTAATAAAGCTGTACGATCATACTCATATTGGGGTCACATCGTTACAACGGTCCGTTACCCACGCCTACATTTGGTAGCAGAGGATGGACGGTTTCCCCTGCAGGAGGCCCTCGGTCTGCGGTGAGCAGCTAGAGAGGGGGGCGTGGGAGTAACGGCTGGGAGGGTCCTGCCTGGGTGCGGATGCGCAGGGCAGGTACGGACGGCCGACTCCCAGGGATTTTCGAGCCACACTGGGGCTGCCTGGCGCAGCTAAATTTTAACGTGGAGGCCGGGGTCGCTGGCATGGAGGTGGATGCCGCGGCAACGTTGTTAGTCGGTATTCTCTCTAAGAGAGGAATAGACACAACGGCAAACCAACTCATGAAGTTGATTAAACTGGGGCAATGATGGGGTCACTTTGCGGATACCCCGGTACTGATTTCCGTCTCGGAATGGCAAGAGTTAGGAGAGATGATGTGGGAAAGGACAATAACGGGGGAGGACAAGGAGGAAAAGGAGATAAAAGCCGTCCGCGAGCTCTGGCGAACAGTATTACACACTTTAAAAGCCATGAAAGCTGAACGAGAGGTGGTGTGTGCTGCAGCTCAGATGCTAGCTCCGGAGCCCGGGAAAGATCACGTGCCTAAGCCTGGGACATTAGCACGGGTTTTCGGGCTACCTGCCGTTAGAGGGATGACTGGGATCACTTGTAACACAATTGCCGAGATTCGAGCGAGTGCAGAGTGCGGTTCCGGTCTCGGCGCAGAGGGGGCTGGCCCACCGGAAGTTGCTGCCAGAGACATCAACTCGAAATGCGAGCCGGACGCGGTAGTACGACCGCCCCCAGGGAGCGGGGAGGAGTCGGGCGCGGAACTGCGACTGTCTTTCGGAAGAGGGGAGGAGCGGCTAGTACCACCCCCAGAGGGGGAGGGAGAAGGGGCGCGGCTTACGACATCGGCCCCTCCTGGGGCGTGGCCTGCAACATCGGCCCCTCCTCTCTATTCACCCCTGCCACATTCCAGCGAGGCGTCTCCACTCCCGACGCCCTCTGATGCCAGCCAGAACGAATTACTCACAAAAAAAAAAAAAAAAACACAAAAAAAAAAAAAAAAACAAAAACCCACCAAAAACCGTGCGATCTGTTGCAGTCAGTTTTGCAGCATCTTCAAGACAAGAGCTCGCAGTTCCAGCATATGTCAGTCGTTACCAACCCCCCCACCGGGAAAATGAGGCTTTTTCTCCGAGATGTTTAGCTGGGCCTCTGGCACGGATCACACCTACCCGCTGGAGCGGTGTTACAAGAGATGCCATCCTAGATGGACAGTGGAACGTTGCCACCATTATCTGAGGTACACAAGCCTCAGCCTGTCCTGTGGAACAGGTTAATGGATGACAATCGTAAGTACAGGTGTTTGGCCGGAGGAGTGGCCACTAAGTTACCACGTGAAGAAAGCTGTGAGCAGGGGCTGGGTCTAACAGACCCTGAGCAGGAATCAGGTCTGTTCCCCCCCCCCCCCCGGCTCGCTGGAGAATGGGACAGTCACTGAGAAAAGGAGCGAAGGCTCCATTAAAGAATTTTTTTACAGTGAAGTTTGAAAGAACAAAGTCTTGCAGTTTAAAATACCTGAGGAAATCATTACTTGGAAATCAGTGCATACAGCTTTAAATGCTCTAAAACTTACAGAGACTATCTCAGAAGCAGCTGCTATACCTCTGTCCTTATCTCAAAAGCAAGGACAGAGCAGCAGTCTGCTGAAATTTAACCCTACATACGACGAAATTCCTACCGAACATGAGAAGTGCGGGAAGTAAATCTGCCAAAACCTGACGATCCTTTGAATCCAGAGAAACGGGAAGTGGGGTGTAAAAATCCGGCATCCTGAAAGTGTACAACAGGGTCTCTCGACAGCAATTGGCGTACCCGACCTGAGATCAAAATGAGCTGAATTCCAACATAAAACTGCACAGTCCCTCAGACGCTGTACAGCCGCCGCGCCAGCAGTCACCGCATCGAATGGGTCAGCAAACCTTACACCTGGTGGGGCACATGGCTCCCCCCGGGCAACCGGCGGCACGGTTCCTCCCCCACCCCCACCCCCTTTTTCCCCCCCCCCCCCTTCCCTCGATCCCAGCGCACCGGCCCGTTCCGGCCAGCCCAGAAGCGGCGCGGCGAGAACCATCTTTTCTGACATTCAAGGACTTGCTTACAAAAAATGTATACAATTCAATTACTGCAGTAGAATTCCTTGTGAACAAACAGCTGGACTTTATTATCTTTCCAAGGTTCAGATGGTCTACCTAGATGATGTTATTCACTCTGCTGAAAAGTGAAAATATTGACTTTACAGCTGAAGAGTTGTCCCCTCTATTTACTTTGTCAAAAAGGACTCAGATTTATTATTTTCCCGAAGATCAATGCCAAAAGCAAAAACTGTTTTACAAAAGATTTCAGATAGAATTGCAATTGCCTTTACCTTCAGAATTAATGTCGAATTGCCAACAAATTTGTATATCATTTATGAAGGTTTTGTTTTACAGCCTTATCCTCTTTTCGATCAGTGGTGTGTTAACACGCAGAAGTTGAAGACTCTGGAATGAATCTTTTTGTCTCATACGCCCATGAAAACATTGACTTCAAAGGTACACATCATAGTGTCCTTAATAGCACAAAGTTGGAATCACTGTCAGCAAGTTAATACTATTTGCCTGCTGCTGGCTAAAGATGACTTTGTGGCTTTAAACAGTGAATCCTTATCGCTGCAAGCCGCTCTAGCTGATTATTTAAATAACATACGTTATACCCTTCCACAACATAAGCTGTTACATTCCCTCTCTCAAATTTCATTGCAGCCAAAAAACTGATGTGTTTCTGTTCCTATTAAAGGAGCACGAACAGTGTTTTGGAAACAAACAAATTCATCAGATTAGCAATCATCTATTTTAGTCGTTGAAGGATCCACACAAATTTTTAAGCTATCAGCGGCCTTGCACGTTTTTTGAATTGTTTTCGACTGAACCACTCAATGTTGTCGCAGATACTGCATGTTGTGAATATTGTTCAACGCATTGCAGATGCAATTGCTATTGAAATTAGAAAATCGTGTACATGTATATTTTATAATGCATATATAGTTACATACTACTCTACTAAAACCAATAACTGAAGAAAAAGTTGTAGCAGATCAATTGACAATGGCAGCAGTACTGCCACACCGTTTCAAGCAAGCCCGATTATCTCATGACTTCTTTCATCAAAATGCTTCTTCCTTGCATAAACAATTTGCTTTGCCCCAGGGGCAAGCCACAAAAAATGTTCATGCATGCCCTGATTGTCAATGTATTACACCCGTACCATCGTGTGCAGGAGGGAACCCTCGTGGTTTACGAGCTGATGAGTTGTGGCAAAGTGATGTTACACATATATCAACATTTGGTCGACTGCATTGTGTACATGTTAATGTGGATACTTTCTCAGGATTTCTGGTAGCCACGGCACATACGGGAGAAAAGGAACGTTTCACGGACAATTTCTGTTTTCCTACAGGACTGGAGTATACAACATGTTACAGGTATACCACATTCTTCTACTGCACAAGCCATTGTCAAAAGTGTCCACGGGACCCTCAAAGCTATGCTAAATAAACAAAAAAGGGGGAATCCTATGGGCAGTGTTACCCCACAGGAACAGTTAATGTACTTAATTTTTAAAATCGTTCTGATGATCAATTATTTATAATAGCAGCTGACCGTCAATTCGGGATGGTCCCTCCATTTGTGGTTCGACCAAAAGTATGGTATAAAGAATTTGGGGAATCACAATGGACAAGTCCTATAGAACTAATAACGTGGGGAAGAGGGTATGCGTGTGTTCTTCTTTCAACAGGCCCTCGATGGTTACCGGCAAAATATGTGAAGCTATATCATGAGCTGAAAGAACGTAACGCAGAATCCGATGCCAGAGGTGACCACACTCACTCTCAGGGAGCAACCTCTGACATGGAAGCAGAAGAGACCCACTCTGGATGATCCTATTACACAGGGAACACTGAAAAAATTACAGCAAACGCAAGTACTCTGATGACTGCAGTGGGTGCACCACCCACACCAATTAATACATTCCTTGCATATTTGGCAATTATCTCCCACAACAGCTTTTGTATAACGAAGCAATCTTGGAGGACACGGTATACGTGATTTTAGAACTGCGTCTGCACAAGAGCAAAGGTCAACTAGCAGACACCGTGAGGAAAAGTATAAACCTTCACCTGAGGGCTCCTGACAACTGCCTAGAGGTGCCAATATGCATGTACAAAAGACATTAATATAAAAAAAAAAAAAGGGGGGGGGAGAAATGGAGAATGATAAGTACTTTGCAGAAATGTAATGATTATGTATGTTAACATGGCATAAATATCTAGTAAGAGTGTCTTTTCGGTACACACATTTGAGTAGAACTATTCCCTGTGCGTTCAGTACTGCAGTAAAGAATGCCTGCTTTCTAGAACTCCAACATTAAGTTTTAGGAAGTTAATTATTTTGCTGCTTTCTAGTAATAGATTTTGGGTACCCAGGTAGGACGCTGCTCTTGAACTTCAATGGTCCGAGGGATTGCAGGACCTCCAGCCGGCACCGAGGGATTCTCGGGGAGAACCTCTGATCACTGGACCAAAAAGTTCTGAGCGTGAACCATTAATAAGACAAAGGCATTCTTCCAGTATTGTTTTTTGTTGCCTATTTGTTAGTCATAGTAAAAGCTTCACAGCATTGAGCTATATCCCTGACGAGAAGGGAAAGTGTCCTTTCTAATCCAGAATTGAAAAGAGAGTACTCTTCCTGAAACTGAAGCTTGGGAATTTGTCTGGTAAATGTTGAATATTATTGTAAGTCCTGTCTTTGCAATATTTGGATTTATGCTGAAAACTTGGTGTGCCTGTGTGTGTGTGTGTGGTCGCGACCATGAACGTGTGATTTTATGTTACCGTGTTTGTATTTCTGTGTTCTGATGGATTTATTTGGTTTCTGTGATCTAACGGATTTGTCTGGACTAAGTAACTGTTTTGTGTCTTTTGGTTTGGTAAGTTCTGCAGGTATTGACTATTTCTGGTTTTTGACTTTAGATTGTTGTATTTGGACTCTGATTTATCAAAACTTTGGAAGCATTTGATGCAGCAGGGAATAGATGTGGTGATGTTTGCAGCTTTATGCTTTTATGTACATTAATTTTAGCCTATATAGTTAATGAGTCATAGTTCTAGGTACATTGATCTTAACCTAGGTAATTAATATTGATAGCCAATACTAAATGTTATGGATGTTTGTATATATGATAAGTATACCTATAACCCAAGTGCAAATTTACTGAGCTCATTTTATTGATACACTGCTATTTCGATGCCTGACGCGGTGAGATGCATTCCCTCCCATTGACAATAATGATATGCTGTGGTCAAGCGGTACTTTAGTCCCACCATCCACACAGGAAGAAAATTGGATGCAAGTAAATCCAGCAAGAAAATTGAATACAAGTAAATCAATCTACACCCATATGCTAGGTAATAGATTTACCATCAGTATGTATCATTCTCAAGTTAATTTAATCTTTCTTTATATCCAGCAGGTTGTGGTATGCACTTCACATCTCTATGTCTTCAACTAGCATTTGTGTTCTTATACTGTTAGTATTGTAGTTTGTGTGGGCCTCTGAAAGAGTGGTAGCAAGCTGAAGACCAAAATTAATGTCAGCTCTCATCATCATCAACAACCTCATCAACTATACCTGGCTTGCTCAAAAAACAAAAAGGGGGAATTGTGGAGTCCTGGCTGGACGAGAGGGGACATAGTTTGGTGCTGTTGAGCAACCCAGGCTTGGTAATGGAGATAGACCTTGAAAGTAGCGAACACGGAACACTGCTACAGAAGTAGATTGGTGAACACGGAACGCTGGGCAGAGAAGCAAGCCAGTGTTACCACAAAAGTCTTGCAATCCCTGCTAGAAGATCAGAGTAGTCTACGACATGCAGTATTGCAAAATAGAGCCGCAATTGATTTTTTACTGCTGGCCCAGGGACATGGTTGTGAGGATTTCGAAGGCATGTGCTGTATGAACTTGTCCGATCATAGTAAGTCCATCCACAAGCAATTATAATGGCTTGAACAGCACGCCAATCAAATACAACAAAGCCAGGGATTTTTTGATGGATTTCTCACCTCGCTCTTTGGTAATCTGCCCGCTTGGCTTAACGGTTTAATTATAGAAATTTTGCGCATATGTATCGTGTTACTTGCTGTTGGAGTTATAATATGTATTTGCTTTAGCTGTCTTAAAAAGGCTCTCTCCAAGATGACGAAGCAAACCTGGCTTGCTCAAAAAACAAAAAGGGGGAATTGTGGAGTCCTGGCTGAACGAGAGGGGACATAGTTTGGTGCGCTGAGCAACCCAGGTTCTGATCCGGAGGTGAGCCTTGGGAGCGGCTGACACGGAACCCTGCTGGGAAGGCAGAGCGACGAGCTCGGGACACTGGAGCAGGGGGAACATCACCGTTTCCTGCCACACTGTCACTTCCTTCCTGCCACGTTGCTGTTTCCTGCCACAGTACTGTTTTCACTTCGAGATGCAGCTCTGCACCAATCACAACGAGTTGCAGTAGTTTTGCCTATATATGGGTTGGGGTTTTAACCATTCAGATGCTGTAATAGTTTTGCTATATAAACCTTGTTTTGCTGACTAATAAAGCTGTACGATCATACTCATATTGGGGTCACATCGTTACAACGGTCCGTTACCCACGCCTACAAGTTGATGGTCGCACCTCGCCGGAGATGGAGAGGTGATCAGGAGGATCAAAATTTGGAGGCTGATAGTCCTTCTGCTTCTCCTATGGGGGGGGCAGGAGGATTTAGCCCGGTTTCAGGAAGGACACAGGGAAGGATGGGGGGGGTGGCTGAACCGGCTCCCCTCCAAGCCCCTCTCTGAGAAGCGGTAGGGAATAATGGTCCAGTAATAGTGAAAATTCCATTTTCAATAACTGATTTAAGGTCATGGAATGAAATTGCAGGCACATATCAAGAGGACCCTGAAAGGGTAACGAAGGTTATTGAAACAATAATTAGAACCCAAGACCCTGATTGGAATGATTTGCAAGTGATATTGGACACTTTGCTCGATGATACTGAAAAGAAAATGTTATTGAATGCTGCTAGGAAACAGGTAGAGGGAGCGCATGCTCACGGGGATTTACAGGGAACAGTGGATCAGAATTTTCCATCCTCAGATCCTGAGTGGGACCCAAATCAACCAGGACCCAGGGGAATGTTAACTAGATACAAAAGGTGGATTTTATTTGGTGTTAGGCATGCGATGCCAAAAGCACTAAATTGGTCAAAAATCTATGAGGTGAGACAAGAATTAAATGAGTCCCCTTCAGCCTTTATGGAAAGACTGAAGGTGACTGCCCAAAAATATACTAATTTGGATCCAGAAAAGCCAGAAGAAGCAACACAATTGGCCTCCATATTTATGGGTCAATCGGCCCCCGATATTAGAAAGAAGCTCCAGAAATTAGAAGGACCTGAATCTAGAGATTTGGGTAAGATGCCTGAAATAGCCTGGACTGTGTATAATAACAGGGAAAAAGAAAAAGAAGTGAGACAAGCGTGGAGGGATGGAAAATTATTAGCAGCCTTAACTGAAAATAGCAGAAGAGGTAGGGGAAGAGGACGGGGAATAAATATTGGAGAAAGAGGGAAGGTGAATCTCCGATTGGCACAAGACCAGTGTGCTCTTTGTAAGGAACGTGGGCACTGGAAAAGGGAACGCCCCAAAGCTGGAGAATTAGATCTGACGCTCCGTGCAATCAAGCTGATGACTCTGGATGAGGAATCATGAAGAGGACTGGGGGAGTCAACCCTAGCTGAACCCCTGGTTACATTGAAGCTAGGGAATGAGGAAGGAGAATTTTTAGTAGCTACAGGGGCCACTTATTCGGTATTAAACACATGTAAAGGGAAATGTAGTCGTAAATCAGTAGATGTTGTTGGTGCGACAGGGCAAAGAGAAAATAGGCCTTTTTTAGAGCCATTGAAATTTAGGTTGGGAAAACAGTGGGTAACTCACCAGTTTTTATATATGCCTGAATGTCCGTTGCCTTTGTTAGGATGAGATTTATTAAGTAAATTAGAGGCACAAATAACTTTTAAAAATGGGGAAATTGAATTATTGATACCAGAATCAAAAGCCGTAGAGGCAAAAGTGTTTATGTTACAGGATTCTTTTAAGGAGGAACAAATTCCAGAAGAGGTGGAAAACGCAGTAATCCCCTTGGTTTGGGCAAATGAAGTTCCGGGACAGTCCAAATTAGCAGAACCGGTAAAAGTGACCTTAAAACCTGGATCCAAACCGGTAAGACAAAAACAATATCCTATTAAGGGGGAGGCTCGAAAAGGATTGGAGGGGTTAATCACGAAATTTTTGGAATATGGACTTTTGGTAGAATGCGAGTCAGAATATAACACTCCTATATTACCGGTAAGGAAATCTGGAGGAAAAGAATATCGATTAGTCCAGGATTTAAGAGCTATAAACCAGATAGTTCAAGATATACACCCAGTAGTAGCCAATCCCTATACTTTATTGACATCCCTGAAAGAGGAACATAAATGGTTTACTGTACTAGATTTAAAGGATGCCTTTTGCATACCCCTGGATATACAAAGTCACAGCATATTTGCTTTTAAATGGGAGGGCCCTGCAACAGGACGAAAGATGCAATTGACATGGACTGTACTTCCACAAGGATTCAAAAATAGCCCCACAATATCTGGGAATCAGCTGGCAAAAGAGTTAGAAATAGGGAAGAAACAGAAGCAGGAAAAGGGAACATTGTTGCAGTATGTGGATGATATTCTGATAGCAGCAGAGAGCAAGGAAGAATGTTTTGAAATTACTATCAGTTTATTGAGTTTTCTGGGTCAAGGGGGATACAGAGTTTCCAGAAATAAGGCCCAGATAGGAAAAGAAGCATTGATTTATTTGGGATTTGAAATATCTCAAGGGCAAAGACAATTAGGCAATGAGAGAAAAGAAGCCATTTGTCAAATCCCCTAACCCAGCAGTTCAAAGGAGCTGAGAGCTTTCTTGGGAATGATTGCATGGTGTCGACTTTGGATTCCAAACTATGGACTATATGTAAAGCCACTCTATGAAGCTTTAAGAGAATCCAAAGACTTGTATCTGACATGGACACCTGAATGCCAAAAATAATTTAGGGAACTTAAAAAGGCATTGATGATGGCCCCTGCCTTGGGTTTACCAGATCTAACCAAAACTTTTGAGCTGTTTGTACATGAGAGGCAACATCTGGCCCTTGGAGTGCTGGCACAATGTCTGGGATCCTGGAAGCGACCAGTAGGATACTTCTCTAAGCAACTCGACAACGTGAGTAAAGGATGGCCAGGATGTTTACATGCTGTGGCAGCAGCGGTATTGCTGATTCAGGAAGCTCGAGAATTGACTATGGGCCAAAAGATGGTGGTATATGTACCACACATGGTGATAACCGTTTTAGAACAAAAGGGAGGTCATTGGCTATCCCCCAGCAGAATGCTGAAATATCAGGTAGTCTTGCTGGAACAAGACGATGTGGAATTAAAAACCACAGCTATTGTAAATCCAGCAATGTTTCTGTCAACGGAAAATCCGACAGAAAGTCTAGAACATGACTGCCTGCTAACTGTTGAACAAGTCTATTCCAGTAGATCGGACCTGAGGGATGAACCTCTGGAAAACCCTGATTTGGAGTTATTTACAGATGGGAGCAGCTTTGTGAAAGAAGGAAGACGAATGGCCGGATATGCTGTTGTCACCACCACCGAGGTACTGGAGTCAGGAACGCTACCTGCAAATACCTCGGCACAGAAAGTAGAACTGGTGGCGTTGAAGCAAGCCTTGTGAATGGCAGAAGGAAAGAGGGTAAATATATGGACTGATTCCAAATATGCATTTGGCATGATTCATGCTCATGGGGCTATCTGGAAAGAAAGAGGACTGCTCTCAGCCCAAGGATCATCGATAAAACATAAAGAAGAAATTCTCCAGCTCCTAGAAGAGGTGCAGAAGCCAAAGGAAGTGGCGGTAACGCATTACAAAGCTCATTAATTTGGTCAGACAGCTGTAAACATAGGTAATCGATTGGTGGACAAAATGGCAAAAGAGGCTGCGGAACGAGGTATCCTTGCACTAGTACCAGTAAAACAAATAAAAATCCCGAATCTGAAACCAAAATATAGTAAATTGGATGAGCAATTGGCGGAACAATTGAAAGCATCACAAAATACAGAAGGGTGGTGAGTAATGCCAGAAAAGCAGGTAATAGTAACCCCGCAAGTTATGTTAGAACTTGCGAAAGAAAAACATGCGCAGACACATTGGGGTGTAGATGCTATGGTCTTGAGTTTAAAATCATCTGCAGTGTGTATAGGAATGACAGGAATAATTAAATCGATAGTGGCCAAGTGTCCAATTTGTCTCAAAAATAATCCCTTAAATAGGAGAAAGGCACCCTTAGGAGTTACGAAACAGGGTAACACCCCAGGAGACTATTGACAAGTTGATTTTTCTGAATTACCTAGGCAAAATGGATTTAAGTATTTATTAGTACTGATTGATACATTCTCTGGATGGCCGGAAGCCTTTCCGTGTTGCACCAACAAAGCAAGAGAAATAGTTAAAATATTGTTAAAAGAAATAATACCAAGATTTGGAGTACCAATAGGCATGTCTTCTGATAGGGGACCACATTTTGTAGCAGAAATAGTTCAACAAGTAAAATTTTAGGAATAAACTGGGATTTACATACCCCCTGGAGGCCACAATCAAGTAGGAAAATTGAAAGGATGAACCAAACATTAAAAGGACAAATAAGTAAGATTTGTCAAGAAGTATCTTTAAAATGGCCACAA
This sequence comes from Opisthocomus hoazin, assembly GCF_030867145.1. Lineage (NCBI taxonomy): Eukaryota > Metazoa > Chordata > Aves > Opisthocomiformes > Opisthocomidae > Opisthocomus > Opisthocomus hoazin. The sequence continues at coordinate 24,381,888 of NC_134453.1, read as the reverse complement.
GCCTTACCATTAGCACTCCTGAGAATCAGAATCCAACCAAGATCTAAAGATGGTGTAAGTCCATACGAATTCTTGTATGGCAGACCTTATCAAACTCCTCTAATCCCAGGGGATATGAGAATAGCAGGGGAAACAGATTTAAAAATGTATTTGATTTCTTTAGGAAAAACCCATGAAGCACTCCAAAAATACATTGTGCTGACCAGATCATTTGCTTTGGATACACCTGTGCATCAATATCAACCAGGTGGTTTCATGTATATAAAGACTTGGAACTCTGAACCACTGCAGGAGAAGTGGAAGGGACCTTTCCAGGTACTGTTAACAACTTACACTGCTATCAAAGTAGAAGGAGTGGAACCGTGGTTACACTACACTCGAGCGAAGAAAGCCCCTTCATGGAGAATCATCAATAGAGATCCAGAGACTGCAAAACTGATTTTAAAATATGTCTGAAAAGGGTGTTTATCATTGTAAAATATGGGAGAAATGGATCTTGATTTGGAAACTGATGATGATGGGAACATTGTCTAGAATATTAGAAGCAAAAGCAGGGAGTGCTGATCCGCTGCTAATAGAAGTGGAACAATAGATATACCTCCCAAGGGGAACTCCAGAAGAAAATTTGATGATCGGATTGATAAAAGAGTTCGCTAATTTACAGAACATAACCCAAATAACTGCATGTCTTCAAATCCCAAGAGCAGTAGGGGAATCAGTTCCATGGGGAATTCTAACAACAAATCTGAGTAGTGAAACATCCAACAATGACGGTACTCATTGTGAGCAAGTTCCCGTTGTTGGGTGGCAGGAACAAATAGATTATGTTAAAAAACAATGGAAAACCCTTGGGAGTAGAGCAAATTATGAGAAGTTACTGAATTATGTTTTTGTCCAAATAATCTTCCCCAGTGTAAGTTGGTGTGCTTAAGAAAAACGTTAGTTGAATAATCATGGGATGGAAATGCAGGAAGTCTAACCAAACTAAACAAGCGATGGCTCTGTGGGATTCAGTATGGTCAATGACCATCTCATCTCAATTTCAGTACATGGCCAATGCCCCCTGGTGTTTTACTTGGGATGGGATGATTTTTGCAGCTTTCCCATCGGTCAATGACAAAGGAAGCACTTCCCCAGAAAAGGAAATTATCGTACCCTGGTGGAATTGTAAAAAGATATATAATTGTAGTACGGTTAGTGAAGCGGTCCAAAGCATTCCACCTCTGGCAGCTGCATTAAAATATGGATGCTGGTGTAGAGGACTTAAAAATGATTTACGATTGACTGATACATATAAGCCCAAAAGAGGAAAAATATTTAGTTGTAGAAAATCTACAATTCAATGTCCGGGACATTTAGTTTGGGTAATGAGTGACAGAACCTGATCCACTCATCTACTGGTGGATGGGAAGGTAAAACAAATTACTTTGGGAATGCCGACATTATGTCCAATTTGGAAAAAGGCTCCCTTTAAAGGGAACTCTGAGAATTTGAAATTATTACAAGTAAAGAAATCAGAAGTTGATGAAGACGAAAACTGGAATGAACCATCAACAGGGCTAAGAATTGGATGGTATTTGGAATCTTTATTGACTCCCTTATCAACCTATAGGAATAGGGCCTGGATATATAAACTAACTGGTCAGGCAGAAAAATTAGCAAATGTGACAAGGAAAGGATTCAAACAGTTAAACTTGCAGTTACAAGGAACTTCAAGAATGACCTCGCAAAATAGAACGGCCTTAGACATGCTCCTGTTAAAGGAACATGCAGTATGCGGATACCTAAAGGACAGGGCAGACCACTGCTGTATACATATCTCCAACGTTACTCAGGATGTTGAACACGACTTAAATTTATTAGAACAGATAGAGAGAGAAACTCAGGAGATCCAACAAGACATGCAAGAAAATTGGCTGGACAAAATTTTTAACGGATTGGGGTGGAATCTGAGTTCCTGGATAAAATCCTTAATTAGCACTGGGCTACATTTGTTACTCGTATTTTTGGTGATATTACTCATTTACTGTTGTTTAAAAAGGGAACTCACCAATAAAACAGCCTTCCATTGAATCATTCAGGCTGTAGCCAAGAGACAAAATTTCAGTGATTCAGTTGCAACGCTCCCATCATCATACAATGAATAATGGATAATTGTATTACTGTAGAATTTAATCCTTATTAGCAATAGATATTGAATCAATGTGTAATTAAATGTAATTTGATTTGAAATTATTTAATTTAAAATGATTTAAAATGTAACTTGATTTAAAATGGAAGTATTGAAAGTAATGATTATTTCAAAACTTCCAAAGGGGGGAAATGTAACCAAGGTGACGGAATTAGTTGACCATAAACATGAACAGTGCTGCTATGTCCCTTGTACAGCCCTACCCACCTGGACATTAGGTCTGGGAACAGAGAGTCTAGTCTCTAGGCAACCATTAACGATAACCATAGTAGGTAATTGTGTTTTTGTCAAGAGAAATGATGGAGTGTGGTTCTGTGAAATGGACTGAAGAAACTGACCAGGTTTGCCAAGATTGCCAGCCTAGTAGGTAAAAGGTAATTCCGGCAGGGGGAGATCGCGACCACCGACTCACTGACCCCCTACTCAAGTAATACCACCTACTCAAAAAGAAACAATAGAAGAGGGTAACTGAGTCTGTGCAACAATTTACGTAGGAAGCGAGAAAAGTTTACACCAATCACCAAAGAGAATAATATTGAATATGCACGAATAAAATAAATATGTATATTTTTGATCTATATAAACTGCATGGAAAAGGTATGAGGTATGCATGTTTGGTGGAATTATCCCCCGTGCATCTGTAACCAAGGGGATGAAATCTGTTAACCATAAACATAAACCATGCTGCTAGTTATGTCCCTTGTATAGCCCCTGCCCCTATGGACGTTAGGTCCAGCAACAGAGAGTTTGGTTTCAGGGTAATTATCAGTGTTAAACAATAACAGTAAAGGAGGATTTTTAATAGGAATAGCATTACTGTGGTTGCAGGTGTGTTTGTGGTTTTTATCTATTGTCTAAATTAACTGAAACAAAAAGTTCCATGTTTCCCACCTGAAATGTTAGCGGTCGCCTAGAGCCAGTCAAGGCAACCTAGCTACAGCAACCTAGTTACAGCGACCTAACTACGGGACAAGAGCCAGAAGAGGACTGCGCATGTGCAGAAGCTGGGGTCAACCAGCGGACACTGTGATGAAGAGGATGAGCCTTCATCTTGAGACCCCTGACGACCACCACTAGGAGGCACTGCGCAAGTGCGGGTGGGAGGAGTGTATGAAAATGAACTAATTTTACTATGAAAGGGATAAGTTATGTAACCTAATAAATATGTATATTTTGATCTATATAAAAAAATACGGAAAAGGTATGGGGTATGCACGTTCGGTGGAATTATCTCCCGTGCATCCAGCGCTGCAATAAAGAATGCCTGTCATTTAACACTACATTGGTGTTATGAGGTTTTATTCCCGGATTTTTGGTGACAAGTGGCAAAAGGAAAGCCCTCCCGTTGAGTCACGAGGATCAGAGTAGACTCCCTTGCATTCTAAACTCTCTCTCAGAGGAGAGTCTAGGTGTGGCTGGATCTACTCCTAGTTCCAGACTTGCTCAACAGTTTAGATGTAAAGGGTTAAGTGTGTAGCCACTTCTCAGATTCAACTTGCCTGTCAGAGCCCTTCCAAGGACTTTCACTGAAACAATTTCGCAAAGTTGAAACAATAGGTAATTTATTCAAGCGACAGGTATCACAGATTCGAGATTGCCATTGATAAATGCACTGTCTACAAGAGTTGAGCTCAAAGGTAATGGTTTAGTGCTTTAGTTAATGTGTTCCCGGGATACGTCTGACAAAGTCAGAGGCGCGACTCTTACCAAAAAGGCGTCCCTTCTTGGGGGGAGAAGAGAGGTTCAGGCCCATCGACCCGTCCATCAGGTAAGGTTTTCGCTTGGCTCCTCCTCCCAAGGAGAGTTTTCAAGTGCCAATTTTGATACTTTTGAAAATCTTTTTGCGAGATGGGACTAAGTCAATTATTATGTGTCAATTGGCTCTTGGCATGGAATGTTGTGTAATCACAAGTGGGACTCGCAGGAACTGGCATCTTGGTATGTGCTCAAGGGGGCCATCTGTTTAAGCAACCTCTGGCTGCGGCCTCTGTCAGAAGATTACTTGATTTACAATGATGGGCTATCCCCCTTTTCTTCTGTCTGATTAGATAAGCGCAAGTCAATTGCTCCTTTTGTTAACTCTTTGGCTCTTGGTGCCGGAGTCCAGCATGTCATTGACAAGTCCATCAAAGCCATCGACTACAGCTGTGCATGTCCCATCATTGGAAGTGTTCAAGGTCAGGTTGGACAGGGCTTTGAGCAACCTGGTCTAGTGAAAGATGTCCCTGCCCATGGCAGAGGGGTAGGACTAGATGATCTTTAAAGGTGTCTTCCAACCCAAACCATTCTGTGATTCTATGTGTGTAATGATGCTTAACCACAACTACAAAGTAAGCTTAAGAAGAAACAGCAAGTTGATGTGTAATGGTTGTTCTTTCAGTTGATTTAGACTACACAGCATTGGTGATTGATAGCCACCAAAACCCAGTTTAGTCAGGACAGACTAAACTGTTTAATTATAATTCTTATGCTATGTGTAAATACTAGCTATTTGTGAACTATAGGTTGCCAGAAGTGTTATAGAAGCTCGCCTCCCGTGACGAATTCAAATTGAAGAGCCAATTGTTAATTAATCAATTTTGAATTTATTAGCAATAGAATTTATTTAAGCAAGCGATGAAGCAGGCAAAACAGCGCTGGGCGGCCAGGGAGCCTCCTGCTCCACCAACGGTCTGCACCAATAACAGATGCAACCCCTCTTTTTATAGAGTTCCCATTTCCTGCATACGTGACTTCTGGTATTCTCTGCGTTGTGTTCGCGCTTGCGCAACTAATTGCCAGGTGGTCGTTGTCTGCCTCTTGGTGGTCGTTGGGATGAAGGCCGAAGTCTTTCTCAGGTGCCCTGCTGTCTGCTCATTCATCCCTCAAATCATTGCTTTGCTTATCAGCAGATGGGCCATCTCCCTTCAGCAAATGGTTGCTTACTTTGCTTACTCCTCCGGATGTCTGCGGCTCCAGCTTAAGTTACAAAGAAAATCCAACATTCACATGCGATTTCATGAACAAAGGTAACCCATTCATCACAGGGCTTCTCCTCTTTCTCCATCAGCCAGTTTGAGAACAAATTTTATATGTATACATTTATTACAATTCCCCCCTTCTAGTTTTTACCATTTTGTTCCTCAAACCGAGCGACGGTCTCTTGGGCTAAAGAGAGAATTAGAGTCTCTCCTTTACTCGTTTCATCATCCTCTAGGTATTCGTATTGCCTTTTTAACAGCATTAAATGGGCTACCTCTAATCTACTCTTTACTAATCTAATCACTCTGTTCAAGATGCAAGGCCCAAAGGTTAGAGTGAGCATCAACAATATTAAAGGTCCGGCAACGGTTGACAACAGTGTAGTTAACCAGGGGGAATGATTAAACCACGATTTATACCATCCTTGTTGAGCCTCCCTTTCCTTTTTGCGTTGTTCCAGACCTTCCTGTAGTTTAGCCATAGTGTCTCGTACTACTGCTGTGTGATCAGGATAAAAGCAACATTCTTCTCCTAGAGCAGCACAGAGCCCCCCTTGCTGTAGAAAAAGAATATCCATTCCCCTTCTATTTTGTAACACTACCTCTGATAGTGAAGTTAGAGACTTTTCTAATGCGGTAATTGATTTCTCTATTCATTCTAAATCCTCGTCTACTGCTGCTCGCAAGGAGTTGAAACCCTGTTGTTGTTGAATTAGAGACGTTATTCCCGTCCCCGCCCCCACTGCCCCAATACCCAACAATGTGGCTATTGTGATGGCAGTTATGGGCTCCCTTTTTATGATATGGGGTGTTCCTATATCCTAGTGATCATAGACTACTTTCTCCGAATGATATAATATTCTTGGGACAATGATAACTTGGATGCAATATTTGCTAGAAGCATTAAACACCTTTAGGGATACACACGGAGTAAGGCCTGTTCTTGAGCATATCCACCGGGTCCCTTCCGAGGGAATGACCCACATCTCACTAGTTTTCCCTGTTGTGGGAAGGAAAGAGCTGCAAAGTCTTCGTTTTGGTCCCCGTATGTTGCCTATGCAGGCTCCTGTCCCCAAGATGTGTTGCATGGTTATTCCCTTCTTCCTATCTCCCCAGGAGCACTGGGGAGGTGCGTTTTTAGTGCTAAAATTATATGTACTATTTACCCCTATTGCCTCATAGAAAGGGGGTTCTATATCATAACATAACCGGCACTTATTAGTTAACTCGGGGTTGGTTCTATTCACGGTATCATATGTAGCTTGCATTACTTTCCAAAGAGGAGGGTCCTCCTTCCCACCGGTAGGGGGTGTTATAGAAAAGTATGCTGGGAGGTTACAATAACCTCTCCCTGGGTTGGAACTTGGACACCAATAATTAGCCCTTACATTGGGTAATAACATCTCCCCATAATGTGGGTACGACTGGGTGCATCGTTCTCCTAAAGTAGGCCCTAATAAGTCGCAGTTTGTGACAACAAATGTGGGAGCTCAAGGGGTGGTATTTGTACGGATAACTTTTGAGTCTTCCATACAGGCTAGAGTCCACCGAAAAGGTTGGTGACCAGCCCCTGATCTTACAACAATAAACTTACATCCAAATAAGAGCAATGTTACCCAAATACGGACTGCTGGTGGGGGCCTTGGGGGAGTCCAAATCTGGAAGGAGGCTAATTCCCTTGTACTTGCGGCTTGGGGTGCGGTAGAGTGGTTTAGACTCCTTCCCTTTCTGTCCCTTATAGGGTCACCCTGTGAGGGACCGGTTCCACATCCCACCTTACACGCGTCTCTGCCTCCTTCGTCTACTCCAGTGCCTGGAGCAGCGAGGTTAGTCATCTTCTCGGCAGCAGCCGCAGTCTTCAGGAATGGGTTTTCCGGACCTCCTGGGGCCTGAACAGGTCCACATGCTTTTGTCAGCAGGGCCCTGAGGACAATAAACGAAATCTAGGAAAATGGAGCTCTAGGGTTGTTGGATCCACCCCTGCCCTTTTTGGGTTCCTCTCGAATAGGAGGTGTAATAACAATTCCCCAGTGAATGCTCCCACCCTTGATCTTACCTCAGTCCCTTCTCCCCTGTGGTTGTTCCCACTAGCAGTCTCCTTTAAATAGTCTTAATACTCTGCTTGGCTTGCTTCCATGCGAACCTGGCAGTACACTGGTTTATTGTTTTATTCCAATCTGTCTCATATATCTCCCAGGTTTCGGTATCAACAATTCCCGACCACAAATCAATCCGTATATCTCTATTTCTGTTCGCTGGATTCTAGTAGGTATAGGGTGTTTTCTACATTTCATACAATAAAAGTGTCGTTTACACGAGACACAAGACCATTTTCTGTTACACTTTACGCATTTACAAACTACCCAACCCGAATGTCTAGAAGTGGGGTATTTTATACAAGGTATCCCCCAAATGTTTCTATTTTGAGCGTTTCAGGTATTTCTGTTTCTACTTCACAACACAGAGGGAGGACTTGAGACGTTCCTATTAACTTATACAGTCCAGCCCCTCCTGTTTGATCAGGTATTTTCCCTTTACTCCAGGGTGCAAAGTGTACTTTCCGTAAAGTACCTTCGGGGGGGGGGGGGGGGGGGGTATTTGAAACCACTAGTGTAGATTGTCTCTCACTTCCCTTCTAGGATGGTTCATTCGCTGGTGCCGGTCTTTTTCATCCTTATCCGAAGGTCTCTTGGTTCAGATGTTACAATCCAGTTGGTGGGAGTGGATTCCACCGGCCCCTTGACTCGAGATGCATGAGTCCAACCCCGCTCAGCCGTAGAATTGCCGTATCTGTGGTGAGAAGAACAACAAAAGGCCCTTCCCAACGAGGGGTTAATGAGGATTCTCTCCATGTTTTTATCAATGCTTGATCTCCCGGCTGAATTTTATGTATAGATATATCTAAGGGAGGTCGTTGTACCACCAGCCTTTTTTTTTCTTCTCAATTCTTGTCTTTCTTTTATTAATTCAATTATATATTCCCTTAGAAGGGTATTTTCTACCTTTGGATCCTCTATTGGGTTTCCGAAATCATATGGCATTTCATACATCATCTCAAATGATGAGATCCCTGTGTCAGTGCGTGGCTGGGTTCGGATATATAGTAAAGCTAATGGTAAACACTTTACCCAATTCATTTTGGTTTTAATCATTAATTTAGTTAAATGCCTTTTTTTATTTCTCCATTCATTCGTTCGATTTCACCAGAGCTTTGTGGATGCCAAGGGGTATGATATTCCTACTTAGTTCTAAAATGCTCTGGATCCGCTAGGGTAAATCCCCCAGGTCCCCATCAATCCTCCTTGACGTGGGCCTGTATTTTTTTTTTCCTCCTGCTCTGCCTTTCTGGACACCCATTTTTTTAATGTCCCCTCTGCCTACAACACGCACATTGGTTTCTTTTCAAGGGCCTCTCAGGTCCTTCAATTCTGAATCTTTCACTGTTTTGTAACACCGCTATTAACATCTGCTTCTTTTACTCTCTTGTAATGCTGCTAACAACATCTGCTTATCTTTTTTTTTTTTCCTCCTCCCTGTTACTAAACACTCTCCAAGCCTCGTCTAGTAAACTTTCCAAATTCCTGCCGCTCTCAGTTTCTGCATTACTTGCTGATTGCCCAATGAATAATGTTCTGGCAGGTCAGATACATGATCCCTCCAGGATCTTTCATTTTATCCAACTTAGTATATCTCTGCCCTATACTACACGCTGAGCAACATCCTTTCAACTTTCTTGTTCTTCTTTCTTATTTTATGCAAAATACAGCCCAAAGGGCTTTAACCAAACTTTTATACTTTAAGCACTGAGACAACATAACATCAATTGCAACAAAGTGTTATAATTCAGGATTCCATTAGGGGGCTATTTTCTTTAATATCTAATTTATACTAAAGCCATCACTGATTACAATACTTTATTAAGGTCTCCTTTTGTTCACACTCCTGCCTGGTGGTCCTCCTATATCTTTCCAGTGAACCAAAATACAGCCTAAAAGGCTCTTTTCCACTGTCTCTCCACTTTGTTTACTTCTTCTAATTAAACCGACAGCACTAATAACTTATCCAAAGCAGAAGATGCAGAAGTGTACTCACCCCACAGCAAACACACCTAAATTCAAGACAATTATTGACCTAAAACCCCTGTCCTCCGTTTGACAAAAATAATGTACTTCTAACACTTTGAACACTGAGTGTGAACAAATAGGCAACAGTAGTGACAAAGTGGACAGGAGCTAGTACGAGCTCCACATTGAGGGACCACAGTGCTACTCTGTCCTATGTCCCTTCCCATGTAACAACAAGAACTCTATAGCTATACTTTTATTGCCCGAATTTCACCGATTATTAATTTTTCCTAAATTTCCTCAAATCGCTTGCTTAAGTCCGCCTGAGCGATCAACCCTGTCCCAGTCAGACTAATTTCCACATTATGTACACTGTCTCTAAATAGTACTTAAACGTTTTTCTCACAAACAAAACACTTAAAAACCGAGTTACATGAAAAATCCCCATGTACAGAACACCAAGGGTTAATACCTGATTCAAGTAACCCTGTTTCACAGTCTGCCACACGCTTCCTTAGTCTCCGGCTTGCTCTCCTCGCAGAGAACACAAAACCGCGGATCACAACTCTGCACTCACTTTGCAGCCAGGCTGCCTCTCACTCGCCCAATCACTCACCCAGCACTTTTTAACACACAATAACAACACAATAATGCACGTACATTCTGGGGCTAGCCCGGCACTTCATACAAACATCAAGGCCCCATTTTTAGGTGCTACAATAGTGTTAGATGGTATGATCCTTCACACAACACAGGGCACCGAACTTTCACAGCATATAACAATAACCATGGCAATACCAAATATAACTCCTGCTTCTGCTTCTTCTTTTTTAAAGGGATAAATGAGTTCTAGTATCCAATCCTACCCGCATACTTGCGTATTCCCTTTCCTCAGGACTGGCTGGTGGTCTCTTACCATTCACCCATATACTTAATTGTTGGCACACCCAGTCCTCAAATAACCCAAAAATGGGCCAAAGTACATGGGGGCTTGTGAGAGGCTTCCCTCCCCAGACCTCAATACAATAATGGATCATCTTTTCTTTACTTTTTCCTCGCCTGGACGGCCAGTCCCCCAATGGGCAATCATTAACCCTAAAGGACTGTCTGGCGGTATACCGGGTAGCCCTATCCTTCCTCCTCGGCGAGCTAGCCCAATACTTCATCATCTTTTCTTTAGACTTATTTTTCTTCCTCAGTGAGCTATCCCAATACCTCATCACCAGCTCTAGAGGGCATCCTGGGGGTATTCCTCCCCCTCCCCATGGGTCCAGATGGCTTGCTTTTCCCCTGTCCCATCTTTCGAGGTGCCTCCATACACTCACACACACGCTCCCCTTGTTCGTGGCCCACGCCCTCACGGGCAATGGGAACCGCACTACAAGAGGGTCTGCACTCGCTTCGCCCGGTGGACTACTAAGTCCGGTGGACGTCTCGGTCAATCGCACCTCGGGAAACCCACCCCGACCGAACGGAAACCTTTAATAGTACTCACGCATCCGGGAGTCTTCGTTCGGCTCTTCGTGCACAAAAATTACGGGGTACTGCAGTTTCTTTTGCCTGCTTCCTTAAATTTAGGGTTCGGAAGTACAGGTCTTGGAACAAGGAGTCATCCACCCAGGGGCCATCCGAAGATGGGATGGGGCGCCTCCCCAGGGTCTGGATCCCGAACCAAATTAACCTGTATCCAAGTCACGGCACCAAATTGTTATAGAAGCTCGCCTCCCGTGACGAATTCAAATTGAAGAGCCAATTGTTAATTAATCAATTTTGAATTTATTAGCAATAGAATTTATTTAAGCAAGCGATGAAGCAGGCAAAACAGCGCTGGGCGGCCAGGGAGCCTCCTGCTCCGCCAACGGTCCGCACCAATAACAGATGCAACCCCTCTTTTTATAGAGTTCCCATTTCCTGCATACGTGACTTCTGGTATTCTCTGCGTTGTGTTCGCGCTTGCGCAACTAATTGCCAGGTGGTCGTTGTCTGCCTCTTGGTGGTCGTTGGGATGAAGGCCGAAGTCTTTCTCAGGTGCCCTGCTGTCTGCTCATTCAACCCCCTAAGTCATTGCTTTGCTTATCAGCAGATGGGCCATCTCCCTTCAGCAAATGGTTGCTTACTTTGCTTACTCCTCCGGATGTCTGCGGCTCCAGCTTAAGTTACAAAGAAAATCCAACATTCACATGCGATTTCATGAACAAAGGTAACCCATTCATCACAGGGCTTCTCCTCTTTCTCCATCAGCCGGTTTGAGAACAAATTTTATATGTATACATTTATTACAAGAAGCAGTAAGAAAAAATCCTATCAAAAAAGTGGTGATCAGCACCCCACATCTGGAACATAATACAACCATATCTTTGCTGCCAAATGTGACCCAACCGTGTTTCTGCAAGAGAGCACAAAGAGTCTGTTACATAAATATCACTTCATAATCTCTTTTCTCTCTGCGAGATGAAGCGTTCTCTTTCATTCCTTGGATACAACCCCGTGTAGTGATCCTGACGGGAAGACCATTGTACATTGAGAAGTTCGTGATCCACAGTACAGTTGACCTGAGGAGGCCCAGGCCTGTGCTATGCTGCGCTGCACTGTGGTGCAAGTACAGCATGGACTCCAGGCCTGTGTTGTGTTGTGCATATCCTTTTGCCGCAGGATAAACTCAGCCAGCTCATTTTAACAGAGGAGTCTGCAGGCAGCTCCCATTTGGTATGGGCAATTGCGCCACCTGTGTGACCTTGCCTTTGTCTAAAAGTGCAGCAACAAGTTCTCATGGGACCATCCTTCCTGTTTGACAGTAGAAATTATGAATATGGTTGGTTTTCTTGTAAGAAAATCCTATAATACCTCGAAGGACCAAAAAGGGGAAACTTCTCCATGGACAGAATCTGTGCAACATGCTGTGGGAAAATGTATCCGGTTTCTGTCCGATGCAACACGAACACAGGATTCCCAGCATCTGAAGGGATGTAAGATATATCACAGTGACCCCCTAGAACTTCACTGTGCCAGTATGGGAGATAATCTGCATGGCAGTATTATAGGTACTGATACTGTACTGGGTCTGGCTGGGATGGAGTTAACTTTCCCCATAGCAGTCCTTATAGTGCTGTGCTTTGTATTTGTAGCTAGAATGGTGTTGATAACACACCAATGTTTGGCTAATGCTGAACAGTGCTCCACAGCATCAAGGCTGTCTCCCCAACCCTCACCCACCCAAAGGCCAGTAGGCTGGGGGTGGGCAAGAGGTCGGGAGGGGACAGAGCCAGGACAGCTGACTGAAACTGACCAAAAGGGTGTTCCATACCATATGATGTCTGCTCAGCAATAACAGCTAAGAGAAGGGGGGGGGGGGGGCATTCATTATTAAGGCATTTGTCTTCTGAAGCAACAGATACATGTACTGAGGCCCTGCTTCCCAGGAAGTGGCTGGACATCACCTGCTGATGGGAAGCAGAGAATAAATCTTTTTTGTTTGTTTGTTTTCCTTTGCTTTTACATGCAGCCTTTACTTTTCTTTATTAAACTGCCTTTATCTTGATGCACAAACTTTTCTATGTATTTTTTCTCCCCCCTGCTCACTGAGGAGGGGGAGTGATAGAGTGGCTTGGTGGACACCTGGTGGCCAGCCAAGGTTAACCCACCACAGATGCACAAGATAAAAAGTGACAGATGCCACGCCCCCAGCTTCTGGTGGAAGTCCCACCTCCTCCCAGAAGCCTCAGGGGCCATTTGCCCTAGAAGTCCCCTCTTCCGGTCACATCCTCTGTTGTGATTGGCTGGTGGGAACAGCACCCCTCACTTCTGGTTTGCAGAATCACAGAATCACAGAATCACAGAATGTTCAGGGTTGGAAGGGACCTCTGTGGGTCATCTAGTCCAACCCCCCTGCCGAAACAGGGTCACCTACAGCAGGCTGCACAGGACCTCGTCCAGGCGGGACTTGAATATCTCCAGAGAAGGAGACTCCATAACCTCCCTGGGCAGCCTGTTCCAGTGCTCCGTCACCCTCAGAGGGAAGAAGTTCTTCCTCATGTTCAGACGGAACTTCCTGTGCTTGAGTTTGTGCCCATTGCCCCTTGTCCTGTCGCTGGGCACCACTGAAAAGAGCTTGGCCCCATCCTCCTGACACCCACCCTTCAGATATTTGTAAGGATTTATAAGGTCCCCTCGCAGCCTTCTCTTCTTCAGGCTGAACAAGCCCAGCTCCCTCAGCCTCTCCTCGTGGGGGAGATGTTCCAGTCCCCTCACCATCCTTGTAGCCCTCCGCTGGACTCTCTCCAGTAGCTCTTCATCTTTCTTGAACTGGGGAGCCCAGAACTGGACACAGTACTCCAGATGGGGCCTCACTAGGGCAGTGTAGAGGGGAAGGAGAACCTCCCTCGACCTGCTGGCCACACTCTTCTTAATGCACCCCAGGATCCCATTGGCTTTCTTGGCAGCCAGGGCACACTGCTGGCTCATGGTCAACCTGTCATCCACCAGCACTCCCAGGTCCCTCTCCACAGAGCTGCTCTCCAGCAGGTCCACCCCAAGCCTGTACTGGTGCATGGGGTTGTTCCTCCCCAGGTGCAGGACCCTGCATTTGCCCTTGTTGAACCTCATCAGGTTCCTTTTTGCCCAGCTTTCCAGCCTGTCCAGGTCACGCTGAATGGCAGTACAGCCTTCTGGTGTATCCACCACTCCTCCTCTCCAGGAAGGAGAAAGAAGGGCACTTCCTCTTCTCAAATTTTGTTCATTTTTTTTCTTTATAAGCTAAACAACAACAATGTGACCTGAAATAAAATGCAAATAGTGTAGGATCAAGGAGGACCAAAAGCCATATGGAGAAAGTCAAAGTAGTAGCATGAGACTGACTGGGAGATGGGCAGTGGAGTACAGATAAGTATGAATTAATACCTTATGATGGAAAAGGTTATTGACACTGATATTGCCGCAGCTTGGTAGGTTTCAAGATAGAATTTGACATCTGTAAGTGTGTCAGACATTATCTTCAGTGTTAACCTAAACTTTGGGGAGTATACTGAATCTCATATATCAATGTTTGTTGGTTTCTAGCTATTGGAGGACAGCAAAGACTCTGTTTCAGGGAATTTATTCTACCTCGGTGCACAGAGTCGTCTTTTAATGCCCATTCTTGAGTGGCACTGGTCACAGTGAGATTGGACCACAAAAGAGAGGAGCTGAATTTAGTATGACCATTCATGTGCTCCTTGAAGATTTGCCTATGCCTAATTTTTCGATGATTTGCATGCAAAGCCTTTATGAAGCTAGACTTTCTAAAGGTACTAAGCACTTCTCGTTGTCACAAAGTGGTATTTGTCAGAATCACATACCATAGTCATGCAAGAATTTAAATAAAATAATAGTATAGTTCACAGACAAACTGGGATTACAAATCTCTGTTAGGGCTTATTATAACAGCAGGAGTTAGATGAGCTAATGTAATAAAATTTGCTCCAGAACTCAAGGCTTTCATGTCATGTTTCATGCTTTAGTGTATATTTATGGTTGATGATAGATATCCTAAACATAGGGGCATATAATAGAAATGCTGAGCAATTCTAAACTATTATGATAACAACAGGCACTATTATATTTAGGCATGCATCTTAGCACGCAGTGTAATATGATTACATTATTTATACTCTGTGCTGGAAGGAATGTTTGTTAATCTGAGCAATCCTTTTAAATGAGTTTGGGAGCAAGGTTTTGTGGAAAAAAAGATACTGAGATTTATTTCATATTCAGGCTGACATCAAAAGATAGCAAATACTTGCAGGCTACTGGATAACTCTGCTGGTATCCTGCAAATGAGAAAACCCCATAAAAACTTACCTGAGAAGTGGACAATTCAGCAGCAGAAATCATGTGAAAAGTTTCCTATCTTTGTATTATAAACAGAATATTGTTGAAATTGTTCATATTTCAGTAGAATCTTTCTCCCCTCCTTTTAGGTATTTAAACTCCCCAGTCAAAAAGCCCTTGTGTCCTATTTCCTTTTTGTTGTCAAAATACTGTTTCTTTTGTAATTACAGAGGTCAGACCCAGCTGTTGATGAATTTAAACTTGCTCCTGAAAGAACAGTCTTTGGAAACTTATGGTGTTTATTCTCATCCTTGCAAGGTAACAATTCTTTTTAATAGTATTTAATAAAAATCCATTAATTTTATTGATTTAGCTCTGGGGTTTTTTGTGGGTTTTTTTGATCCTGTCACAAATATGGAGTAATTTATAAAAGACATTGCCCTGTAACTACAGGTTATGTTTTAGTCTTGGAAAAACATTGACTGGTGTGTCAGTAAAAAAAAGATCTCTCCAGAGGAAGTAGAACATCACAGGAAAGTGTATTCAGGTGTTATGATAAAAGCTTTGATTATACTGGACAATTTGTTCGCATTTACTGCAAAGGTTTCAGTAAATACTCCAGATGTGAAGTACCCTGTATTTGCAAAGATGTGGTGGGTTGAACTTGGCCAGCTGCCAAACACCCAACCGGCCCTCTTTCACTCCCCTTCCTGTACAGGACAGGGGAGAAAATAGGATGAAAAAGCTTATGGGCTGACATAAAGGCATGGAAATCACTCATCAGTTACTGTCACATGTTGGCGTGGGTTACGGATCCGTTGTAACGATGTGACCCCAATATGAGTATGATCGTTCACCTTTATTAGTCAGCAAAAACAAGGTTTATATAGCAAAACTATTACAGCATCTGAATGGTTAAACCCCCAATCCATATATAGGCAAAACTACTGCAACTCGTTGTGATTGGTGCAGAGCTGCATCTCGAAGTGAAAACTGTACTGTGGCAGGAAACAACAACGTGGCAGGAAGGAAGTGACAGTGTGGCAGGAAACGGTGACGTTCCCCCTGCTCCAGTGTCCCGAGTTCGTCGCTCTGCCTTCCCAGCAGGGTTCCGTGTCTGCCGCTCCCAAGGCTCACTTCCGGATCGGAACCTGGGTTGCTCAACGCACCAAACTATGCCCCCTCTCGTCCAGCCAGGACTCCACAATTCCCCCTTTTTGTTTTTAGAGCAAGCCAGGTATAGTTGATGAGGTTGTTGATGATGATGAGAGCTGACATAATTTTGGTCTTCAGCTTGCTACCACTTTTTCAGAGGCCCACACAAACTACAATACTAACAGATATAAGAACACAAATGCTAACTGAAGACATAGAGATGTGAAGTGCATACCATAAC
This sequence comes from Opisthocomus hoazin, assembly GCF_030867145.1. Classification (NCBI taxonomy): domain Eukaryota; kingdom Metazoa; phylum Chordata; class Aves; order Opisthocomiformes; family Opisthocomidae; genus Opisthocomus; species Opisthocomus hoazin. The sequence continues at coordinate 24,365,472 of NC_134453.1, read as the reverse complement.
CTGCTGGATATAAAGAAAGATTAAATTAACTTGAGAATGATACATACTGATGGTAAATCTGTTACCTAGCATATGGGTGTAGATTGATTTACTTGCATCCAATTTTCTTCCTGTGTGGATGGTGGGACTAAAGTACCGCTTGACCACAACATATCATTATTGTCAATTGGAGGGGATGCATCTCATCGCATTAGGCGTCGAAACAGCAGTGTATCAATAATATGAGCTCAGTAAATTTGCACTTGGGTTATAGGTATACTTATCACATATACAAACATCCATAACATTTACTATTGGCTATCCATATTAATCACCTAGGTTAAGATCAATGTATCTAGAACTATGACTCATTAACTATATAAGCTAAAATTAATGTACATAAAAGCATAAAGCTGCAAACATCACATCTATTCCCTGCTGCATCAAATGCTTCCGCAGCCCCGATAAATCAGAGTCCAAATACAACAGTCCAAAGTCAAAAACCAGAAATAGTCAATACCTGCAGAACTTACCCAACCAGAGACACAAAACAGTTACTTAGTCCAGACAAATCCGTTAGATCACAGAAACTAAATAAATCCATCAGATCACAGAAATACAAACACTGTAACTAAAATACTAAACACTTGTTTATTTAGCATAGCTTTGAGGGTCCCGTGGACACTTTTGACAATGGCTTGTGCAGTAGAAGAATGTGGTATACCTGTAACATGTTGTATACTCCAGTCCTGTAGGAAAACAGAAATTGTCCGTGAAACGTTCCTTTTCTCCCGTATGTGCCGTGGCTACCAGAAATCCTGAGAAAGTATCCACAATAACATGTACACAACGCAGTCGACCAAATGTTGATATATGTGTAACAGCACTTTGCCACAACTCATCAGCTCGTAAACCACGAGGGTTCCCTCCTGCACACGATGGTACGGGTGTAATACATTGACAGTCAGGGCATGCATGAAGATTTTTTTTATGGCTTGCCCCTGGGGCCAAGCAAATTGTTTATGCAAGGAAGAGGCATTTTGATGAAAGAAGTCATGAGGTAATCGGGCTTGCTTAAAACCGTTTGGCAGTACTGCTGCCATTGTCAATTGATCTGCTACAACTTTTTCTTCAGTTATTGATTTTAGTAGAGTAGTGTGTAACTATATATGCATTATAAAATATACATGTACATGATTTTCTAATTTCAATAGCAAGGAAAAAAAATTGTTTGTTATTGACTTCTCTTATCATTGCATCTGCAATGCGTTGAACAATATTCACAACATATGCAGAATCTGCGACAACATTGAGTGGTTCAGTCAAAAACAATTCAAAGACGTGCAAGGCCGCTGATAGCTTAACAATTTGTGTGGATCCTTCAACGACTAAAATAGATGATTGCTAATTTGATGAATTTGTTTGTTTCCAAAACACTGTTCGTGCTCCTTTAATAGGAACAGAAACACATCGGTTTTTTGGCTGCAATGAAATTGAGAGAGGGAATGTAACAGCTTATGTTGTGGAAGGGTATAACGTATGTTATTTAAATAATCAGCTAGAGCGGCTTGCAGCGATAAGGATTCACTGTTTAATACCACAAAGTCATCTTTAGCCAGCAGCAGGCAAATAGTATCACCTTGCTGACAGTGATTCCAACTTTGTGCTATTAAGGACACTATGATGTGTACCTTTGAGGTCAATGTTTTCATGGGCGTATGAGACAAAAAGATTCATTCCAGAGTCTTCAACTTCTGCGTGTTAACACACCACTGATCGAAAAGAGGATAAGGCTGTAAAACAAAACCTTCATAAATGATATACAAATTTGTTGGCAATTCGACATTAATTCTGGAGGTAAAGGTAATTGCAATTCTATCTGAAATCTTTTGTAAAACAGTTTTTGCTTTTGGCATTGATCTTCGGGAAAATAATAAATCTGAGTCCCTTTTAACAAAGTAAATAGAGGGGACAACTCTTCAGCTGTAAAGTCAATATTTTCACCTTTCAGCAGAGTGAATAACATCATCTAGGTAGACCATCTGAACCTTGGAAAGATAATAAAGTCCAGCTGTTTGTTCAGAAGGAATTCTACTGCAGTAATTGAATTGTATGCATTTTTTGTAACCAAGTCCTTGAATGTCAGAAAAGATGGTTCTCACCGTGCCGCTTCTGGGCTGGCCGGGACGGGCCGGCACGCTGGGATCGAGGGAAGGGGGGGGTGGGGGAACCGTGCCACCGGTTGCCCGGGGGGAGCCATGTGCCCCACCAGGTGTAAGGTTTGCTGACCCATTCGATGCAGTAACTGCTGGCGCGGTGGCTGTACAGCATCTGAGGGACTGTGCAGTTTTATGTTGGAATTCGCCTTGTTTTGATCTCAGGTCGGGTACGCCAATTGCTGTCGAGAGACCCTGTCGTGCACTTTCGGGATGCCGGATTTTTACACCCCACTTCCCATTTCTCTGGACTCAAAGGATCGTCAGGTTCTGGCAGATTTACTTCCCACATTTCTCATGTTCGGTAGGAATTTCGTCGTATGTAGGGTTAAATTTCAACAGACTGCTGCTCTGTCCTTGCTTTTGAGATAAGGACAGAGGAGTAGCAGCTGCTTCTCAGATAGCCTCTGTAAGTTTTAGAGCATTTAAAGCTGTATGCACTGATTTCCAAGTAATGATTTTCTCAGGGATTTTAAACTGCAAGACTTTGTTCTTTCAAACTTCACTGTAAAAAATTCTTTAATGGAGCCTTCGCTCCTTTTCTCAGTGACTGTCCCATTCTCCAGCGAGCCGGAGGGGGGGGAACAGACCTGATTCCTACTCAGGGTCTGTTGGACCCAGCCCCTGCTCACGGCTTTCTTCAGGTGGTACATTTGCAACAAAAGGACTTTTCTGAATGGCACTGGCTACTTTTTTCTGTGCTAACACATCTTTTAACGCTTCATAAACCAAACGTCAAGTTGTTAATACTCGACTCGCATTCACATCACCCCTTGAAGTATGTTTAAAAGGTAACTCTCCTGACACCTTCCAAGTTAAAACATCAAAAACACACAGTGATTCCGCGGGCACTCCATTACTTCTAACAACAGCTCGAAAAACAGGGGCTAATTATCGCTCCTCTTTGTTGCCGACCTGTGTGCACAGAGTCCATGATTCTCTGCCACACATCCAAGTCGAACAACTGATCTGTTTTCCAATTTTTTACACTCGCTAGTATTGTTGTTATCTCGCTTACAGTTCACACACCACTTTAGCTACCCCTCTCCACCGTACCCCCGACCCTCCCCCGGTTCCTAACTCCCCCATTCCACCGCACGGCGCAAGGTGGGGCTGGAAGAGAAAACGGGTTATATGAGTTAGGGACTGGTGGCTCCGGCAGCAAAGTGTCTGTAACCTTCTCATCTGTACAACGAGTCACTGGAGTCCTTGGAGACGTCGGTGTAGGCGGAGGAAGTGGAGGATACCGCGGTACAGGATTTGGGGACGTGGGACAATCGGAAGGGGCAGCAGCTGTGCCCGGCCGGTCTGCGGGTGGTGGCGCCTCAGCGCATCCCTCTCCGCGGCGTGGTGGCGGTGGTGGTGACTCTGGCGGTGGGGGTGGAAACCCCTGTGCCAGTGGGTCTCGCCGCGCGTGCTCCTTTTCCTGGACCGCAGGTTCCCCTGCCTCCACAGGCTGCCGACTCGGACCCCCTCCTGCTTTCACAGGTGGCATAGGGAGGCTAGGACCCTGAAACAGCAGAGTTGTTGCCAAGCAGGTCCCTCCCTCGGGTGTTAATGTAGCGAAAGCAGAAGTAACGGCTTAAGTCCTTTCTCCGTGCAGCAGCAACAGAAACTTCAAGGTAGCTGAGTCATATTGTAACCCTCTCACGGAGAGGATGGATTGGAGGAGCTTAACCACTGCTGACTCTTCCTATATCAGTGTGGACCCCATCTCCTCCCCGGCTCAATCAACTTCACGAGTTGCTTTGCCGTTGCCTCTATTCCTCTCTTAGAGAGCATACCGACGAGCAACGTTGCCGCAACCTCTATCTCCATGGTTGCGACCACGGCCTCCACGTTCAATTTTTAGCTGCGCCAGGCAGCCCCAGTGTGGCTCGAAAATTCCTGGGAGTCGGCCGTCCGTGTCTGCCCTGCGCGTTCGCACGCAGGCAGGACCCTCCCAGCCGTTGTTCCCACGCCCCCCGTCTAGCTGCTCACCACAGTCTCAGGGACTCCTGCAGGGAAACCGTCCATCCTCTGCTACCAAATGTTGGCGTGGGTTACGGATCTGTTGTAACGATGTGACCCCAATATGAGTCACAGGCAAAAAAAACTTAACTGGCAGCCAGCCAAAGGTAACCCACCACATCCTGTCAGGAGTATTTAGAATAGAATAGAAGAGTTCAGTTGGAAGGGACCTACAACAGTCACTTAGTCCAACTGTCTGACTACTTCAGCCTCCTTTTCTCCAAACTAGACAAACTCAGAGTCCTTAGCCGCTCCTCATATTTTCTCCTTTCCTGATGATCATGTACAATGTGCCAATAAAATCAAAGGTAGGAAACAACTTATCCTTGGAAAGGGGACTTGGAGCTAAGGACATTTATCTAATGGCATTAATAAGCCCTTGATTCAGTTTTATACTCTACCATTTACTTCCTGTCAATTTTATTAAGCTCCTTTTGACCATTTCTTCAGCCATATTTATGTATATAATTTCCTTGAAAATCCAGGCCTTCTGTCTTTTTTCCCATCATTACCCCATCTGAGAAGTGTCGCTCTAGTGTTGGCCTATATTAGATGGTAGCTGTGAGGATGAAAATGTGGGGGGATGAAAAACCCTCGGCCACTTCTGTAATTGGTATAGCATAATTATTCTTCAGATGAGGAACAAGATGAAAGGCAGCTAATACATGACTTTCTAATACACTTGGAATACACTGTCTATGAAAATTTTTTTGTCTACCTCTAAAAAAAAGTGCACCTAACCTCTTTGTCTAGGAAGAATTCCTGATGTTGGATCTGTCTTCACATATATCTAGCAAGTGAGCTTCATTGCTTAAACCTAATCCTTTTTTTTTCTGCACGTCACACAAAGGACTGCTCCTTCAGCAGCTGCTCAGTCCAGTTCGCTTCCATTCCATTACTGCCCACTTAATGCTCATTTCAAATGAAAAAAAACCATTAAAAAATGTAACTGGAAAGTTTGGAAATGTTTTGGCAATATCTGGAATGTCTCACTGTTTATTAGCACCTCACAAAAACACATGAGGGATTATTACCCTTCAGAAGTTCCAACAAATACCAGTTTGTATATTTGGAAAACATATTAAGAAGTTTATATTAACCTGGAAAGGTTCAAACTGATTTTATGGGAAAAAGGAAGTGCTGTCTTAAAAAAAAAAAAAAGAATCTAGTCAGGAAAAGGTATTGATGACAGTGGACCAGTATTGTGCTGCTGGGAGCTGGAATTTACACCCAAAAACTAGGGATTCACAGGAAGAATTATTTCTCATAGTAGCAAGAAAGCAATGTGAAAATGTCCAGTGGACTTTAAATAATAGAGAAGATTTCTGAACTAGTCTTAGGGGAAAGAAGGAAATGGGCTTTTTTAATAGTCAAGACAAGAAAGCAGTGACTATACTCTGTGACCAGGTGTAGTCATCCTGATAGGGAGACCACTGTATGTCAAGGAGTTAGTGATCCACATCACAGTTAACCTGAGTAGCCTGTGCTGTGCTGTACAGTGCTGCATGTAGAGATTGGCCTTCAAGTATGTGTTGTGCTGTACAAATTCCTTGGCTGCAGGATAAATTTAACCAGCTAATTGGAATAGAGGAGCTTTTGGACAGCTCCCACTTGGTACCAGTAATTATACCACCTGCATGGCCTTGACTTTATCAATAAGTGCAACAAGAATTTTTCATGCAAACATCCTTTCTGTTTGACAGTAGACATGATGAATAGAGTTGTAAGAAAAACATATAATAGCTTGAAGGACCAATAATGTGGAGCTTCTCTCCACAGATGGGATTTACACAGCATGCTGTGGGAAAAATCCATCCGGAGTCAGTCCAATACTGCCGAAAGTGGGGTTCCCAGCATTTGAAGGGGCACAAGATTTACTTGCTATCTGTAGTCCTCTTTCTATTCTATTTTATTAAAACAGCCATTTTATTAAGCCATTTTTAGTTGGGCCTTTCTTGTTAAGATCCAGAAAGAACTCTGCACCATCTCTTTCTCACCTCACCAGTGTAGAACACCAAGGTGGAAAAAGTATTCCCCCAGGTGTAGACTTGGCTTAATGAAACTGTCCTGCCTAGTTTGCAACAACTTTATTCAAAAAGCACCTGCCTTGTAGTTAGAGCTATGTCTGAGAAGCACATGCCTTCTTTATTCTGCCTGAGATTAAGACATCTTTCCCATTTTAAAAAGGCAATACTTCAGTATTCCTGGAATGACTGAGCTGCCTATAACACAAGAAGGGTACAGACAAAGGTGACAGTGACCAAGCAGTTGTTAATTGTTTGATTTATTTGATCTTCTTTTTTCACATTACGCGAGAAGTAGGTTTTTTTAATAGAAAATCTAACATAGAAGGTTACGTGGGTGAAGAGCTTAGGGATAGAGCTTTTACTTTGAGACACACAAGGGAGGAAAGCAGTAGGAGTATGAAGATGAAATTACTTAACTGGCATCAACTGTTGAGCAATGGTAAGAAAACAATAGGTGAATATGAGAAAGATTAAAATATATAACTGGCATCAGCAGATGAGCAGACAAGACGGGGGGGAGTGGAAGTACAGCAGGACATAGGTTGCATGAGGTTGCATGACCTAATAATTATAGAGGGTGAAAAAAAATTGTCATTTGCACTCCTGTTTAAATGTGTATCACTCCCCATGGTGGCACTTGACCTAATCATTGTGAGTTAATTTTTCATTTCCTCATTCTAACAAAAATGTTAGCCTTGTCCAATTCCCATACTTACCCTTCATGCTTATGTACTCTTATACCTTGGCAGGTCTATATCTCTATTGACACCTAAAAGAAAAGTTAACCTAATTGATTAAAACCAGAATCAGTATTACTTTTTGGTGTGTGTTTGCCCAGTTGGCAGCCAAGCACCCACTCAACTTCTCACTCACTCCTCATTCCCTCCAGTGGGATGAGGGCAGAAAACAGCAAGAACAGGAGCGAGAAAGCTCTTGGGTCGAGACAAAGACAGGGAGATCACTTACCAATTACTATTGCAAGCGAAACAGACTCGACTTTGGGGAATTTAACTTAATTGATTGCCAATTAATATAAATATTTCAGTACTGATTTGGGTATTTGGAAACAAAAACAAGCAAACAAAAAAGAGTGGAAGGGAACATGAATGCAGAGACCAGTAGAAAGGCACAGTGTGGAAGAACGCAAGCTGTAAGGATGGTGAAGGTGTAAACTGAAGGAAAAAGCCAAGGTAGACCCCATACGGGTTAATCTGGTTATAGCTCAGTAACCTATCATGAACCCTAGTAGTAATATAACTACTTGGATATCTTCACATACTTCTGTGACGTATTGTATATATGTACCCTCAGTATGCAAGGGAACACATAAAGAAGAATTTTTCATTAACAGTGTCCTGACAAGGTTATTTCTTTTGCCCCTGTTTCAAAAAATGAACTTGGTAGTTGCCATCCAAATTTGTCACAAGTTACTTTTGGTGAAAGCATTCCTACATGAAAAAGTCGTAAGAAATTCATAAGCTTTGAAACCAATAAGATTCTGAAGAGCTTTTTTAAAACTATTAGCTTTTACAGTTTGTATAGTGAGATTTCACTTTTGAAAGCTCACTGAAAACAATGACTTAATTTTGTTAAGGGTTGCAATGAAAAAAAATGAATCCTCTGTCAATGCAAAAAGTGCGATGTCGATAAAACTTGCTGAACCCAAACAGAATTTTAATTGCCTATTTAGTTTGATCTGGGAATGCTTACTGGGATGCTATAAATGGCAGCAGTATTGTGATACAGCTACAAGAACTGAATGAAGGTAGCCTTTTCAGCTTCAGTGAACAGCTGTGTAAGATGGTGGACAGATTCATGTAGTAGTTCACCTCTTGTGAAAGTATGTCTTGTTTCTATGACAGAAGTTAAATAACAACTTAGAGTGGGAAGCAATTAAAACCCCTTAAGAGAAGGACCTAGACCTATTCTTGTCTGCCTCCATTTTCAAGGTCCTAAGAGTTCTTTGACTACTTTGAGCTCTACAAAGGGGCTGAGAATGGGTTTTGATTCCAATCTAGGTGATGGTCAACAACTCTCAGACCATAAAAACCAAAACTGTCAATGGTAGAGGCAGGCAGAAGGTGATGCAGCCATGCAACCAACTATGTTCTTTCTCTGCCAGATAAATGATGGGGTTTTTTTGTAGGAGAAATACACACACAGAATAATACTGACCCCTTTCTGTCCTGCCTTGTCCATATGAGATCTATATGCTATCTGTAGGAAGAGTGCAGAACAGGGTTTGGAATATAAAGAGAGCAGAAAAGTAATTTACAGGACTTCTTTATTCCATATGGTTGCCTTTCAATACTTTGTATATAACTATGAACGATCCAAAGAATACATACATATTCGACTGCTTACAAATGATCTTTTGGGTCTTGTTTTGAAATTGTATGGTCCCATTATTAGCTTTAAGAGATTCTTACATTTTGTAGAAGCTGAGATCAATGGACCAGATGGAGTGCACGTTGCTTCAAAGAGTTCACAGATCTGTGAAAAGGTGTATTTAACATTCAGTGGCAAACTATGGAATATTGAATTTTTGAATCCAGATGGTGTTTGTGGTGCTTCATTTTGTCTTTATGAGCTCTTCCTGGTGCAATCATAGAATCATAGAATGCTTTGGGTTGGAAGGGACCTTTAGAGGTCATCTAGCCCAATCCCCCTGCAGTGAGCAGAGATACCTTCAACTCGACCAGGTTGCTCAGAGCTCCGCCAAACCTGGCCTTGAATGTTTCCAGGGATGGGACCTCCACTACCTCTCTGGGCAATCTGTTCCATTGTTTCACCACCCTTATCGTAAAAAAATTTCTTCCTTACATCTAGTCTAAATCTACCCTCCTTTAGTTCAAAGCCATTACTCCTTGTCCTATCACAACAGGCTTTGCTAAAAAGATTTTCCCCATATTTCCTACAGGCCCCCTTCAGGTACTGAAAGGTGGCAATAAGGTCTCCCCACAGCCTTCTCTTCTCCCAGCTGAATAGCCCCAACCCTCTCAGCCTTCCCTCACAGCAGAGTGGTTCCATCCGTCTGATCATCTTTGTGGTCCTCCTCTGGCCCCGCTCCAACAGGTCCATGTCTTTCTTGTGCTGGGGGCTCCAGAGCTGGATGCAGGACTCCAGGTGGGGTCTCACCAGAGCAGAGCAGAGGGGCAGAATCTCCTCCCTTGACCTGCTGGCCACGCTTCTCCTGATGCAGCCCAGGATACGGTTGGCCTTCTGGGCTGCGAGTGCACATTGGTGGCTCATGTCCAACTTTTCATCCACCAGTTCCCCCAAGTCCTTCTTGGCAGGGCTGCTCTCAATCCCTTCATCCCCCAGCCTGTATTGATAGTGGGGATTGCCCCGACTCAGGTGCAGGACCTTGTACTTGGCCTGGTTGAGTCTCATGAGGTTCACACAGGCCCACCTCTCCAGCTTGTCCAGATCCCTCTGGAAGGCATCCCGTCCTTCTGGTGTGTCAGCTGCACCACTCAGCTTGGTGTCATCTGCAAGCATGCTGAGGGCGCACTCGATCTCGCTGTCTATGTCATTGATGAAAATATTAAACAGCACTGGCCCCAGTACAGACCCCTGAGGGACACCACTTGTCATGGGTGTCCATTTGGACATCGAGCCATTGACCACTACCCTCTGGCTGCGACCTTCCAACCAAATCCTTATCCACTGAACAGTCCACCCATCACAGAATCACAGAATCATAGAATCATAGGTTGGAAAAGACCTCTAAGATCATCAAGTCCAACCATCCACCCAACACCACCATGCCTACTAAACCATACCCCAAAATGCAATATCTACACATTTTTTGAACACCTTCAGGGATGGTGACTCAACCACCTCCCCAGGCAGCCTATTCCAATGTCTGACCACTCTTTCAGTAAAGAAATTTTCCTAATATCTAGTCTAAATCTCCCCTCGTGCAACTTGAGGCCATTACCTATTGCTAGTTACCTGGGAGAAGAGACCAACACCCGCCTCACTACAACCTCCTTTCAGGTAGTTGTGGAGAGCGATAAGGTCCCCCCTCAGCCGCCTCTTCTCCAGACTAAACAGACCCAGCTCCCTCAGCCACTCCTCATCAGACTTGTTCTCTAGACCCCTCACCAGCCTTTTTGCCCTTCTCTGAACACACTCCAGCACCTCAATGTCTTTCTTGTAGTGAGGGGCTGTTATGGTTTTGCCTATATTTACAATAAAGAATCACGCAGTTACTCTCCCACTCTTTCCCCCTTCTTCGGTGGGATGGAGAGGAGAATCCGAAGCAAAAAAAAGGAAAAAACTCGTGAGTTGGAATGAGAACAGTTTAACAGAATGGCAAAGGAAGAAGAAAGCAACAATCAATAATACTGATAAAAAGCACATGCAAGATGCAGTGTTCTCACCACCCGATGCTCAGCTTGCTCCTGAGTAGCAAAAGCCTCTCCTTCAGCCAGCTCCCCACTTAAATACTGAGCATGACATCACATGGTATACAATATCCCATTTGATTGGCTGTTTGGGTCAGCCCAACCAGCTTCTTGTGAAAATTAAATCTAGCCAAGTTGAACCCAGGACATTATCCACCCTTTATTCTATACCATCTATGTCATGCCCCAGGTCCACACTTTACTATCACTTCCTCTGATTTTATATATATATATATATATACACACACAAATATCAAACCATGCCTCTAAAATGTCCGTTGAGTTCATTTAGTGTATGATGTTGGGGTCCATCTGTTGCAACAGTCTTTCAGGGCAGGAGAGATGTGTGATGATGAGCGGTTGCATGCTGCATCCAGAGCTCACGGCTGATGTATCTGGTGCAGCCTGTGCCCACGGTCTGTGGGTTGAACATGTCGATCTTGAGGAAGTTGTTGGGTGCCAGATGTTGAAGCCAGGTCCAGTCCCATCACCGCTGTGCTCTCCTAGGTTTCATCAAAGTCCATCCTCCATTAGTCTGGGTGATTCTGACTGTAATATCCTTGACATAACATAGAACAACTAGAGTAGTGATAACAGACAGTGACAGGGTCATCTAGCAGTTAACATCATACAGTTTCATTTATTGACTATTCTCACCCAAAACCAAATCCCGATGAGGTACACATCGGACTTCCCCATCCTTTCGCATCACCCACCAGGTACACCCAGGTCCTTGAGCAAAAGCAATCCTGTGGACGGGTTTGCCTTTGCCCGAGGCAGGACTAACCCAAACTGTCTTCCCAACATATTCCTCATGTGCACTACGAGGACTTGATCCCCTTCTATGGGGCATGGAAATTTTGACTGGGCAGGGCCAGCCCGGTTGGTGGATCCAGGTGGCCTTTGCTAAGTGAGTATCCCAGTTTTGAAAGTCCCACCCCCCATTGCTCTCAAAGTGGTTTTTAGCAGTCCACTATATGGTTCGATTTTTCCAGAGGCTGGTGCATGATAGGGGATGTGATACACCCACTCGATACCGTGTTCTTTGGCCCAGGTGTCTATGAGGCTGTTGCGAAAGTGAGTCCCGTTGTCTGACTCAATTCTTTCTGGGGTGTCATGTCGCCACAGGAGTTGTTTTTCAAGGCCCAGGATGGTATTCCAGGTGGTGGCATGGGGCACAGGGAAGGTTTCCAGCCATCTGGTGGTGGCCTCCACCATTGTGAGCACATAGCGCTTGCCTTGGTGGGTTTGTGGGAATGTGATGTAGTCAATCTGCCAGGCCTCCCCATATTGATATTTTAGCCATCGTCCTCCATACCACTGAGGCTTTACCCGCTTGGCTTGCTTGATTGCAGCGCATGTTTCACATTCATGGATAACTTGTGCGATGGTGTCCATGGTCAAGTCCACCCCTCGGTCACGAGCCCATCTGTATGTCGTGTCTCTTCCTTGGTGGCCTGAGGTGTCATGGGCCCACCCAGCTATAAAGAGTTCACCCTTATGTTGCCAGTCCAGATCCACCTGAGCCACTTCAGTCTTGGCAGCCTGATTCACCTGGTGGTTGTTTTGATGTTCCTCAATGGCCTGACTCTTAGGGACGTGGGCGTCCACGTGACGGACTTTTACAACCAACTGCTCTAGCTGAGAAGCAATATCTTGCCAGAATGGGGCAGCCCAGATGGGTTTGCCTCTGTGCTGCCAGTTGTTCTTCTTCCATTGCTGCAGCCACCCCCACAAGGCATTGGCCACCATCCAGGAGTCAGTGCAGAGACTGATGTCGCGTTAAAGGAGGGGTAAGGGAAATCTGATAAGCAGCAAAAGGAGAGCCCTGCCGTTGAGTCACGAGGTTCAGAGAAGATCCCTTTGCGTTCTAAACTCTCTCTCAGAGGAGAGTCTAGGTGCGGCTGGATCAACTCCTAGTCCCAGACTTGGTCAACGGTTTATGTATAAAGGGTTAAGTGTGCAGCCACTTCTCAGATTCAACTTGCCTGCCAGAGCCCTTCCAAGGACTTTCACTGAAACAGTTTCACAAAGTTGAAACAATAGGTAATTTATTCAAGTGACAAGTATCACAGATTTGGGATTGCACTGTCTACAAGAGTTGAGCTCAAAGGTAATGGTTTAGCGCTTTAGTTAACAATGTGTTCCTGGGGATACGTCTGACAAAGTCAGAGGCGCGACTCTTACCAAAAAGGCGTCCCTTCTTGGGGGGGGAAGAGAGGTTCAGGCCCATCGACCCATCCTTCGGGTGAAGTTCTCATTTGGCTCCTCCTCCCAAAGAGAGTTTTTCAAGTGCCAATTTTTATATGTTTGGAAATCTTTTTGCGAGGTGGGACTAAGTCAATTATTGTGTATCGATTGGCTCTTGGCATGGAATGTCCTGTCGTCAGAAGCGGGACTCAGCAGTGTGACACGCCTATGGAGCGGGCATCTTGGTATGTGCATCCGGGGGCCATCTGTGCTTTATCCAAAGCAATCTCTGAAGCAATCTCTGGCTGCGCAGCCTCCGCAGCGCCCCACAGATCACTGGGTTTACAGTGATGGGCTATCCCCCCTTACTTTTGTCTGATAAGATAAGCACCAGTTAATTACTTCCTTTGTTAGTTCTTGGGCTCTTGACACCTCAGTCGAGAGACGCCTCAGTCCGAGTTTGTCTTTCATCTTGCATTTGACAAGTCCAGCAAGGCCATCGATTACAAACATACAACAGCCTCACTGAAGGGATACCTCTCCCTCATGCCTGACAGAAGTCGCCTCCAGAGGCTGAGGGCTTGTGCCTTTTTTCCAATGGCCTTGTCAATGCCCCCATCCCTGGCCAGGGATCCCAGCTGCTTGGCTTCCCTGCCCTCTAGTTCCAAGCTGCTGGCCCCATTATCCCAGCACCGGAGCAGCCAGGTGACAATGTGCTCACCTGGGAGGCGGCTGAAATCTTTTCACATATGCCCTTAATCCAACGCCCAGAGGTGACATAAGCACTGATAAACAGTATATAGAGTAAGTTGTTACACAATACAACTCTGAGAGCCACATTCTGACCAGCAATGACCAAACTGGCATAATGAATGCATATCACCAATTTGTTTTAACACGGTCTAGTCAGATCTGCCATTATCTCAACCCTTCGAGCCCCACGTTGGGCGCTAAGAAGGACTGTCATTGTTTAGCCTGGCAGCCAACAACTAAGCACTAGACAGTCGCTTGCTCACCCCTCCCCTTCCCCCCCAGTGGGATGGGAAGGAGAAATGGACAAAAGGTAAAACTCATAGGTTGAGAGAAAGACAGTTTAATAAGACAACAATAGAAATAGTTGATGTGCCGAAAACAGACTCCACAATCTTTAAGACTGTAAAGTAGGTATGTTTATTCAGCGTCCGGTGGCACGGGGGGGGGGGGGGGGGGGCCACCAAAGTCGTGTGCGCTGAGCGGCAACTTGTCTCTTCAACTTATACAATCAAGTATTACATATGCATTAGATTTCCCAGTACACCTATACATATGCATAACCTATCCCCGCTTCGTATTAAAATTAGTTCCAAGGGGTCATTTCCATAGACTCCTCCCGACTGTGCTTGCGCAGTGCCCCCTTGTGGTGGTCGTCGGGGGTCGTGGGGATGAAGATAGGTGACTCCATCACCGCTAGTTGACCTTTTGTTCTTGCACAGATTCAGTTGTTTCCTGGCTTCCATCCAAACTATGGGGTCGGTCTTAACCGGTTCTTTAAGGTGCCTCCTAGCCCCCATCAGGCTACACAATAGTTAGCAAAACACTAAGCACCATCGGCCCAGCCCCCTGCTGTGCTTGTCAAAGAGCTAAACTGATAGCGCTCAAGGATCCACCAAAATTCCTTTTAACCCCTTCCTTCATACTAATACTACTAATAATAATGAATATGCAAAACAAACAATACACAATACAATTTTTTTCTCACCGCCCAATGACCACTTCACAGCCAGTCCCTGATCAGTGATCGCAGAACCCGGAACTCACAGATTTCATGAATTTTGTGGAACTCCTGAAAAAAAGACCGAACTCATGGAAAATTTGGAATTCCCAGAAAAAGAGGATAAAAGAGGAATCGAACTCATGGAAAAGATAATTCCTGCCCCCTGGCCAACCCCCATTCGTAAACTGAGCATGATGTCTATGATATGGAATATTTCCATTGGCCAGCTTTGGCTAGCTGTCTGGCTATGCTCCCTCCCAGCTCCTGCACACCTGTTCATTAGCTGAATATGAGAAACCGGAAAAAAGTCCTTGATGTCCCTGCTCATGGCAGGGGGGTTGGAACCAGATGATCGTTAAGGTCCCTTCCAACCCTTACCGTTCTATGATTCTGTGATTCTATTTCACAGCAACAACTGAAAACATCAGTGTTATCATCATTCTTCTTGTACTAAATCCAAACACAGCAGCTACTGGGAGGAAAATTAACTCTGTCCCAGCCAAATCCAGGACAGAAATATGAATAAAAGGAATATCTTTTTTACTTGGTTTCCATTTCGAGATAATTGTGTTGTATTAGGTGATTTAACAACTTCATAGTTCAGCTGCAAAGTAAAGGAAACGAAGAGGGCCAATATTTGCTTTCTTAAATATATATTTTTTGAAACCATTATTGAAGGTGATTTGTAACTAAGTGGGAGTCTAATCAAGTCAAGTTATGTGTAATATAGGCTGCTTTCAACTAAATTGAAACACTTTAATTATGCTAGAAGATATGTAGTTATTTGCATGAACTCTTCAAAATCTCAGCTTTATTTTGAAATAGTGCAAATTCCAGTGGGTGTCTGAAGATCTAAAAGGGTTATATGTTGTCCTTCTTTTCATGGATGAAATTGTCTTACTGGGTGTTTGTATTTTGCCAAACCTAAAAGAGCGGAGGTGTCTTTGTTTTGGGAACTGTACCAAATATGTTTCAGAACATGTCGTCATTCGTATAACTCTACAGTCATCTAGGGTGCAAAAAAATCTCACCTAATGCTAAGGAGATTATGTGTCTTCACTCACAAAATGAAAACTGTATTGGCTTTTACTAAAAAAACATTTGAGAGGGAAACAAGGAGGGGAAAAGAATATGTTCTTACAATTCAAAGTAAAATTAAATCAACCCACATTTGGGGCACAGAAAAAGTATAGATCATAAAGAAGGATACATAATTTTCTGCTTCAAAATATCTTTTAAAAATGAGAAGAAAGCAAACATCTGACTCTATCTCCCCCCCATCAGATCTACATTCAGAAAAAAAATCTTTGAATAATTGTAAAAAGGATTATTTTGTAAGTTTGTGTCTTAGACTTTTAAAACCCTATAGGAGTTGTTTAGCATTGCTTGAGATCAGTTCCCTTGTCAAAAGCTAGACCTGTTAACTATTTATAGCATCTTTGAGTCCTACTATGATGTGCAGTAGACTGGTTAAGATTAAATGCCTTTAAGGAATCACATATTGCATCCTCTTAATTCCCTTCTTGGTTTAAAGATCATCCATGCAGAGACATGCTTGTTCCCTACCCTGAAATTGTCCTGTTTCATGGAACACAACCTTTGCTCCCCTTTGCCAGGAGGTAAGTTCAGCTTTCTTTTCAACCAGCTATGGTCAGTCACTGACTAGACTCTTCACAGAGCTCCATGAACACTTTATCCTTGTCCATCTCTTCTGAGATTTCTTACGTTGTAGGGATTCACTGTTTTGTCACACTGCTCAGGCAAGGAGGTCTTCTGCTGAAATTTTCAGCCTTCCTGCAAAATGGAATGGTTCCATCCTGAACTCTCAGCAAGTTTTCTTTAAAACTTAGCCAGTTCTCCAAAGCAATCTTCCCTCTCATGGCCTTCTTGCAGGGAATTCTGTCTAGCATTTTGCCAAATAATCCAAAATCTTCTAGTCCAGAATCCTAATTCTGCTTCCTATCTTCCCAACCACACTGATCTAAATTGTCTTCAGTCACTTGGGTTGCCAAGCTGCCATTTATCACCACGATCCAGTTCATTCTTGTTTGTGAGCAGCAGGCCAAGTGCAGTGTCCTGGGTTCACCAGAAGTCAGGAGGGGACACAGCCGGGCGGGCTGACCCAATCTGGCCAAACAGAACAGGGTATTTGATACCATATGCCATCATGCTGGGTTCCGGTGGGGGGGAATGGGCCAGGGAGAAGGGAGTCACGGCTCGGGGCACTGGGCAGTGAGAGTTGCTCTGTGCATTTCGCTGTTTTGTTTTGTATATTCTCCTTATCAGTATTGTTGTTACTGTTCCCTTTGTTTGCTTTTCTGTTAAACTGCCCTTATCCCGACCCACGAGTTTTTCGCCTTTTTCTTTCCATTCTCCTCCCCACCCCAGCAGGGGGAGGGGCGGTAGAGTGACTGCGTGACCCTTTTTTGCCAGCCACGGCCAAACTATAACATATAGTAACATTCTTTGACCCACACAATGTTTGCACTAGGAAACAGTCATCAATGCATCTGAGGAAATTCCTGGCATGATATTTGTGAGCATTGTGATGTCAAGAAGCTGCTAACCATATAATGCAACTCATCCTCTTCCTCCTGCCTACTCTGCTGTGACCACACTCAAATCATGTGCAGTGTCTGCCCAGGGCTCCATGATTCCAGTCACGTCACAGTCCTGTGTCTCTGCTGGGACCTGCAATTCTTCTTGTTCCCCAAACTGTTTATATTTATGTACAGAACTCTGATGAAAATTAAGTTGAATCAGAACCAGGAACAAGAAAGATGCTTAACCAATAAATATGAAGACACTCAGTAAATCTGATAGAGCAAAGGAGGAAGCACACATGAAAAATAAGAAGATTCGCTCTGATGTTTTTGGGTCCAACACCTAAAGTATCCCCCGGATACTTTTCAGTAATTAACTAAGAATGTTTGTATAGGGTGGTAACCCAGGATAATTTGCCTCCCCCATCTGAGTATGTAGAATCCCAAGCATGGCTTATCATTCTCACGGTAACTCAGGGTAGTTCGGCCTTCCATCTGCACCCACCTTTGCATGGGTGCCAATGTGACGGCCAGCTGCAGATCTCAGAATTCAAACAACAATGCTAATGAGCAAAACCAGGACACTGTATATGTGCGATATGTTAATCAGCATAAGGTTTATTATCCACCCCTGTGGTGCTTTCCCTTGAACTTACTCTTGAGCAGGGCTCCACTGCATTGGGTCCCCATTTGGTTGGCATCGGTGTCCCGGGGCTCCCACTGTGGTAACGCTACGCTTTTATTACAGCCAAAGCTTTCACTCGCTGAGTGTTGTGTCTCCTCCCTGAGGGATCTGCACCTGTTTTTCAGGCATTACAGCTTTGTTAGGAAGCAAAACAGTGAGCTTAACTCATAATCAAGAAAGAAAAAGAGCAGAGACCGCAAGAATGTCCCCTCTCTCTTATTTGTTAGAGGAACTATAACTTTGTTAACGACACAGGAACAACAACCAAAAAATTCAAGACTTTGCAAAAGAAAATGAAAAAGGACAAAAGATCGTTTCAGAAGCCTGGTAGATAAAAACAACATCCTTGGAGGAAAAGGAGAGGAAAATAGTGGTAAAAGATACAATCAACAAAGCATAAATTATAAGCAAATGTTCGTATGACTCATGCACAGTGACATCAAATGCAGCCTAACTGGTTTTTTTGTTCAGCTCAAGCTCAAACCGATTGACGGAATCAAACTGCAGAAAGGCTTTCCGGGTAACAGTGATATGGAAGTGAGAAAAGAAAGGCACTGTAAGGATTTACTTCTGCATGAAATGACTGCATGAAAACAGTCATCCTAAGACAAGCCAATGGCCCTTCAGGCCTTGCCTGTGATAGCAAACACACCAGAAGTTTAGAGAAAAATTGTGAAAGAGAGGATACCCAGAAGGGTGCTTCCCCATTACACCTTTCCAGCTTCAGTGACTAGCAGATGAGGGTTTCCTGAAGCAGAGGCTGCATTTGGGCAACTATGGAGCACTGATACCTTCCTAAAATTGTCTGTTCTGTTTTTAAATACAACTCAAACTTTAGATTTCTCATTATCCAGTCATAATATGATCTAAAATGTTATTATACTCTGTAAAAAAATGTCTGTATATGTTTACATATATTTATATAAAATTATATGTTCAATTTTTTTTCCTTGTTTCAAACACTTTGTCAATTCCTCCAACAGTCTGCGGTACTGCATGTGTTCCTGCAGGTTTAGCTTGTCTGCATTCCAGGACAAATACAGAATTTTTTACAGAAATAATTCAGTACATTTGCATGTCTCATTCTGCATCCTTCCCACTCTCTCTATATAGATATCTTTTTGAGAGGAGCTGTCCAGAAATGCACACTGTTGCAGACATGCGTTCTGTTTTGTTCTATATTTCTTTTCTAATCATTCCTTTGTGCTGTGGGTTGACCCTGGCTGGACACCAGGTGCTCACCAAAGTCGCTCTATCCCTCCCCCTCCTAAGCTGGACAGGGGAGAGAAAATATAACGAAAGGCTCATGGGTCGAGATAAGGACAGAGAGAGATCACTCACCAATTACCATCATAGGCAAAAAAAAACCTTGACTTGGGGAAAATTAATTTAATTTATTACCAATCAAATCAGAGTAGGATAATAAGAAATAAAAACCAAAATCTTTAAACACCTTCCCCCCACCCCTCCCTTTTTCCCAAACTCAACTTTACTCCTGAATTCTCTACCTTCTCCCCCTGAGCAGCTCAGGGGGGATGGGGAATGGGGGTTGTGGTCAGTTCATCACATGTTGTTTCTGCCGCTCCTTCTGTCACCGAAAATCCGGGAATAAACCTCGTAACACCAATGTAGTGTTAAAAGGCAGGCATTCTTTATTGCGATGTCGGATGCACGGGGGATAATTCCACCGAACGTGCATACCCCATACCCTTTCCGTGCAGTTTATATAGATCAAAATATACATATTCATCTGATTACATAAGCCCTTCCTTTCATAGTCAAATCAGTCCATTTTCATACACTCCTCCCACCCGCGCTTGCGCAGTGCCTCCTAGTGGTGGTCATCGGGGGTCCCAAGATGAAGGCTTATCCTCTTCATCACAGTTTCTGCACAAACTCAGTCCTCTTCTGGCTCTTGTCCCTGCGGCACGGGTCGTCTTGACCAGTTCTAGGCACCTGCTAGTTTTAATTAAAACTAACTTCTTTGGGGGGGAGATGTATGACTTTTTGCTTCAGTTAATTCACACAATAGATAGGTACCACAAATACACCTGCAACTATTTGGTAACGCTACTTCTATTAAAAATCCCCCTTCACCATTATTGTTTAACATTAATGATTACCTAGGGACTAAACCCTCTGTTCCCAGACCTAATGTCCAGATGGGCAGGGCTGTACAAGGGACATAGCAGCATTGTTCGTGCTTTATGATTAACTAATTCCATCACCTTGGTTACATTTCCCCCCTTTGGAAGTTTTGAAATAATTATCTTTTCAATACTTCCATAATTAAATTTTTCTTAATCATATAATGATTAAATATTATTAAAATATACTTTTCAAAATTACAACACTACACTTATAGTCCATTTGTTTCGCTATAGGGTGGTGGAAGTGTAACAACCGACTCACTAAGGTTTTGTCTTCTTGCAATAGCCTGAATAATCACTCGATTAAAAGCTGTTCTGTTGGTGAGTTCCTTTTTCAGACAATAATAAATGAGCAGTATTATTAAAACTACTACCAGTAAAAGCAGTCCGGTACCGATTAAAGATTTGACCCAAGAACTAATATTCCACCCTAATCCATTAAAAATTTTATCAAGCCAATTTTCTTGCATGTCTTGTTGAATTTCCCCATGGGACTGATTCTCCTACCACCCTTGGGATTGGAAGACATGCAGTTATTTGGGTCACATTTTGTAAATTTGCAAATTCTTTTATAAGCCCGATCATCAAATTTTTTTCTGGAGTCCTCCTTAGGAGGTATATTAATTGTTCTGCTTTTATTGGCAGTGAATCAACGTTTTCTGTTCTTACTTCTAATACACTGAACAGTGCTCCTATTATCATCAGTTTCCAGATCGAGATACAGTCTCCCCGCATTTTACAGCAATAACTACTCTTTTTAGATATATTTCAAAGTCAGTTTTGCAGTCTCTGGATCTCTATTGATGACTCCCCACGAAGGGGCCTTCTTCACTCGAGTGTAGTGTATCCACGGTTCCACCCCTTCTACTTTGATCACAGTGTAAGTTGTTAACAGTACCTGAAAAGGTCCTTTCCACTTCTCCTGCAGTGGTTCAGAGTTCCAAGTCTTTATGTACACGAAATCACCCGGTTGATATTGATGCACAGGCGTGTCCAAAGCAAGCGATCTGGTCAGCACAATGTATTTTCGGAGTGCTTCAAGTGTTTTTCCTAAAGAAATCAAATACATTTTTAAATCTGTTTCCCCTGCTATTTTCATATCCCCTGGGATTAAAGGAGTCTGATAACATTTGCCATGCAGAATTTCGTATGGACTTACACCATCTTTAGATCTTGGTTGAATTCTGATTCTCAGAAGTGCTAATGGTAAAGCTTGTGGCCATTTTAAAGACACCTCTTGACAAATTTTATTTATTTGTTGTTTTAATGTTTGGTTCATTCTTTCAATTCTCCCACTTGATTGTGGCCTCCAGGGGGTATGTAAATTCCAATTTATTCTTAAAATTTTACTTACTTGTTGAACTATTTCTGCTACAAAATGTGGTCCCCTATCAGAAGGCATGCCTATTGGTACCCCAAACCTTGGTATTATTTCTTTTAACAATATTTTAACTACTTCTCTCGCATTGTTGGTGCGACAAGGAAAGGCTTCCGGCCATCCAGAAAAAGTATCAATTAATACTAATAGATACCTGAATCCATTCTGCCTGGGCAGTTCACAAAAATCAACTTGCCAATAATCTCCTGGGGTGTTACCCTGTTTTGTTACCCCTAGGGGTGCCCTTTTCCGATTTAAAGGATTATTTCTGAGACAAATTGGACACTTAGCTATTATGGATTTAATTACTCCTGTCATTCCTACACACACTACAGATGATTTTAGGCTCGAGACCATAGCATCTACACCCCAATGGGTCTGTGCATGCTTTTCTTTCACAAATTCTAACATAACTTGCGGGGTTACTATTACCTGCTTTTCTGGCGTTACCCACCACCCTTCTGTATTTTGTGATGCCTTTAATTGTTCTGCCAATTGCTCATCCAATTTACTATATTATGGTTTCAGATTCGGGATTTTTATTTGTTTTACTGGTACTAGTGCAAGGATACCTTGTTCAGCAGCCTCCTTTGCTGATTTGTCTGCCAATCGATTACCTATGTTTACAGCTGTCCGACCAAATTGATGAGCCTTGCAGTGCATCACTGCCACTTCCTTTGGTTTCTGCACCTCCTCGAGGAGCTGAAGGATTTCTTCTTTATGTTTTATCGATGATCCTTGGGCTGAGAGCAGTCCTCTTTCTTTCCAGATGGCTCCATGAGCGTGAATCACACCAAATGCATATTTAGAATCAGTCCATATATTTACCCTCTTTCCTTCTGCCATTCGCAAGGCTTGCTTCAATGCCACCAGTTCTACTTTCTGTGCCGAGGTATTTGCAGGTAGCGTTCCTGACTCCAGTACCTCGGTGGTGGTGACAACAGCATATCCGGCCATTCGTCTTCCTTCTTTCACAAAGCTGCTTCCATCCGTGAACAACTCCAAATCAGGATTCTCCAGAGGCTCATCCCTCAGGTCCGGTCTGCTGGAATAGACTTGTTCAACAGTTAGCAGGCAATCATGTTCTAGATTTTCTGTCGGATTCTCCGTCGACAGAAACATTGCTGGATTTACGATGGTTGTGGTTTTTAATTCCACATCGTCCTGCTCCAGCAAGACTTGATATTTCAGCATTCTGCTGGGGGACAGCAAATGACCCCCTTTTGTTCTAGAACAGTTACCACCATGTGTGGTACATACACCACCATCTTTTGGCCCATAGTCAATTTTCGAGCTTCTTGAATCAGTAATACCGTTGCTGCCACAGCGCGCAAACATCCCGGCCATCCTTTACTCACGTTGTCGAGTTGTTTAGAGAAGTATCCTATTGGCCGCTTCCAGGATCCCAGACGTTGTGCCAGCACTCCAAGGGCCAGATGTTGCCTCTCATGGACAAACAGTTTTCCAAATATCGTGGGGCTATTTTTAAATCCTTGTGGAAGTACAGTCCATGTCAGTTGCATCTTTCGCCCTGTTGCAGGGCCCTCCTATTCAAAAGCAAATATGCTGTGACTTTGTATATCCAGAGGTATGCAAAAGAAGGCATCCTTTAAATCTAGTACAGTAAACCATTTATGTTCCTCTTTCAGGGATGTCAATAAAGTATAGGGATTGGTTACTTCTGGGTGTATATCTTGAACTATTTGATTTATAGCTCTTAAATCTGGACTAGCCGATATTTTTAACTCCAGATTTCCTTACTGGTAATATAGGAGTGTTATATTTTGACTCGCATTCTGCCAAAAGTCCACATTCCAAAAATTTCGTGATTAACCCCTCCAATCCTTTTCGAGCCTCCCACTTAATAGGATATTATTTTTGTCTTACCGGTTTGGATCCAGGTTTTAAGGTCGCTTTTACCGGTTCTGCCAATTTGGACCGTCCCGGAACTTCTTTTGCCCAAACCAAGGGGCTTACTGCGTTTTCCACCTCTTCTGGAATTTGTTCCTCCTTAAAAGAATCCTGTAACATAAACACTCTTGCCTCTACGGCTTTTGATTCTGGTATCAATAATTCAGTTTCCTCATTTTTAAAAGTTATTTGTGCCTCTAATTTGCTTAATAAATCTCGTCCTAACAAAGGCAATGGACATTCAGGCATATATAGAAACTGGTGAGTTACCCACTGTTTTCTCAATCTAAATTTCAACAGCTCTAAGAAAGGTTAATTTTCTTTTTACCCTGTCGCACCAACAACATCTACAGATTTATGACTACATTTCCCTTTACATGTGTTTAATACCAAATAAGTGGTCCTTGTATTTATTAAAAATTTTACTTCCTCATTCCCTAGCTTCTCAGAGAGGGGCTTGGAGGGGAGAAGCCGATTCTGCTACCCCTCCCCCATCCTTCCCCGTGTCCTTCCCAAAACCGAGCTAAATCTTCCTGCCCCCCCCCCCCCATAGGAGAAACAGAAGGACTGTCTGTCTCAGATTTTCAGTCCTCCTCATCACCTCCCCATCTCCGACAAGGTGCAACCATTAATTCAACATCATTCTCCTCAGGCTCATATTTCAAACACTCTTTGCCAACACTACAAGCGACACAACATTTCTTTGAACCCTTTTCACAGTTTCCTTTCTTTAAAGCCATTACCATAGAACCGCGCGGATGTATCCCACACTGCCTTTGCCATTCCAGATGATTTCTTAACGAGAAAAACAAATCTACATATGTCATTTCTTCCTATTTACCTTCCATTTTACAAAACAACATTAATTGCAAAATGGTACTATAACGCAGTGTCCCGTCCTCCGGCCACTTCTCCCCATCATCCAGAGTATATAACGGTCACCAATGATTACAATACTCAATTAACTGTTTCCGAGTTAAAGGGTCCCCCCCCAGCTCTTTCCAGTGCTTTAAAATACATCCCAAAGGCGTGCCCCTTGGGATGGGTCTTTTACTCGGAAAGGTGCCCATCCTTCAAATGACCAGTGGTAGTGATTGTGCACTATATCACAAACATTAATCAGAGGGACCCCAACCCTTGTTGGAGCTCCCTTTGGGATCCCAGCCCCCTGCTGAGATCCTGGAGACTTCAACCCGCTGTTGAAGACCTCCCCCTTGGGCCCCGCTCCACCGGCTTTCACCGAGCAGAGACTTTCCACAAAGGTACCTTTTAGCCCAACTCTACGAGGTTTTCACCGCGATTTACGAGCAGGCGTATGTTATACCTAAAGAATGCTTTAATTAAATTCCAGGGGACTTACTTGGAATCCTTCGGTCCGGGGATCAGAGGTTCTCCTCGAGAATCCCTCGATGCCGGCTGGAGGTCCCATGATCCCGCGGA
Source organism: Opisthocomus hoazin (assembly GCF_030867145.1). Lineage (NCBI taxonomy): Eukaryota > Metazoa > Chordata > Aves > Opisthocomiformes > Opisthocomidae > Opisthocomus > Opisthocomus hoazin. Next base: position 24,340,778 of record NC_134453.1, on the reverse strand, counting down.
TCCGTCGGTTTTCACAAGCAGGGTCCCACCTGGGTCGCCAGAAACTGTCACTGAAAATCCGGGAATAAAACCTCGTAACACCAATGTAGTGTTAAAAGGCAGGCATTCTTTATTGCGACGTCGGATGCACGGGGGATAATTCCACCGAACGTGCATACCCCATACCCTTTCCGTGCAGTTTATATAGATCAAAATATACATATTCATCTGATTACATAAGCCCTTCCTTTCATAGTCAAATCAGTCCATTTTCATACACTCCTCCCACCCGCGCTTGCGCAGTGCCTCCTAGTGGTGGTCGTCTGGGGTCCCAAGATGAAGGCTTATCCTCTTCATCACAGTTTCTGCGCAAACTCAGTCCTCTTCTGGCTCTTGTCCCTGCGGCACGGGTCGTCTTGACCAGTTCTAGGCACCTGCTGGTTTTAATTAAAACTAACTTCTTTGGGGGGGAGATGTATGACTTTTTGCTTCAGTTAATTCACACAATAGATAGGTACCACAAATACACCTGCAACTATTTGGTAACGCTACTTCTATTAAAAATCCCCCTTCACCATTATTGTTTAACATTAATGATTACCTAGGGACTAAACCCTCTGTTCCCAGACCTAATGTCCAGATGGGCAGGGCTGTACAAGGGACATAGCAGCATTGTTCATATTTATGATTAACTAATTCCATCACCTTGGTTACACTTCCTCCTCAGGGGGAGGACTCTTCATACTCTTCCCCTGCTCCAGCATGGGATCCCTCCCATGGGAGACAGTCCTCCCCAAACTTCTCCAATGTGAGTCCTTCCCAGAGGCTGCAGTTCTTCACAAACTGCTCCAGAGTGGGTCCCCCATGGGGTCACAAGTCGTGCCAGAAAACCTGCTCCAGCATGAGCTTGTCTCCATGGGGCCACGGGTCCTGCCAGGAGCCTGCTCCAGTGCAGGCTTCCCACGAGGTTACAGCCTCCTTTGGGCTCATCCACCTGCTCCAGTGTGGGGTTCTCCATGGGCTGCAGGTGGATATCTGCTCCACTGTGGGCCTCCATGGGCTGCAGGGGAATCTCTGCTCTGGCGCCTGGAGCACCTCCTCCCCTTCCTTCTTCACTGACCTTTGTGTCTGCAGAGTTGTTTCTCTCACATATTCTCACTCCTCTCTCACAGCTGCTGTTGTTCCCTCACAGTTTCCCCCCCCCTTCTTAAATATGTTATCACACAGGCACTACCACCATTGCTGATTGGCTCAGCTTTGGCTAGCAGCGGGTCCATCTTGGAGCAGGCTGGCATTGGCTCTAACATGGGAGAAGCTTCTAGCAGCTTCTTACAGAAACCATCCCTGTAGCCCCCTCACTACCAAAACCAAAACCCAATATACTTTGCTGACCACAACTGAACATTGAGGTGACATTCTTTAAGAACATGCTGTAACTGCTTAACTTCCAGAACCCCGAATATTGCTTCAGTTTTTGTGACACAGCATGTGGGAGAATATGGGCAGGTATCTAGAGAACTTATCACCTCCAATGGTCTGGAACTTCACTCCTGAACAACTACAGGATCCTGATGGAGTGATGGAATGTTTGAAAAAAAAAAAATGCCTTGGCTGTTCCAAACAGGCACAACTTACCACAGTGTGCTGGGCCCTGGCCAGCATCTACCAAACATTGTTGGATATTATGCAGCACTCTCAGGGAGAAGAGAGCGAAAGCATGCCAACAGACACTATGGCTAAACCAAACACTATATCAGTTGCCCCTATGACTGAAAAGAAACAATGGAAGCAGAAGTCAGCTCGTTTAGTAAGGGATGAAGCAGCTTCTCCTAAGATGAAGCAGAAGAAAGAATCAGAAGAGGCAGCCTGTTGTGCAGAAGAGCAGTCACAAGAAGAAGAGGAGGAAGAGACTGAAATCATAAACGAGTCAGAAACCACCAGATCCCTATCCCTGAGTGAGCTGCAAGATATGTGAAAAGATTTTAGCCGTCAACCAGGTGAGCTAATTCTCAGCTGGTTACTCTGACACTGGAATATTGGGGACGGTAGTCAGGAATTGGAGGGCAAGGAAGCCTGGCAGCTGTGATCCCTTGCTAGGGATAAGGCCATTGACAAAGGGATTTGAAAAAGGGCAGGAGTCCTCAGTCTTTGGTGGTGACTCCTGTCAAGTGTGAAGGACAGGTATCCCTTCAAGGAAGAACTTGCAAATTCCCGAAGCAAATGGACCAACATTGAGGGAGGTATCCAGTATCTGAGGTAATTAGCTGTGGTGGAAGTGATCTATAACAACCTGGATGATGACCAGGTATCCAAAGACCCAAACGAAATCTGGTGCATGCAGTCCATGTGGTGAAAGTTTATATGAAATGCACCGACGCCATATACCCACACCCTGGTGATAATGAAATGGACAGACACGGAGGCACCAACTATAGATGAACTAGCCAGACAACTCCGAGAATACAAAGATAATCTCGCTTCCTCCATGTGGGCCCGTATCTCAGCTGTGGACAGACTGACCCAAAAATATCTGAGCAAGCCAAGAAGGATAGGTCTTCCTCATGCACTCCAATCAAGGCCTCAGCTATTAAGTCAGCCTTTTTCTGTTCAAGGGAAAGTGGCACACCAGTGGCACACACCACGTGCAAACCTATGGTTCTTCCTGCGTGACCAGGGGGAGGACATGAGGAAGCGGGATGGTGAACCTACATGGAGACTAGAAGCTCAGGTACAGGAATTCCAAGGAAAAACAACAGCTAAAAGGCATCCACCCAGGAAAATTACTGCTCCAGAGTCTGTTGGAAGAGTAGAAGGGCTGATCTTAATTTTGACCCTGATAAAGAGACTTCTGGTTTGCAGTTACAAAGATCAAGTAATGAAGACTCCGATCAGGAAAAGAGGAGCCCTGCCTCTGGCCAGGTGGAGGAAAGGGACAGCCAGGTTTCTTGTGCGGATTTGGTGGCCTGGCACATCAGGCTGTCCAGTACACCTGGAATTGGCTGCCCCAGGGGTGGAAAGACAGTCCTACCATTTGTCATGGATTGATCCAGACTGCACTGGAACATGGTGAAGCTCCGGAACACCTGCCCTTGGGCCAGTCTGGTCAGGGCAAGATGTTAAAAAGGTGCTCTACACCGCAGCCGGGGAGAATGGCCCAACCTGGAGTCTCTGGCAGAAAGCACCAGGGGAGACTCGAGGTCGACCCCTGGGGTTTTGGATTCGAGGATACAGAGGATCCGAGGCCTGCTATACTCCCACTGAAAAAGAGATTCTGGCAGCATATGAAGGCGTTGGAGCTGCTTCAGAAGTGGTCGGCACTGAAGCACAGCTCCTCCTAGCACCACCATTGCCGGTCCTGGGCTGGATGTTCAAAGAGAGGGTCCCCTCTACGCATCATGCCACCGATGCTACGTGGACTAAGTGGGTCGCCCTGATCACACAGTGGGCCTGAATGGGAAACCCCAGTTGCCCAGGAATTCTGGAAGTAATCATGGACTGGCCAGAGGAGTGTCACCAGAGGAGGTGACACATGCTGAAGAGGCCCCACTGTATAACCAGCTGCCAGAAAATGAGAAGCAGTATGCCCTGTTAACAGATGGATCCTGTTGTACTGTGGGGAAGCATCGGAGGTAGAAAGCTGCTGTATGGAGCCCTACACGACAAGTCGCGGAAACGGCCGAGGGAGAAGGTGAGTCCAGCCAGTTTGCAGAGGTGAAAGCCATCCAGCTGGCTTTAGACATTGCCCATCGAGAGAAGTGGCCAGTGCTCTATCTTTACACCGACTCCTGGATGGTGGCCAATGCCTTGTGGGGGTGGCTGCAGCAATGGAAGAAGAACAACTGGCAGCGCAGAGGCAAACCCATCTGGGCTGCCCCATTCTGGCAAGATATTGCTTCTCAGCTAGAGCAGTTGGTTGTAAAAGTCCGTCACGTGGACGCCCACGTCCCTAAGAGTCAGGCCACTGAGGAGCATCAAAACAACCACCAGGTGGATCAGGCTGCCAAGATTGAAGTGTCTCAGTTGGATCTGGACTGGCAACATAAGGGTGAGCTATTTATAGCTCGGTGGGCCCATGACACATCAGGACATTTAGGAAGAGATGCAACATACAAACGGGCTCATGATCAAGGAGGGGTGGACTGGTGAAAATAATCCATTGAGTTGCATGTTATCAGAAATATTATAGGAGGAACCCCTTGTTGCTAGCCAGGCTAGGAGCAAGAGGAGGAGTTCATTGAAATGTTAAACACTATAACCTGACCCAAAGGGACCAGGGGTGGAGACTGTAATGGATATACCTTTAAATTGTTGTAACCCATGATCTCAGTTGCATGTTATAGGAATTATAACATTATTCGGATGTGCTAGTTATGTGTCCTTGCATGCATTCTTGCTTGAGGCCTCTGATAGTCAGTCCTTTGTTTTCTGTTTAATCCCTGCAAAGTTCCCCACCACCCCCACACACCACGTACCCCCCTGTACACCACATCACGTACCCTGTTTCACAACAGTATCAGTTGCCCCTATACAGGAAAAGGAATACGCAAAGAAATAAGTTCGCCCAGTAAGGGATGACAATGAACCAGGGCCATCACAGGAGCAGGAGAAGGAGGCAGAGCCAGAGATCATCACCCGGTCCCTGTCCCTGAGCGAGCTGCGAGACATGCGGAAAGATTTCAGCCACCACCCAGGCGAGCACATTGCCACCTGACTGCTGCAGTGCTGGGATAATGGGGCCAGCAGCTTGGAATTAGAGGGCAGGGAAGCCAAGCAGCTGGGATCTCTGGCCAGGGAAGGGGGCATTGACAAGGCCATTGGAAAAAAGGCACAAGCCCTCAGCCTCTGGGGGCGACTTATGTCAGGCATGAGGGAGAGGTATCCCTTCAGTGAGGATGTTGTGTGTTATCCAGGCAAGTGGACCAATATGGAAAGGGGTATCCAGTACTTGAGGGAATTAACCCATGCGGAAGTTGGTTTACTATGACCCGGACAATGCACAGTTACCCACAGACCCAGATGAAGTCCAGTGCACACGACCTATGTGGAGGAAGTTTGTATGGAGCGCACCATCCTCATATGTCAACTCATTGGCAATAATAGACTGGAATGGTGCAGAGGCACCAACAGTGGATGAAGCAGCTGTCCGACTCTGGCAATATCAAGAAAGTCTCTCTTCCTCCTGTTGTCCCAAAAATTGGAGTTCATTTACCCAGTCTGCAGTACGCCAATATACACACAGAGCAGAAGTATTTTATTGCATATTTGCGCAAATATGGGTGTCTGTCCCAAGACAGCATACCTCATTCACAAATCGACAACCATTTATACTCTTAACATTACCATATTCATCTTTCTAATACATATGCATTGTTATTTTGTTGTAAAATAGGGTACATGATGTACAGGGGGTTATGTGATGTACAAGGGGGTACGTAATGCATAAGAGTGATAAGGAACTTCACAAAGATTAAGCAGAAAACAAAGGACTATCAGAGGCCTCAGGCAAGAATGCACCCAAGGACATATAACTAACACATCCTAAAGAAGTGCAGATAAACCAGCAGACACCAAGATAAGGACCTTGAGAAATCCACAAACTGCTCAGTGAGCCAACTCATGACCATATACAGAAGGAAAGACTCAGAATTCATGGAAGGGACACCAAGAGGCACCTCTTCAACAACCACTAGGGACCACCAGAGACCCAGGCCGTGTGCATAATGATTATGCAAATATGATAATTAGTTCCAGAAAATACAACAAATATGTATGAACATCCTAGGAAACTTAATGCACATGTATATACCAGGGTGATATAAGCTTGGAGTGAGGCAACATATGGCATGCATGTTAGGCAGAGTGATTCCCCGTACATACAGCACTGCAATAAAAAGAACGCCTGCTTTTTAATGCTATATTGGTGTTAAGAATTTTTACATTTCGGTGACAGAAAGAGAAAACAAAATTCTTTTTCCAAAGCTCCAGAGCATCGCATCCTTAAAGTGCATCACTAATATTTTTAAGGCTGTATGTCACTACTGCAGCCACAGATATTGCACATTAGCTACAGGAACAAGCATACACATTTTATGAATAATGCAACAAACAGACAAGAAAAACTGACACCAGAAGGTGTTGACAGGTGAGGCAGTAACAGCCTCCAAACAATGAGAACTGAAATGTAGAACTCCTGTTTCTGAGCCGCATTTATCTTTTTCATAGGACGTTTTCCTCCTTGAGACAGGCTGGCAGCCACACACTTCTTGTAAAGTTGGTACTTCATTTGCACAATAGGCACAGCAGCTAGTTGAACATACAAAGCAATATTGAGTCAGCATGTCAGACAGCCTGGTCAGACTAGGACATGTTCACAGCCTTGTGCCTGCTTTTTTTAACTAAATAAGATTTGCACAAGAAAAGAACACAGGACTCACCAGTCTTTACAAGGGCAGCATTACTTGTAACATTTTCCAAGGTAACGTAATTTCAATATTTGGCAAGCTGAACTTAAGTCTGCTGCCTAATGGAAATCTCTTTTGATCATAGCCTTTCCACCAGTAACAAAGTCATTATGTATTCTCATTAAGAAAATAAAAAGAATGTTAAGTGCTTTTTGCCTTGAGAAGTCAATAAAAATAATCTTATTAATATTGTTAAACAACTGTAAATATTACCAACCTAAGAAAAAAGACATTAATTTTTTTCACTCTATTATATAAATAGATCAAGGAACATTTTAATTCCTTTGTTTGGGAAAATCTTTAACACTTTGTTTGTTTTGTTGTCAGAGATAACTTTTTTCACTCAGATTAAAGATAAACCTTATGGTTCTTGTTCAGATAAATTACCAAAATTCCAAGCCAGATGTTTGAATTCAATCAGTAGGACTAACCAAAGGTCTTAGATGTACAATTTTCTGGTATTAATTTATGTGAACTTTGCTGCAAAGTTTATATGAAGGCAAAAGTCAATGAAGGCACAATTAAAAGTTGCATTATATTTGCCGTGAACTACATCAAATTTACTGAAAACCGTGATTAAAACACACTCAAAGCAAAACAAAATAGAAAAGTCTTTACTGCATCAAAATGTTAAATTTAGAAGAAACTGGAGTTTACAATATAGTGGACTTATCATGAACGCAAATACTTAAAAGCTACATAAACTTAATAAAAATTTTTTGCTGTTCTGTTAAACACCTTTTGTACTATCATCTGTTATATAGTAACCAGGTTACACACCTAAGCAGGTCTTGCCTGTAACATATTTCAATCCCAGTAGAGATTCTGGCTGCTGGCACTCGATGTGACTCACTACTGACTCCAAAAATTTCTCTCTTAAAGATAAAACTTTGCTTCTGTATTTTGAAAACAAGACTTTTCCTTGCTTTGTTGCCACCACAATTGAAATAAAAAGATAACTGAAACAAGCTTATACTGTTGTTAAATAAGTATGAACACCATAAATTAATGACAGTATTAGTTATTTTAGGCAGAATGGTGCAATGCCTACCGTGAAGATTCTATACAATTTAAGACTTCCTTTCCTCTTAAAAAGGAAAAATACATTCAAAATGCAATAAGTGTGGTTTCCAAACACTCCCAAGTTGCCTTGCAGGGATTGTTTTCTTGAAAAAAAACATTTTGGAATACGAAATGTCAAGATTAACATTAAAATGCAAGTATTAGGCTGTATTAAAAAATGGCAATGGCTAGCAAGCTCACAAAACCATCAGTACTCCATCTTTTACACAAACACACACATTTGTCACAGCAATAATGTCAGGCTTTCTGTTTTGACCCTAAGTCTGTTTATACTTCTATCACAGAATGCTGAAGGCTAACTATACCTTTTAAACAGCTCTCGTAGGCCTAGACATCTATTAAAATTCACCTTGGTGTTATCGAGTAACACAAAAAATTCTCAACTGGCTGTTGACCACAACCACCCTTTGGGCGGCAGCATTCCTGCCACTATACTTGGGCAAAAACACTGTGTGTGGATATCCAGACATTGCAGTATGCCCAGGAAGTTAACAAACCCAGATATTCACAAATAATAACCAAAAGGCCAAACTCTTTTCAGTGATGCCCAGCGACAGGACAAGGGGCAACGGGCACAAACTGAAACATAGGAAGTTCCAGCTGAAAATTAAGAACTTCTTTACTGTGAGGGTGACGGAGCATTGAGACAGGCTGTCCAGAGAGGTTGTGGAGTCTCCTTCTCTGGAGATATTCAAAACTCACCTGGATGCGGTCCTGTGCAACCTGCTCTAAGTGAGCCTGCTTTAGCAGTGGGGTTGGACTAGATGATCTCCAGAGGTCCCTTCCAACCCCTACCATTCTGTGATTCTGTGATAACCATATTAATGAAATTTGGAAGAGTTCTTAAAATAAGTCTCAGCTGTAAAGAACACAGTGCCACAAGCTAGTGCCTTTTTAAATAAAAAATGCTTCATTGGAAGCAGCTGTAATGGTAACTATGGAAATGCTACTTCACAGGGAAAGGGGCAATCTGCGAGGTATCAAATTTTAAAGCAAGGTCGTTCTCGTCATCTAGAAGTTTATGTAGAACTTCAGGAGATCCCAGAGGAGGTCTGTGACACATTCCCTGTATTAAGCTTACTTGACAGATGGACACCTACATTCTCTTTGTCCATTTCCGAACGGAAATTTCTGGACCCTCAGGAAAAACAGGCTTCATTCAGACCCTGATCTTAGAGAAACACTAATCGATTTCATTCTTTTATTATTATATCAGTACATGTGCTGCCTCATTAAACTCATCTACAATGTTCTAATCAGGAAGATGGCGAGGAATCTCATGTTTCAAAAGCATCTAGCTCCTTAAAAGCATCTATCTCCTTAGCTAGATATCCTCTAGTGAAATAGAAATAATATTCATGAAAACAGTAAAAGTCTGATAAACTTTTGATAGCTGAGCTCTGAGAAGGCAAGCAGCGCTAAATGTTTTCCCCTGAGGTTCTCTTTAGAAGAGAAGTAATTGAGCTGTCCTATATACCCCCAAACACTCAAATGTTCCCCAAAACTTCAGTAACAAAACTAATATCTGACCAGTAAAAATTAAAAAATTATCAGACTCCAGATGGTGGGTGATCCCTCAGCAGATCAAGCAATAAAACTAGTTCAGTATGAGTTGAACTCATACCAGTCTGAAAAAGCAGTCAGCTGGCATTACAGTAACTCGAGAACACCAGGAAATGTCGAAGTTATCAGGCCACCAACTTCCTAATAGCATTTCCCCAGAATTGGAAACTGAATACACTAGGTGAGTAGGTAGGCAAAACCTAGATCTAGCTTTAAACATTGTCTTCACAATCCTCATATTGATGAATGAACGTGAGAACAACAGATTGTATTGGGTGTACATGGAAATGTTTTGGTAGAGGGGCAGAGGGGGCTGCAAGTGAGGCCTCTCTGAGAAAGAGGCCTTCTCTGTGCCAGACAGAGCCAGTTCCAGCCGGCTCCACAATGGACCCACCCCAGGTCAAAGCTGAGCCAATCAGTGAAGCTGGTGGTGCCTCTGTGAAAACATATTTAAGAAAGGGCAAAACCACCTGAAAACAGAAAATGGTGTGGTCAAACAATCCTGCAGACACCAAGGACAAAGAAGAAGGGGGAGGAGGTGCTCCAATTGCTGGAGCAGAGATTCCCCTGCAGCCCACGGAGGACCTCATGCCACAGCAGTTGGATATATTTCCTGAAGGAACTGTGGCCTATGAACAGCCCACACCAGAGCAGATCATTAAGGACTGTAGCCCATGGAAATGACCCATGTAGGAACAGGGTAAAAGTGTGAGGAAGAAGGAGCGGTAGAGAGGAACTGTTATGAACTGACCACAACCCCCCATTCCCCATCCCCCCTGCGTTGCTCAGGGGCAGGGGAGAGGAGGTAGAAGAGTCAGGAATGAAGGAGTGATGTTGAGCCTGGGAAGAAGGGGTAGGGGGGTAGGGTGGGGGGAAGGTGTTCTTAGGTTTTGTCTTTGTTTTTCACTATCTAAATCTATTTTTAATTGGTAATAAATTAAATTAATTTTCCTCAAGTTGAGTCTGGTTTACCCCTGATGGCAATTGGTCAGTGATCTCCCAGTCTATCTCAACCTATGAGCTTTTTCATGCTATTTTCTTCCCCTGTCCTATTGAGGAGGGAGAGTGAGTGAGCAGCTGGGTGGACATCTGGCAGCTGGCCAAGGTCAACCCACCACAAAGATATAGAACAAGATATCACTCAATTAAACCATAAAAAACTACCATAAACTTCAGAGTAGCCTGGACCTCATTCTACCTTTACAAAAATCTACATGTTCATTAGCATATTTTCCAGGATAGCACAAATTGTAGAGCACAAAGCAAAGTTTTTAAACAAACTTTCATTTTAACCAGTTTGATTTTAGTGTCAAACAGAATCCATATCCCGACAGCAATCTAAAATACTTCACATTTGTGATTGACAGTTTAAAAAAACCAAAGCAAATAGTGAACATTTAAAAAATATAATAAAGTAAACCAAACAAAAGCATCTAGGTATCTCTTAATTAAATGCTAACAAAGGACAAAAAAGCGCGATTATTTTGAAATTGAATAATAAGCAATGGCAAAGACTGTCTAATCTAAAATGTCTTCAGCAACTGGAAACATCAGCTGCCAACTTTAAGAGACCCTAAATTTAATCTTTGCTTGAATATTTAGCAACATCCTTGGTGCGACTTCAGTGACTTTAATAGAATCATGCCAATTTACAACAGCTGAAGATAGGCATTACACTTTTTGCAGTATTACCCTTTACATTCTGCATTCATATAAATAGAATAAAGAATGAGGAAAAAAGGAAGTAGAGACAAGATACCTATTAGTAGTCTGTGGCATTCTTTCCGTAGGCAACAGAATGAAAAAATCCACTTGCAGAAAAGGAACTGCCTTGACATTTCCTTTAAAGGTATGCCTGTAAACTCAAAAAATTACCCCTGAGTCTTCTCTTCTGAGCTGCATTTTCCAACAGGGGAACCAGTGTTGGTATAAGCTAATAAGTGTCAGAGAAAAAACACAAGTAGAATTGGAAAGATAATTTAGCAAGTGGATTATACATTTGATGCAGATACAAAATGAAAACATGTATAGCTGCACAGACTTAAGATATGAGAGGACAGAAAACTTACTCAAGGCATGTAAAGTAAATTCTTCAAGAGATCTACTTATACCCCCAGCAAGTAGGCTGGGGGTGCACAAGGCGTTGGGAGGGGACACAGCTGGGACAGCTCACCCCAACTGACCAAAGAAATATTCCATACCATATGATGTCATGCTCAGCAATAAAAGCTGTGGGAAAGAAGGAGGAAGGGGGGACATTCGGAGTGACGGCTTTTGTCTTCCCAAGTAACCATTACACGTGATGGAGTCCTACTTTCCTAGAGACGGCTAAACACATGCCTGTCGATGGGAAGTAGTGAATTAATTCCTTATTTTGCTTTGCTTACGTGCACAGCTTTTACTTTATCTATTAAACTGTCATTATGTCAACCCATGAATTTTCACGTTTTTACCCTTCCAATTCTCTCCCTCATCCCACTGTGGGGGAGTGAGGTGTTCAGTTGCTGGTCGGGGTTAAACCACAACACAGATTAAAAAGATGCAGACATAGTTTTAAGATAAAGAGATATTAACATTTGCAAAAAGTTTTCTATGAACTTTGTCTGAACTCAGTAAAAAAATTAACTGAATCTTTAGAAATAGTTGTCTGAACTCTGCCTTTCAAATCGATGAATTTCCTTTTCTCTTACAGTTATCACAACATACTATACAAAGTTACAGAAAGGTAAGTTATTTAAGCAGAAAACACAGAAACAGAGACTTAGATATGTCACAAGAGTTTTTGCTATGGGAAGTTTACCTCCCAAGGATCATAATATGACAGCTCTTGTCCTACATGATAGCATGAAGTTGAGACACCAAAGGGAAATGAAGATGGTATTTAGTTTGAGGGGGTAATTGTTCCACATGACATTCTCATAGGTAAAATATGAAATCATGATATAGAGGTGAGCACAAACTTATTGGAAAAATATAATCAGAGTAGCTATCAATGGTTAACTGATACAATGGAGTGTCATAAGTTTTAGTGCTATTGATACTTTGCTTATTAAATTCTGCAGACAACATCAAGGTATAAGGTGTTGCTTGATGCCGTGAAAAGATGAAGACTCAATAGTCAGAAGGCTATTAAGCAGGTATTCTTTATTACGGCGCCAGGCACACAGGGGATCTCTCCTCCAAATGTGCGCACCAAACACCCTGTCATTTCAGGTTAAATACAACCACATTATACATATTCATTATATTTCCGAGAAATACTTAGCATATTCATGACTTTTCCAATAACTAATTAGCATATTTTAATGTCTTTCACGCATGTCTGTTAGTGTCCTTGGGTGGTCTTTGGGGGGGGTCTTAAGATGAAGGCTTATACTCCTCATCACAGTGTCCGCTGGTTGACCTCTGTTTCTGCGCAAACTCAGTTCTAAGATCAGTATACTGTGTCCTTCCAGGTTGTTTTGCTCTGGTCTTGTTGCCCTCTTGATGCCTCTTTATCTCTGTAGCTTGGTGCATCTGCCCTGTCAAGGCCAAGATGTCCGAACAACATTATTTAGGAGTCTCTCTGTCTTAGAGCTTTCCTGTCCCCCCAAAACAGCAAGTCAAGTTTATCTAAGTAGGTTATTTAGGAGCCTCTTTATCTTAGAGCTTTCCTGTCTTCTCAAAACAGCAAGGATCTACTTTAGTTTAATTACAATCACTCTAGTAAGTGGAAATTTTACATTTACAGGTATCATGCTAATATACCGATCTTTGCAAATGAGAGAAAATGTCTGCAAAACATGCTTTGGGAGCAATGAAGAAGTGCAATTCAGTAAAGATGAGTGGAAGGTTCTATGCTTATAGAATTACATTGATACAGAATGGTCACTAACAGGCTTGGCAACAATTCCGCATAAAAGGCCTGGAGTAGGTCTAAAGCTGAGCAATGCCATTCTGTCACAAAACAGGAGGACATCACTTTGGGAAATAAAAACAACGTCATCTGATAAATATAGGAAATAATCCTTTTCCTTTACTTGATGCTGGTACAGCCTGAGCTGGAATACTCCAGTTTTGGTAAGTGTACTTCAAGAAAGATGTTTCTGAGTAAGTCCAGTACAGAGGAATGAGCATAAGCAGAGATTCAGAAAACACGATGCAAGAGAAAAGGATGAGAAAACAGGAGTTTTTCTAAGAAGAGATGCCTACAAGGAAACAAGGTAATTTTTGAAATTTCTTTGTTTCAAAGTTTCGGGAGATGTTTTTATGTGGGAAATTGACGTTTAGTTCGATTTTGCTATAGCTTTAGTTTAATTTTGTTATATAGCTTTGCAGCTATGTTAAGGTAAGATTTAAACACTGACATTGAGTTTAGTTCTGTTCTTCGTAACCTTGCTAACAAGGACTGTTGTGAGCTCAAATGTTGCTAACAAGGACTGCTTGCCAGACAAATGAAACAGGGACTGATAAGGATTGATAACCAGAACTTTATTGTCTGTAAGAAGCAACTCTCTAGCTGAAACTGGTTCTATGGTTTGGGACTCAGCCAACACAGACAACTCAGGAATTTTTGAGCCAAAACTGAAAGCACACAGCGAGGAAGACTATGAGCCTTCATCCAGAAGACCCCCACAGATGACCACCAGATGACACTGCGCAAGCGCTAAAGAGGGGCGGAGTATGATAATGAATTCCTAGAAATAATTATAATAATCACGCCTATTCCTATAAATAATTACAATAGTCCAGCCTACTTAGATAAGCTTTGTAATAAATAGGTGCATGCTTTGTGACTTGGTGTGCAAGTTAGGAGAAGCGATCCCCCTTGCACCCGGTGCCGCAATAAACATACCTACTTTATAACTCTCTGTGAGTTGTGAAGTTTCTCTCTGCACGTCAGTTTCAAAAGTTGCAAAAATCCTAAAGGACAGCTAGAAAGCGTAGAGGAATAAACTGTAACAGTAACAACAAGTAATGCATTTAAATTACAACCAAGGATAATTAAGCACTAGAACATTTGCCTATAGAGGTCACTGAATCTCTGTTCCTGACACCTGTTGAGAATCAGTTATGCCAGGCACAGGTGATCTTACATTGAGGAACAGATAATCTGATCTCTCAAGGTTCCTTCCAACCCTTTTTCCCCAATGATATTGTGATGACAGAAGATCTTGAACTTCCTAGAAAATATAACAGTTGTAGATACTAAATTTCTAGACAGCCAAACACCACAGTACTGAGGTTTGATTTTCTTTATTCATTTCTAGAAATTATAAACCACGTGCCAATGACCAACACAAGAAAAGGTGACATTTCAAGTATTTCACTGATCACTGATCACTAAAGACTTGTCTGCAGGAAGAAGTTACTATATCTAGTTTACTCTGTGGTTTCACACTGAACATTCTAATAACTACCTCCGCATTCACTGTAAGTCTTCAGTAAATCTGAGGTAGCTTTTCTTACTTTTCACAACTTTGTAAATGTGCTGCAAATTTACATCTTTGCTTTTTGCAGTACTTCACTGTGTAAACACATCCGTCTCCAAGTTGCAGAATCAAAACTGTTCCTACCTTTAGATTTGGGCTTCAGATTATAAAACAGGATAATTTCCAAAATCTGCCTTTCCTATCTCTACATGCTCTTACCTTTGACTGGCATGATCCTATTCAAAGCATTTTTGTATGACAAACAATTTCCTACATTTAATATGTTTTTAAACAGCACATTGACAAAAATATGCATATTTTTGTCAAGAGCAACATTATCCAAAAACTACAAAAGTTTGCAAGAAATGTTTCTTTTCCTTGCTGTTTTGAATACCACAACATTGTGAACAATAGACTTTGTTACAGATTCGCTATTGCCTATAAGGGCACAAATTTGTGAATCCTATTTCTACATTAACATGGACAGAACAAGACAAATATGAGATCAGCTTTAAAGAGACTGGTTGGATAACTATCTACAAGTTCAGATATTAATATCCAAATTCATTGAGTCAACAAAACCAAAATATAAAGAACAGACTCACCTTATCAAGATTTTTATTAACTACTACTCCCGATCTGGATGGAAATACTTTAAAAAAATCAACTTTTTGAACTAAATTGCTTCCAGGCAGAGCTAGGAAGCATAGTTATTCTTAAATTAAAATAAGAACAAATATGTTTTCCTCATATAGATTTGGTTCAGATCCTGTCCAAGCTTGTAATTTTAGCTGCATAATATCACTTTCTCCTTTGTAAGGGGTTCTGGTCTATCATGAAAGGAGTCATCATTAACCACCAATGTAAATACAGAATATTTTAAAATAGTTTTTCATGTTCTAGATCACTCCTTGGCTATTGAGTTCCAAGGTACCACAAATTATCTTTATTTCACATTCTCTGGTAGAGGAATTTCTTATATGGGCATAATTCTCCAATTTGGCAGACTCCTCCCCTTCTTTTCATTTCAACTTTATAAATAAAACATTTCAAGTCCCTTTAAAAGAAGCATGATTTGTATTCTTCAACAGAAAGTCAGTAAACTTATAAGACTAATTATAGCTAGATACTACAAGATCTTTATTATTTTGATCTCAGAATATCTGAATAGTTGCATTTAAATATCAAACTGAAAACTTTAATAGGCCCATATAATTTTCTCAAAACCTTCTTTCTCTCCATTTTATAGATGTCTGTTTTATTATACTAAAAAATTCTCTTGTTTTATTAACAGATTTTATTTAAAAAGATCGTTCATTCTTACCTAGTACAGTGCAATACAAAACTCATGGGAATCCTAAAATTGAGCTTAAGTAACAACACCCAAGATCGTTACTGTCTGAAAACAGTTTACTATACTGTATATGGTTTAGCTATCCAAAAATCTATTGGTACAGTCTTCATTTGCCTTTTTATGCTTTTTATTTTTAAGACCAAATGAATATACATACAAACATCACTGTCATATTATTAGGTGTAGTAATTTTGCTGTGCAACAGCACAACAGAATACAAAACTTCTAAAGAAAGATTTGTGTATAAAATCCAGTTTGCTTAATATTTTTGCTTTGCATGCAACTTCTGAAATAATGTAAAGAAGCTCTGAAAAAGAAATCCTCTCTTAGCCAAAAATATGATGCTGATGATTCAGATGCTGACTGCTTCTAGCTAGCATTTTTACTGAATACAAAATGTGAATTAAGACTTTGAAGATAAACCATGAAGAAGACAATACAAGTCTTCTATACAGAAGATTTACACAGTTATCAAACAAAACTTAGTATTTATTACCATTTTTTCCTTTTCAATTTCATTCTCATAGGCTAGTGGGCTAAGACCTTCAGCTTTCTAATTAATGGTCAAATATATTTCCATGAAAATGACAGTTCTGAAAGCTATTCACACCTTACACAAAGTGCAGTGAGTTTAGAAAAAGATCAGCTTTTCTGCAAACAACAGTAAGCTCAGTAAATAGAACTAATTTGCCTGGTCTGTCAGCTGTTCCTTTTTCTCTCTGCATCTTGCATTTCTATGCTATTTACAGCAGAAAAGAGATTAAGGAGAAAATGGCAATTCCATTGCAAATGCTTAACATAATCAAGACACGGGGGGGGGGGGGGGAATCAGTGGCAGCTCTTGATCCAAGGATAAACTTCACCACTAAACTACTTGATAAATTATCACAATAAAAGGCTTGATTGAAGCTTGACCTGAAAAAAGTCCGCATAGTCAATAGCATTTATTAAAAGCTCTGAGAAGATTTCTCATATTCAAAATTAAGGGCTTTTACCAGGTGACCTGAATATAATTTCCAGAGTTGAATCTCATTTATTAAAGTCAGGAAGGGGCTATAGATAAATCCAATGCAACACAACTTTAAAGATTCAAGTGTCTTTCTACACTTATTGTAAGAAGGCATTTAAAGGCATTCAGAAAAAATATACATTTTATTCATTTTTCCACTAACACTGTACTCTAAATTTTTTTTATATAATATTCATTACAAGTTTACAAAGCACTGGGCTTGCAAAATCATAACACAGGGTTACCATTATTTTTTCACTCCCAGACTTTCTGTTGACTGAAATAATGTTATGTATACTTTGCAAGTCACGTGAGTATTAGCTTTATGTTGATTAAAACATAATTTCCTATTTAATGGTAAGGGGGTGAAACATGTTATGTAAATCTAAACTCACAGTCTATAAATCTAAGTTATGCATCACCAGTCTCAACAAACTACCATCCTAATTTCTGTTGCTTTGTAACTTCGTAACTTGCCATTTCAGCGAAGCCACCGAAGGCGAAGGGCTCTGGAGCAGAGGCTCGCGCCGAGGGACCCTTCCTGAAGTGGCAAAAGTGCTAGGAGAGAAAGGAGACGCCAGGCCGCCGCCGCCGCCACCCGCCACCCCCCCCCCCCGCCGCCCCGAGTGGGAAAGAGGGAGCTGCTAAGGAGCGGCAGCTCTGACTCAGCGTGGGCGGGGTCGAGTGTGACAGCGGTCGAACCCCCTCGCATATAAGAGCAGCCCCCAAGGAGCACGGGCGACCACAGCTGGCAAACAGGGGTGGTGCATTAGCCAGGATGTGACACGCGGGTAGGGTGCAGTTCTCCTGGCAACCCAAGTAGTGGGCATTGCCCTCCCAGGAGATATTCTAGCTATGGTTTCCACCCGTGGGAAAGCTGTCGCCAGAAGGAGCATGGGGACCCAGATGGAGGTCCTGAACAAACAGACAGCTGTCCAGGTCTCTGGCTACAGGGAGTGCCTGAGCCTGGCACTCGTACCGGAGGACAGCAGAGACTGTGTTTAGTGCAACCAGGTAAATGACCTGCTCAGCCTGGTGGCAGAGCTGAAAGAGGAAGTGGAGAGGTTGAGGAGCATCCGGGAGTGTGAGAGAGAGATTGACTGGTGGAGCTGCACCCTGCCCTCCCTGAGGCCAAGGCAGCAGGAGGCAACTCCACAAGCAGCAGAGGACCCCCTACCCTCTTGCCACCGAGTAGAAAGAGGGTACCTAAGAGACAGGGGAGAATGGAAATGGGTCCCTGCATGGGGTGCCAAGCGAATCCCACCCCCCCCGGGCCTCTCTCACCTGCCCAGTTGCCCTTAAGCAACAGATATGGGGCTCTGGAATGTGAGGGCCAGGCAAATGAGGATGTGGGTGAAGGTCCATCCAGGGGGTTGCCTAGGATGAGTTGGTCAGCCCCACGTATTATCACTGCCCCTGTTAAGAAAACAAGGAGGGTAATTGTCATAGGTGATTCCCTTCTGAGGGGAACAGAGGGCCCGATAGGCCGACCAGACCCATCCCACAGGGAAGTCTGCTGCCTCCCTGGGGCCCGGGTTAGGGATGTTGCTAGGAAGCTCCCTAATCTGGTGCGGCCTTCTGATTATTACCCCCTCTTGGTAATGCAGGTTGGCGGGGACGAGATTGTGGAGAGAAGTCCCAAGGCCATCAAAAGGGACTTCAGGGCACTGGGGCGACTGGTTGAAGGATCAGGGGTGCAGGTGGTGTTTTCCTCCATCCCATCAGTGGCAGGGAACAGCACTGAAAGGGACAGGAAAACTCACCTGGTTAACAGGTGAGTCAGAGACTGGTGCAGTCAGCGGAATTTTGATTTCTTTGATCATGGGGAGGTGTACACAGCACCGGGCCTGCTGGCGACAGATGGAGTCCAACTGTCTCAAAGGGGAAAAAGGATTCTTGGCCACGAGCTGGCGGGGCTCAATGAGAGGGCTTTAAACTAGGTTGGAAGGGGACATCACTTGGCTCCCTAGGGATGAGCCCAGGCGTGGCATGCCAGGGTCAGGGGTGAGATCAATAGCCCAGCTCAAATGCATCTACACCAACGCACGTAGCATGGGCAATAAACAGGAGGAGCTGGAAGCCATTGTGCAGCAGGACAGCTATGACTTGGTCGCCATCACAGAAACATGGTGGGACAGCTTGCATGATTGGAGTGCTGTCATGGATGGCCGTAAGCTCTTCAGAAGGGATAGGCGAGGAAAGAGAGGCGGTGGGGTGGCGCTGTGTGTTAGGGACTGCTTTGATTGTATAGAGCTCGACGATTGTGATGACAAGGTTGAATGCTTATGGGCAAAGATGAGGGGGAAAGCCAACAAGGCAGACATCCTGCTGGGAGTCTGTTATAGACCACTGAACCAGGGTGAAGAGGCAGATGAAGTTTTCTACAAGAGTCTGGCAGAAGTCTCACAATCGCTAGCCCTTGTTCCTGTGGGGGACTTGAACTTAGTGGACATCTGCTGGAAATACAACACAGCAGAGAGGAAACAGTCTAGGAGGTTCCTGCAGTGTGTGGAAGATAACTTCCTGATGCAGCTGGTAAGTGAGCCTACCAGGGGAGGTGCCTCGCTAGACCTGCTGTTTACAAACAGAGAAGGACTGGTGAGAGATGTGGTGGTCGGAGGCCATCTTGGGCTTAGTGACCATGAAATGATAGAGTTCTCGGTTGGTGGTGAAGAGGGGGGCCAGCAAAGCCACCACCATGGACGTTCGGAGGGCAGACTTTGGCCCGTTCAGGACGCTGGTTGAGAGGGTCCCCTGGGAGAGAGTCCTGAAGGGCAAAGGGGTCCAGGCAGGCTGGACTTTCTTCAAGGAGGAAGTCTTAAAGGCACAGGAGCAGGCTGTCCCCATGTGCTGCAAGACGAACCGGCAGGGAATACGACCGGCCTGGCTGAACAGGGAGCTTTTTCTGGGACTCAGGGAAAAAAAAGGAGAGTTTAGAAATTTTGGAAGAAGGGTCAGGAAACTCAGGAAGAGTACAGGGGTCTGGTTAGGTTGTACAGAGAGGAAATTAGAAAGGCAAAAGCCCAGCTCGAACTCAGGCTGGCCACTGTTGTAAGGGACATCAGAAAATATTTTTACAAATACACCAACAACAAAAAGAGGGCCAAGGAGAATCTCCATCCCTTATTGGATGCGGAGGGGGGGAACATTGCCACCAAGGATGAGGAAAAGGCGGAGGTACTTAATGCCTTCTTCGTCTCAGTCTTTAATAGTCAGACCAGTTATTCCCAGGATAGTCAGCCCCCAGTGCTGGAAGACAGGGATGGAGAGCAGAATAAACCTCCCATAATCCAGGAGGAAGCAGTTAACGACCTGCTATGCCACCTGGACACTCACAAGTCTATGGGGCTGGATGGGATCCACCCAAGAGTGCTGAGGGAACTGGTAGAGGAGCTGGCCAAGCCTCTCTCCATCATCTATCAGCAGTCCTGGCTAACAGGGGAGGTCCCAGATGACTGGAGGCTTGCCAATGTAACACCCACCTACAGGAAGGGCCATAAGGAGGGTCTGGGGAACTACAGGCCTGTCAGCCTGACCTCGGTGATGGGCAAGATTATGGAGTGGTTCATCTTGAGTGCACTCACCGGGCATGTGCAGGACAACCAGGGGATCAGGCCCAGCCAGCATGGGTTCGTGAAAGGCAGGTCCTGCTTGACCAACCTGATCTCCTTCTATGACCAGGTGACCCGCCTAGTGGATGAAGGAAAGGCTGTGGATGTTGTCTACCTGGACTTTAGTAAGGCCTTTTGACACTGTTCCCCACAGCATCCTCCTGGAGAAACTAGCTGCCCATGGTTTGGATGACTGTACTCTTCACTGGGTGAAGAACTGGCTGAATGGTCGAGCCCAGAGAGTGGTGGTGAATGGAGTTAAATCCATCTGGCAGCCAGTCATGAGAAGTGTCCCCCAGGGCTCAGTTTTGGGTCTGGTCTTGTTTAACATCTTTGTGTTATGAGATGGCATTTGTCTCCATTATGTTTAGAGCTTTTCCTTAGGTTCTCAGATCAGATTGATTTATGTACCTGGCACTTGGCACTGCTTTAACTTTGTCAGAGGTTGTTCTGCCTTCTTGTGCTAGCTGCTGCCAGATACTGAGGTCTGGGTGCCTTGGTGGAAAGGCTTTTGAGAAATGTAGAGGCAGAGCCAAAATCGGTGGTTGTGCTTTGAGCCAGAGACCCCCTGAGCTGGTTCCTGATGGTTGTGGACAGCAGCAGCCTGGTAAGGACTCTGACACTGAAGAACAATCAGTCACCCACACGGCAGCCGAGGCCTCCCACTCTGCCTGCAGATGGCTAGAGACCTGGTGGGATGGAGAGGTGCCGCTGCGGTCGTTGCTTTGTTTTGAGGGTGACTTCTTTCTGAGATCCTTCAGTCTGTCAGGCAGCAGGAGCTGCAGCTACCCCTGTGCCCTAGGGCTGCAGCGTGCCCTGAGGCTTTCTTCTGCCAGCCTCATGGCTCCTGCAGCGGCTTGGCTCTGCTGGAGCACCCCTGGGCAGTGTGGGTTGCCAACCCCAGAGCCTGCATCAGCAGCTTTTCTGCATGGTATGTGGCTGGGCAGCTCTCTGTGTTGGGGAGACTGCTGGATTCTGCAAGCAGTGCAACAAAACCTGGTGCAAGGTTTGTTCTGCTGCTGCCGCAGGCTGTTCAGGTCAGCCGCTTTTGGCTGGATGTGGGAACATGCTATATTAACGAAGGTTATGATGTCCTTGAGACTTTCTGAACAAGACTAAAATAAGGACTTTATCAGTTGCAACAGAGGACTTTGTCAGAACGCCTGGAGCAAACGAAGGAGAAATGATACACAGCTAAGCTAGCCAATTGAATGTTTAGGATAGGCGCGTGAACAATGCCCACGTTGCCGCAAAGGACGTTATTATGCTAATCAGCGTCGATCACGCATTGATAAGGATGACAATCCCATTAATCAGCAGCAGGGTGAATTCCAGCTTAAAGCCGCGCAGTCCCTCTGACACAGCATAGCCCGCAGCGCCAGCAGCCACCACACCAGACGGATCAGCAAACCTTACACCTGCCGGGGCACACGGCCCCCCCAGCAACCAGCGGCGTGGCCCGGCCCCCTCCCCCGCTCCCAGCGCGCCGGCCCAGCCGGGCCCAACATAGAAGCAGCGCAGCGAGAACCGTTTTCCTGACATTCAAGGCCTTGGTTGCAAAAAGTGTGTATAATTCAGTTACTGCAGTAGAACTCCTTGTGGACAAACAGCTGGATTTTATTATCTTTCCAGGGTTCGGATGGCCTTTCTAGATGATGTTGTTCACCCTGTTGAAAGGTGAAAATATTGGCATCACGACTGAAGAGTTGTCCCCTCTATTTACCTTGTTAAAAAGGACTCAGATTTGTTATTTTCCCAAAGATTGACACCAGAAGCGAAAACTGTCTTACAAAAAGTTTCAGATAAAATTGCAATTGCCTTTACCTCCAGAATTAATGTCAATTTGCCAACGAATTTGTATACGATTTATGTTTTGTTTTGTTTTTTTCCCAGCCTGTGAAGTTAGGCATCCCTCAAAAGATAAAAACAGATAATGGCCCAGCATATGTTTCACAATCAACAGGACAATTTTTCAGAAAATGGGGAGTACAACATGTTACTGGCATTCCACACCCTCCGACAGGCCAGGCAATTATAGAACGTACACACCAAACATTCAAACATTATTTGCAGAAACAAAAACAGGGGGAATCTGGGGAGACACCAGTAAACAGATTAATGAAAGTACAATATGTGATGAACTTTTTACGATTAGCAGGGGAAGATGTTATTCCTCCTATTGTGAAACATATGCAAGCTATGTCAACAGGAATGTCAACATATAAAGAGCAACTTAAAGTGTTAGTGAAAAACAAGGAAGGAAAATGGGAAGGACCGTTTCAATTAGTAACATGGGGAAGAGGCTATGCTTGTGTCATTACAGATAGTGGACCTACGTGGATCCCGGAAAAATGGGTAAAACCGGCGGTAGAAAAGGAAACGTTGTCGGATGGGTCATCTTTGGAGCAGTGATCATCACGACAATGGCAGCAGGACCATGGACCATCCAAACAAGGCAAAACATATGGGTGCCTTTTGCAAATCTAACAGGACAAGACTCATCGTGTTTGTCATCAGCCACACCTGGAGATCCATTTAGAACATGTCTTATTGGAAAGGCAGTGAATGATTTTAGAGATCTTATGGAGTATGTGAATGTCACTGGCATTTTAAGAACTTAGAGGTACATAATTGGGGTGAAGCAACGAGAGTATTGCTAGCTATGTTTTCTCCACATGTAGGTGTAGGCAAAGCTTTAGGTAGTACAGATAGGTTGCCATGTTGGGTGGCAAAGTAAATGAATTTAATGTCAGCTTTAATATCAGAATTAGCGATAGATGTAAATTCAGTGAGGCACGCAACGTTTCAGAATAGAGCAGTCATAGATCTCTTGTTGTTAGCTCGGGTACATGGATGTGAGGATTTTGCGGGAATGTGTTGTATGAATTTGTCAGATCATTCGGAGTCCATTCACAAACAATTAAAATCATTAAAGGATTTGGCTAAGGATTTGAAACGCGAAAAGGTCCCAGACTGGTTGAGAGGATTGTTGTCAGGATGGGGGATTACAGGATGCTTACAAGAATTAATCCTCAGGGGAGGAATGGTATTATTGATGATTTTGATTGTTGTTATGATATTACCTTGTTTCTTGCAGTGTATTCAGGGAATGATTCAATGAGAATATCAACAACTACATGCCTTGGTCATTGAAAACAAAAAAGGGGGAATTGTGGGAACATACTATATTAACGAAGGTCATGATGTCCTTGAGAGTTTCTGAACAAGACTAAAATAAGGACTTTATCACTTGCAACAGAGGACTTTGGCAGAACACCTGGAGCAAACGAAGGAGAAATGATACACAGCTAAGCTAGCCAATTGAATGTTTAGGATAGGCGCGTGAACAGTGTATATTAACGAATAAGCATTTGGGCTGGAGCGCGTGGACAGCTTTGTAAGGGTATAAAACGCAGCTTTCTGATAAATAAAGGGTCTGCGATTTGGATATCGGAGTCCGTGTCGTCAATCTCCTCACCGAACTCTGTTCCTGACACCTCTTGTGTTGGATCTAGCAATCATGAAAATAAATGGTGAGTTGGGTCACTCATTGATGAGACATAATAGCCCAGCCTTGGGAGACGAAAGGGATTATTTCACATCAGGTCACAGGGCTAGTCCAACTCCTGTGGGGCTATAAGTCTGCTAGATCTGACATGAGAAATATCAGCTGTGTATATAGCCTCAGCTGAGGGGAACTCTACCTTCCATAGCAACCTGCCATACGGATAAAAAGTGATATGAAACTGTGATTAAAACTGAAATGGGGGCAGTTATTTTTAAGTAGTGCTTGTATTAATAAGGGAGCATTCAGACTTGCTCTGCTCTCCAGCTGAGAGCAAACTTTGGTACCTGTGTTCACAGGTCAGTGTCTAAGAAGCTGGGAGGCGTCAGCATCCTCAGGGCTAGGGACTTCAACTGCCACCACATGAAAATCAATCACACAAAAGCTTATTTGGCAGGACTCCAGCTCTCTCGTGCACTGTGTCTTTGTCTTGCAGGGACATCAGGACTGTAATGAAGACCAGACCAGCTGCCATGGCATATTTTTCTTAAGCCCTTTAAATACTGCTTGGTTCAGTATGTGGCCGGTCTTGGCAGGAGTCTCTCCTGTGGCCAAAATTTCAAGGCTGGAGAAGTTGCAACCATCTGAAAGTAGAAGGAGAGAAACTGATATGGGAAGTCCAAGTGAATTTCATTGCCCAAAGAAAGGTCATGCTGTGAAATAACACTACAAGATATGTTATTCACACACTACTGGGAGGCCTGGCAAGCTTGTCATAATTCTGCTAGCCAGAAAATGATTTCTTGCTGCAAGAGGCAAATAAATAGGGGGGAGTGCTGGTGTCCAATGACCAACAGACTTAGGAAGAACAATCTCAAAAGATTTAAGAAAAAAAAAGTATTGCTTTGTATTACTGCATTCTCTGCCACAAAACTAATACAGTTTATGGCTCTTGTGCTGCTTTGTGCATATGTTATCTGGTAATACATCAGATGCAGCTGGAAATCACAGCAAATAAGCCACATGGTGGCTCCATTCTGAAATCCCTGAGGCAAGAGACCCTGTAGCTGTACTTCAGATCTGAGCTGTGATAGGAATTAAAATGGTTTGATAATGTAATGCAGTAATGGAGCTTGGCTTTATTGATGAAGGAACTGGGAAGGCAGGAGGTTCTCACTGGGAAATGTTAATAATCTGGGTGAGAGATGAGACTTCTCACACAGCTGTGACGTGCATCTATCTGGATGCAGGAGAAACAGAACTGGGATTGCCTGGCTAGCAGTGGGGCCACGCAGGTGCTAGTCTTTAGGTCTAGCCTATACTACTGCCATCTGAGACAAGGATAAGCCAAGAAAGACTTGAGTGACAAAAGTCAAAAGCCTGTGAGGATGCAAGTCACAGTGGTTAGAGCACTGGGGTGAGTGGGGCCAGGCGTTGGCACATCTGCAGTGTGATAGGCAAGGGACTCCCAGAAGAAAGAGGCAACGTGGCACTATGCCACTGACTGCGACATCCCAGTGTCATGCTTTAGGGGTGTGTTGCTTTCTGTGGTGCTGCCGATAGGCCCAAATTATAGCCTGTCTGATTAACATAAAATATACCACTGATTACGCAGACTGCTACCTATTATTACTGTTGGCCTCAATAAACCTTCAAGAAGAAGGAATACCCCAGAGGAAGCCTTGCTGTCCTGTGGCCCCTGGCATTCAGAAAGTGCACACCAGTGAGTTGAAGAACAGCAAATGCTGATTACTCCCAAGACAGTGCACCAGTGGCAATAGTACATGAACTGAGACTCCCTGGCAACCATCCATGAGCTGATTCATCAACTGGAGAGCCAAGGAGTCATCAGCAAGACTCACTCACCTTTTAATAGCCCTATATGGCCAGTGGAAAAGGTCTGATGGAGGGTGGAGGTTAACAGTAGACTATTGTGGCCTGAACAAAGTAGCGCCACCACTGAGTGCTGCTGTACCAGACATGTTAGAGCTCCAATATGAACTGGAGTCCAAGGCAGCCAAGTGGTATGCTACAATTGACATTGCCAATGCATTTTTTTCAATTCCTTTGGCAGCAGTATGCAGGCTGTAGTTTGCTTTCACGTGGAGGGGTGGCCAATAGACCTGGAATAGAGTGCCCCAGGGGTGGAAGCACAGTCCTGCCATTTGTCATGGACTAATCCAAACTGCACTGGGAAAGGTTGATGCCCCCGAACATCTACAATACATCCATGACATTGTCGTGTAGGACAGCAAAGCAGAAGAGGTGTTTGACAAGGGAAAAAGAGCAATTCAGATTCTTCTGAAAGCTGGTTTCTCCTTAAAAAGAAGCAAGGCCAAGTGACTGGCACAGGAGATTCAGTTCTTGGGAGTAAAATGGCAGAATGGACGTTGTCATGTCCCTATGGATGATAGCAACTATGTCCCTACCAGATAGCAAGAAAGAACCACAAGCTTTCCTAGGCCTTGTGGGATTCTGGAGAAAGCATATTCCAGGTTACAGTCATCTTGTGAGCCCTTTCTATCAAGTGACTCAAAAGAAGAACTGTTTTGAGTGAGGCCTTGAGCAACAACAAGCCTTTGAACTGATCAAACAGGAGATAGCTCATACAGTAGCTCTTGGGCCTGTCCGGACAGGACCTAGCTCATACAGTAGCTCTTGGGCCTGTCTGGACAGGACCAGCCGTGCAAAATGTACTCTACACTGCAGCTGGGGAGCAGGGTCTCACCTGGAGCCTCTGGCAGAAAACACCAGGAGAAATCCGTGGTCGACCTCTAGAGTTGTAGAGCCATGGGTATTGAAGCCCACTACACCCTGACTGAAAAAGAGATAGTAGCAGCATATGAGGGGGTTTGAGCCACTTCAGAACTTGTTGGTACAGAAACACAACTCCTCTTGGCACTGCGATTGCCTGTGCTACACTGGATGTTCAAAGGAAACATCCCCTCTACACAGCATGCAACCAGTGTTGAATTAGTGGGTAGCACTGATCACGCAACAGGCTTGATTGGGGAAACCTAACTGCCCAGGAATCCTGGAAGAAATCACGGACTAGCCAGAATGCAGACGTTTTGGAACATTGCCTGAGGAAGTGGCTCATGCCCAAGAGGCACCACTGTATAATGAGTTATCAGAAGATGAAAGGCGTTATGCAAAAAGGCAAACCCATTAGTGGGATTTTCTTCACTCAAGGACCTGGGTGTATTTTGGGGGTAATGCAGAAGGATGGGGAGATCCAGCGTGTGCCTCAAGGATATTTAACTTTGGGGGAAAAATAATCTGTGATGTGAGTTGTATGTTGTAGCAAGTAATGCAGCAGGAACTACATGAACTGATGAAGAGTGAGCTTTGCAAGGAACCAGGCAAGTGCAATGACGACCCAAACCAAGCTGGTGTTGGTGCCCAACGATCAAACATGCTGCTTCTCCTGTCCTGAGCACTCATCTTGAGAGATGGGGCCCAAGTCATAGCCTGTTCTTATGGACATTTGGGGAAGGGGAGGAAGCCCATGGAACAGGAGAATAATATTTATCTGTTAAAGAACAGGGAACAGCAGTTAATGAGAATGTATAAATCTGTATGTTGGGTATAAAGATGGTTTAAGTATGTAGTATAAGTTGTAAGCGGTAAGAAGAGATTTCAGTAATTAGAAATAGATACAATGGAATGGTTAGAAGATATACAAATATATCAAATTATGTGGGACCTGAGCATGATGCAAAAGGCATACTTTGTCCCCCCTGTCCTGCTGAGGAGGAGGGGTGATAGAGCGGCTTGGTGGGCACCTGGTGGCCAGCCAAGGTCAATCCAACCCACTGTGAGAGAGCATTTACTGGACTTCGTGTTCTCTATAACAGCTTTGAAAGCTACTAGCAAGAGTTACCAATGAATGTTGTGTTTCTGAGATGCAACTTTTATTACAGAATCACAGAATCACAGAATGGTAGGGGTTGGAAGGGACCTCTGTGGGTCATCTAGTCCAACCCTCCTGCCGAAGCAGGGTCACCTACAGCAGGTTGTAGAGGACCTTGTCCAGGCGGGTCTTGAATATCTCCAGAGAAGGAGACTCCACAACCTCCCTGGGCAGCCTGTTCCAGTGCTCCGTCACCCTCAGAGGGAAGAAGTTCTTCCTCATGTTCAGACGGAACTTCCTGTGCTTCAGTTTGTGCCCATTGCCCCTTGTCCTGTCACTGGGCACTACTGAAAAGAGCTTGGCCCCATCCTCCTGACACCCACCCTTCAGATATTTGTAAGGATTTATAAGGTCCCCTCGCAGCCTTCTCTTCTTCAGGCTGAACAAGCCCAGCTCCCTCAGCCTCTCCTCGTAGGAGAGATGTTCCAGTCCCCTCACCATCCTCGTAGCCCTCCGCTAGACTCTCTCCAGTAGCTCTTCATCTTTCTTGAACTGGGGAGCCCAGAACTGGACAGAGTACTCCAGATGAGGCCTCACCAGGGCAGTGTAGAGGGGAAGGAGAACCTCCCTCGACCTGCTGGCCA
This sequence comes from Opisthocomus hoazin, assembly GCF_030867145.1. Taxonomy (NCBI): domain Eukaryota; kingdom Metazoa; phylum Chordata; class Aves; order Opisthocomiformes; family Opisthocomidae; genus Opisthocomus; species Opisthocomus hoazin. Next base: position 24,312,305 of record NC_134453.1, on the reverse strand, counting down.
CACTCTTCTTGATGCACCCCAGGATCCCATTGGCCTTCTTGGCAGCCAGGGCACCCTGCTGGCTCATGGTTAACCTGTCGTCCACCAGGACACCCAGGTCCCTCTCCGCAGAGCTGCTCTCCAGCAGGTCCGCCCCAAGCCTGTACTGGTGCATGGGGTTGTTCCTCCCCAGGTGCAGGACCCTGCATTTGCCCTTGTTGAACCTCATCAGGTTCCTCTCTGCCCAACTTTTGAGCCTATCCAGGTCACGCCGAATGGCAGCACAGCCTTCCGGTGTGTCTGCCACTCCTCCCAGTTTTCTGTCATCAGCAAACTTGCTGAGGGTACGTTCTAACTCATCATCCAGGTCGTTGATGAAGAAGTTGAACAAGACTGGGCCCAGTACTGACCCCTGGGGGACACCACTAGTTACCAGCCTCCAACTAGACTCAGCGCCGCTGATGACAACCCTCTGAGTTCTGCCATTCAGCCAGTTCTCTATCCACTTCACCGACCACTCATCTAGCCCACACTTCCTCAGCTTCCCTAGGAGGATATTATGGGAGACTGTGTCGAAAGCCTTGCTGAAGTCGAGGTAGACAACATCCACGGCTCTCCCTTCGTCTACCCAGCCAGTCATGTCATCGTAGAAAGCTATCAGATTGGTCAGGCATGATTTCCCCTTGGTGAATCCATGTTGACTACTCCTGATAACCTTCTTTTCTTCCACTTGCTTGATGATGGCCTCCAGGATAAGCTGCTCCATCACCTTTCCCGGGATGGAGGTGCGGCTGACCGGCCTGTAGTTCCCTGGGTCCTCCTTCTTGCCCTTTTGGAAGATTGGAGTGACATTGGCCTTTCTCCAGTCCTCGGGCACCTCTCCTGTCCTCCAGGACCTCTCAAAGATGATGGAGAGTGGCTCAGCAATGACATCCGCCAGCTCTCTCAGCACTCGTGGGTGCATTCCATCGGGGCCCATGGATTTGTGGACGTCCAGATCGCTTAAGCGATCCCTCACACAGTCCTCCTCGACCAAGGGAAAGTCATCCTCTCTGTAGGCTGCTTCTCTTACCTCCGGGGCCTGGGATTCCTGAGGGCCAGTCTTAGCACTGAAGACTGAAGCAAAGAAGGCATTCAGTAGCTCTGCCTTCTCTGCATCGTCTGTCACCAGGACACCCGCCTCATTCAGCAGCAGCCCCACATTGTCCCTAGCCTTCCTTTTGCTGCTGATGTAGTTGAAGAAGCCCTTCTTGTTGTTTTTGACATCCCTCGCCAGCTTCAATTCCAGGTGGGCTTTGGCCTTCCTCGTGGCATCCCTGCATGCTCTGACCACATTCCTGTACTCTTCCCAAGTGGCCCGCCCCTCTTTCCACATTCCATGGACCCTTCTCTTCCACCTGATCTCCGCTAGAAGCTCCTTGTTCAGCCATGCAGGTCTCCTGCCTCCTTTGCTCGATTTCTTTCTCAGGGGGATGCACCGATCCTGAGCATGGAGGAAGTGATGTTTAAACAGCGACCAGCACTCTTGGACCCCCCTGCCTTCGAGAGCCCTGGCCCACGGGATTCCTCCCAGTAGCTCCCTGAAGAGGCCAAAGTCAGCCCTCCTGAGGTCCAAGGTTTTGATCCTGCTTATCGCCCTGCTTCCTCCACGCAGGATCCTGAACTCGACCATTTCATGGTCACTGCAGCCGAGTCTACCTCCAGCCTTCACATCCTCCACCAGTCCCTCCTTGTTTGTTAGTACAAGGTCCAGCAGAGCGCCTTTCCTTGTTGGTTCCTCCACCACTTGCATCAGAAAGTTTTCATCGATGCTCTGTAGGAACCTCCTGGATTGCGCCTGCCTAGCTGTATGGTCTTCCCAGCTGATGTCAGGGTGGTTGAAGTCCCCCACGAGAACCAGGGCCTGTGACTGTGAGGCTGCTTGCAGCTGCCTGTAGAAGGCCTCATCTGTGGAGTCCTGGTTGGACGAGAGAGGACATAGTCTGGTGTATTGAGCAACCCAGGCTTTGCCCCAGAGATAGACCTGGAAAGTAGCGAACGCGGAACCCTGCTGAGAGAGTAAAGTGGCGAACACAGAACACTGGTGCAGCAGGGCTGCCGCATCATCATTTCCTGCCGCGTCACGGCTTCCTGCCACAGCGTTGCATCCGGCCACGTCGCCGCTTCCTGCCACAGTGCTGCTTCCGCATCGAGAAATGAAGCTTTGCACCAATTGCAGCAGTTTTGACTATATATGGTTAAGAGTAACTAACCAAGTAGAAGCCGTAATTGCTTTGCTATATATACCCTGTTTTGATGACTAATAAAGCAGAACGATCTTACTCACATTGGGATTGTATCGTTTCTACCGGTTCCGAGTTCCTACTCCGACAAATGGTAGCAGAGGATGGTTAGATGATTTATGGATTAACCTCTCTGCGGCAGAGGATGGGCGATTTCCCTGCCTGGGGCTCCTAGACTGCGGTAAGCAGTGAAAGGAGGGGGTGGGAGACGTCGGCTGGGAGTGGGGGCTGCCTAAGCAGGCAGTCACGTACGGCCGCCTCCCAGATAAGGGCCCACTGGTACTGCCTGGCGCAGGCACAATTTAAGGTGGAGGCCGAAGCCGCAGGCATGGAGGTGGACGCTGCGGCAACGTTGCTCGTCGGTATACTCTCTAAGAGAGCAATAGATGCAACGGCAAAGCAACTCGTGAAGTTGATTAAGTTGGGGCAGCGATGGGGTCACTTTGCGGACACCCAGCTACTGTTTTCTGTCTCGGAATGGCAAGAGTTAGGAGAGACCATGTGGGAAAAGACAATAACGGGAGAGGAAAAGGAAGAAAAGGAGATAAAAGCTGTCCGGGAGCTTTGGCGAACTGTATTAGGGACCTTAAAAGCTATGAAAGCGGAACGGGAAGTAGCTTGCGCAGCGGCACAGATGCTGGCTCCTGAGTCCGGAAAGGGGAAAGCGTCTAAGCCTGGGACATTAGCGCGAGTTTTCGGCTTAACCGCGGTAAAAGGGATGACTGGAACTACCTGTAAATCGATTGCCAAGATTCGGGCAAGTGCAGAGGGTAATTCAGATGCTGTGAAAGGGGCGGACGTCTTGCCGGAAGTTGCTGTTAGAGAGACCAGGCAGAGGACTGACCTCTATCCGGAAATGCCGCAACCCCCAGGAAGAGGGGAGGAGTGGCTAGTACCACCCACAGAGGGGGCCAGGGAGGAGGCACGGCCTGACCCGTCGGCCCCCCCTCTCCATCCTCCATTGCCATCCTCCAGCGAGGCGTCTTCGCCCTCTACCCCATCTGGTGGCGAACGAAGCGAATTGCAGGAAAAGAAAGCGTGTGATCTTTTACAAGCGGTTTTGGAGCGTCTCCAGGAAGTGAGCTTACAATTGCAGCATACGTCACCCACCGCCAGCTCCTCTCGGCAAACAGATGAGACTCCTTTTCCCAAATGCTTAATCGGGCCTCCAGCTTTGGTCAGACCTAGCCGCTGGAGCGGTGTCATAAGGGATGCTATCCTAGATGGACAGTAGAACGTTGCTTCCAGTATTGGGGATATTCAGGCGTTAGCCTGTCCTGTGGTACAGGTTAACGGGCAAGGCAAATGGGAACCACATGATTGGAAGATTATGCAATAGGCCCATAATACAATATCGCAATATGGGGTGAAGTCTGAGGCCGCTCGACAGATTGTTACTTGGATTTTTTCTGCTGACTTGATGTGCCCGTATGACTGTCGGAATTTAATGAGATTGTTGCTAACCCCTACTCAGTTCTTATTGTGGGGATCGGGGTGGCAGCAACGGGCAATAGATGAATCAATGCGACATCAGAACCAGCAGGATCCTTATCATGGAGTAACACCAGAGATACTCATCGGACACGGCGCCTATACTAGCTTGGAAAGACAGTTAACCTACCCCGCCCATGTGCTTCAGTTGTCGGCACGTCTTGCTCTAGAAGCTTTCCTGGCGCTGCCTGGTTCGTCTGCTCCACCCTTTGGAACCATAGTGCAAGGAGCCACCGAAAGCTACAGTAATTTCATCGACCGGCTATGGGACGCAGTAATGAATCATCCAGATTTAAACGATGAGAGCAAGCAGCAAATGCTTCAGGTACTGGCTTTTGATAATGCCAACAAAACTACAAAGCAATTACTTGCCAGTTTGCCAAAAGGAGCAGGAGTTGAAGAGATGCTGTCCAGAGTAGAGAGAGCTGGTGCACAGAAGCAACAGGCGACAGTTGCTGCTGCCGTGCGAGGTGCAGTTAGAGAAGTTGTCCAGCAACGACCCAGCGCTCCGCAGATGAGACGGCCATACTGTGGTAGCTGCTATCGATGTGGAGAGGTGGGGCACACCCAGCGTAACTGCCGTAGCGCCGTCTGGTGTGAAAAATGCCAAAACACTACCCACGCCACAAAAGCATGCTCGGGAAACGGGAGGAGGAGCGTGGAGAGAGGCCGCGTGCAGAAAGAAGTGAATCCTCCAGCCAGAACAAGAGTTTTTTGCAACAGCCTCAAGCCGCAACCAGAGGCAGCTTGGGAATCGACTTGGAAACCACAATAGACGTCACCCTTAACGACACCACCGTGCATGAGATTCCTAGCAGTGCGGTTGGGCCATTGATTAATCAAAACAGCAAACTAGAAGGACTGTTAGTGGGACGTTCCTCAGCAGGCGTCAAAGGACTACTTGTCATTCCTAGAGTCATCAACATCGACTATGCGGGGCAAATTCACGTCATGGCCCATACCCTTTGTCCTCCTCTGTTTGTTCCAAAAGGCAGCCGTATAGCGCAAATTGTAGGGACAAGTAATTCACTCAACCATTCTTCAGCGAAAACTCTCCGTGGGGATCAGAGCCTCGATTCCACGGGTCCTGCTGTATGTTTCACTACAAAGATGGACCACCAGCCCACCATGCGCATCGTAATGAGTCAGAGAAACGAGTCAGTACAAATCTACGCAATGCTAGACACTGGAGCTGATGTCTCAATTGTAAGTACAATTGTCTGACCGGAAGAGTGGCCAGTAAGTGCTCCCACAGCAGCTATCGCAGGTGTAGGGGGACACTCTACCACCATGATGAGCAAACACCCTGTGCGAATGACTTTTCCCGAAGGGCAAGAAGTTAGTTTGAGGGTCTATATAATGCAACTGCCTGGAACCCTTGCAGCTCTGATTTGGCGCGATGTTTTAAGTCAAATTGGAGCTGTGCTAACTACTAATCCTTTTTAGTCATGGGCACTGGCGAGCAGTCGCCCAACCCACCATTAACCTGGCTTTCTAACGAACCCGTGTGGGTTGACCAGTGGCCCATGACAGAAGAGCGACTGCAAATAACAAGACAATTAGTAGCAGAGCAACTCGATGCAGGCCGCATCAAACCTTCAGTTAGTCTGTGGAACACCCCCATATTCGTCATTCCAAAGAAGAGTGGTAAGTGGCGTCTTTTACATGACCTGCGTAAAATCAACGAACAAATGCAACCCATGGGAGCCATACAACCTGGAATGCCATCACCTGTTATGCTACCGTCGGGTTGGCACATAATCATTGTTGACTTAAAAGACTGTTTTTTCACTATTTCTTTGCAATCCGCAAGACACTCAGCGATTTGCCTTTTCAGTACCGGTTACCAACAAAGCAGCGCCTTCAGAACGATATGAGTGGGTTGTCCTGCCACAAGGCATGAGAAACTCACCCACGCTGTGTTAACTCTATGTGGCTTGGGCCTTGGCCCCACTCAGGAAACAGTGGCCGAACACGATCATTTATCATTATATGGATGACATCCTTTGCTGTCAACAGGAAGCGTTCTGTGACAATTCCTTGACGCAGCTGACTACTGTTTTAGCCAGCAAAGGCCTTGTTGTCACTCCAGAGAAAATTCAGCGATCCACACCGTGGAAGTACCTTGGATGGCGTATTTCTGACGCCAAGATCCAACCACAAAAGGTGGAGCTGGCAACGAACTTGCGCACACTAACTGATGTGCAGACTCTACTCGGAGATATCCAGCGGGTGCGCAACTGTGCTGGTATTTCCAATGCTGAGATTGCACCGCTGACGTTGCTACTACGCGGCTCGCACCCCAGCACTAAGGTTACACTCTCAGAGACACAACAGACGGCTTTGCAACACATCGTACAGAAACTTCAGACAGCCTGGACTGCTAGATGACTCCTAACACTACCTGTCTCCTTGCTTATTTGCAACCAACAAGGGTCACCCTGTGCCCTTGTTTGTCAGTGGCAAAACAAGAAGGGGGAGACACAGGACTGTGTAGTGTCATCGAATAGCCTTGACTTTGCCACTGACAAGCCTACAAAGGGCGATGATCCATTTTACATATTAGAATGGGTATTTTTAAGTGTGCAGCCGAAAACTAGGATACAGACACGGTCAGACGCCATAGGAGAGCTAATCAGAAAAGGCAGGACGCGGGTAGTGGAAATGACAGGACAGGAGCCAGATGACATCAGCATACCTGTCAAGACAGCAGACTTAGAATGGTGGTTGAGGCATGCTATGGTGGGAGGATACATTCTCAGCAACCGAAGGGGAAATTGTGGCAAGTCTTGAAGCGTAATCAATGGCTTGAGAAGCCCAGAGTTCAAGAGAAGCCGCTGGCTGAAGGGGTTACAGTATATACAGATGCAGGCAAGAGGCTGCGTAAGGCAGTCTGTGCCTGGCAGGAGGGGGGCCAGTGGTGTCACCACATGATACAAGGACAGGATGGGGATTCGCTACAAACCTTGGAGCTGACCGCCGTGGTCTGGGCCTGAACTAATTGGCTAAATGAGCCTTTGAATGTAGTAACCGACTCCCTTTATGTGGCCGGAGTGGTGCCACGGGTAGCAGATGCCCTGCTCAGGGAAACGGTTAACCCTGTATTAGGTAAGCTTTTTATCCAGTTGCGGACCGTACTGTCCCAACGGGCCGCGCCTTGTTGTGTCATTCACGTGCGTAGTCATCAATGGGATCTGGGACTAGGGCATGGTAATCAGATTGCTGACAATTTAGTTAGTCCCGCATGCCCTATGCCTCCAGTAGATAAGTTTCAGCAAGCCAGACAGAGTCATGAGAGTTTCCACCAAAATGCGAAAGGTCTGTGAAGGCAATTTGGGCTGACAGAGAATGAGGCTCGTTATATTGTACAGGCCTGTCCCAAGTGCGGAAACCAGGGGCCAGGTATAGGCCAAGGGGTCAATCCAAAAGGTCTGCAGGCACTTGCGTTATGGCAGATGGATGTTACGCATGTTCCAGAATTTGGGCGATTGAAGTACGTACATGTCACAGTAGACACCTTTTCAAAAATGATATGGGCCACTGCTTTACCTGGGGAGAAAGCACAACAGGTTTGTAAGCACCTGCTTGCGTGTTTTGCGGTACTGGGAGTGCCTGAAGAAATTAAGACCGATAATGGACCTGCATATGTCAGTCAAAAGCTACGATCGTTTTTATTGACGTGGGGAATTAAGCACACCACAGGGATCGCACATTCCCCAACAGGGCAAGGGCTCATAGAGCGTACTCATCGTGTGCTGAAGGACTATTTAGACAAGCAGCGAGGGGTTGAAACAGAAGCGCAACCAAGGTTGCATCGAGTTCTTTTTACATTGAATTATTTGTGCCTTATGGGTGATTGGGAAGCACCGCCGGTGGTTATACACCACCAGAACCTAAGGTTTAATAGCACCACGACTTTGCCGCGGTTTAAAATAATCTATAGGGACCCGACTACTGGAGAATGGGCTGGCCCAGTACCAGTAATCTTTAATGGTCGAGGATATATGTGTGTTTCCACAGATCGTGGTCCAGTCTGGGTGCCTAGCCGAGCCGTGAAGCCTGCTTTGAGTCAACAAGTACAGTTAGCCGAGGAGCAACAGGCAGACTCTCACAAACAGAACAATCAAGTAGAAGTAACCTGAATCAAGGGAGAGATATATGAACGGTCACAAGGAGATATTTGTCGCCAATATCAACTGTGACGTTTGTAAGACCTGTAAACCTTGGATTTTGTGTTTGCTACACTTGCCAAGGACAGTGGTGGTGTCGAACATCGCTTGCAAGGCGCTGGTGTGATCATTGCTTTGTAGAAGAATGCAGCGTAGCTCGTATTTTAGTTGTTACAGGGCACGAGGTGGAAGGGAGTGATAGTTACTTTAATAACTGCGCGGACTGGGAAAGATTAACAAACCAAAGAGCTAGAACTGTATTGGTAAACGGTCTTGAATGTAGCCAAGGTAATCTAGTACCTGCTATTTGGACCGTCCCTAAAGCAGAATGGGAAAAAACGAAGGTACAATGTTTACGTCGGTTTGGATGGAAACGACAAAAGAACAAGCAGTTATCCTGTTAGTCGTGCCTTTTACTCTTTGCCAAGTAGCTGTAGGAGGAGGAGTCCTTCACCGCATTGAGCCCAGACAGAACCTATGGGTTACTTGGGCGAACAGAACGGGCCAATCAACATTTTGCTTATCTCTTGCTTCTGCAACAGAACCTTTTCGCACTTGTTTAATAGGTGTACCTAGTTATGATGTTAGTCATTTTGCTAACTATAGTACAGGCAGATGTGCGAAGGAAACTCAGGTGAGTAATTGTAGTGCAAAACTCATACGAGGTCTAAACCGTACATTACCTTGGGATCCTCAAGAGTTGAACTTGTTAGGGTCAATGAGAATTGGTAACACGACCAACAACTGGACTCAAACGTGTTTTGTGTTCGCAGGGCCTGCCTTTACTGGAACCAATCATTTCCGTTCCTTCAGCTGGTCAGGGTGGACTAATGTCACTCCGACTGCTTCTTATTATGACTATCAAGGCCGTTCTGGAACTGTCACCTTTTGCGGTACTAATGATACAAACAAAAAGATCCCCCAAAGCTTAGGCGCCTATGGAATGGAAATGAGAGGTGGTTTTCCCTTGTGGAATAATGATACGCCCAAGGCACTGCCTCCTGACGCGTTTTTAATCTGTGGCGACAGGGCCTGGCAAGGAATTCCTCATAAAGTCTATGGCGGTCCGTGTTACTTAGGTCAGTTGACATTACTAGCTCCAGATCAACAGTGGTGGAAAAGTGTAACCATGCACCCTAAGCGAAGCATTACAGGTCTTTCTCCTAACTGCGATGATCGAGTTACCCTTTCAAGTGCCACGGAGTGCGTATTCATGGCGCTGTTCGTGCCTGGTGGCGCCGCCGGCTCAGCATTAAACCAACTGGGAAAATTGGCATGTTGGGCAGCAAAGCAAGCTAATGTTACCACAGAAGTCTTGTCATCTCTGTTAGAAGATCAGGACAGTCTACGACATGCAGTGTTACAAAATAGGGCAGCAATTGATTTCCTACTATTGGCCCAGGGACATGGTTGTGAGGATTTCAAAGGTATGTGCTGTATGAATTTGTCTGATCACAGCGAGTACATCCACAAGCAGTTACAGTGGCTTAAACAGCACACCAACCAAATACAACAAAATGAAGGGTACTTTGACGGATTGCTCACCTCGCTCTTTGGTAATTTGCCCGATTGGCTTAAGGCGTTAATTGTAGAAGGCTTGCGTATATGTATCGTGCTGATTGCAGTTGGAATTATAATATGTATTTGCTTTAACTGTCTTAAAAAGGCTCTTTCCAGGATGATCGACTATGCCTGGCTCGCTCAAAAACAAGAAGGGGGAATTGTGGAGTCCTGGTTGGACGAGAGAGGACATAGTCTGGTGTACTGAGCAACCCAGGCTTTGCCCCAGAGATAGACCTGGAAAGTAGCGAACGCGGAACCCTGCTGAGAGAGTAAAGTGGCGAACACGGAACACTGGTGCAGCAGGGCTGCCGCATCATCATTTCCTGCCGCGTCACGGCTTCCTGCCACAGCGTTGCATCCGGCCACGTCGCCGCTTCCTGCCACAGTGCTGCTTCCGCATCGAGAAATGAAGCTTTGCACCAATTGCAGCAGTTTTGACTATATATGGTTAAGAGTAACTAACCAAGTAGAAGCCGTAATTGCTTTGCTATATATACCCTGTTTTGATGACTAATAAAGCAGAACGATCTTACTCACATTGGGATTGTATCGTTTCTACCGGTTCCGAGTTCCCACTCCGACACTCATCAACTTCCTCCTCCTGGTCAGGTGGCCTGTAGTACACACCCACCGTAATGTCACCCGTGTGAGCCTGTCCCTTAATTCTAACCCACAAGCTCTCAACTCGTTCCTCATTTGCCCCCAGGCCAAGCTCAATGCATTCCAGTTGCTCCCTCACATATAGAGCAACTCCCCCACCTCTCCTTGTTGGTCTGTCTTTCCTAAAGAGTCTGTAGCCATCCATGACAGCATGCCAGTCATGCGCGTTGTCCCACCATGTTTCTGTGATGGCGACCAAGTCGTAGCCGTCCTGCTGTATAATGGCTTCCAGCTCCTCCTGTTTATTGTCCATGCTACGTGCGTTGGTATAGACACACTTGAGCTGGGCTGTCAATCTCACCCCTGACCCTGGCACGCCAAGCCTGGGCTCGTCCCTAGTGAGCTGGGCGATGTCTCCTTCCCCCTTCGAACCTAGTTTAAAGCCCTCTCATTGAGCCCCGCCAGCTCGTGGCCAAGAATCCTTTTTCCCCTTTGAGATAGCTGCGATCCGCCTGTCGCCAGCAGGCCCGGTGCTGTGTACACCTCCCCATGATCAAAGAAGCCAAAATTTGACTGATGGCACCAGTCCCCGAGTCATTTGTTAACCAGGTGAGTTTTCCTGCCCCTTTCAGTGCTGTTCCCTGCCACTGATGGGATGGAGGAAAATACCACCTGTGCCCCTGATCCCTTAACCAGTCGCCCCAGTGCCCTGAAGTCCCTTTTGATGGCCTTGGGACTTCTCTTTGCTATCTCGTCCCTGCCAACCTGCATTACCAAGAGGGGGTAATAATCAGAAGGCTGCACCAGACCAGGGAGTTTCTTAGCAACATCCCTAACCCGGGCCCCAGGGAGGCAGCAGACTTCCCTGTGGGATGGGTCCAGTCGGCAGATCGGGCCCTCTGTTCCCCTCAGAAGGGAATCACCTATGACAATTACCCTCCTTTTTTTCTTAGCCGAGGCAGTCGTAATACGTGGGGCTGTCTGACTCGTCCTAGGCAACCCCCTGGATGGAGCTTCACTTACACCCGCTTCCTCTGTGGCCGGTCCCTCACATTCCAGAGCCCCGTATCTGTTGCTTAAGGGCAACTGGGCAGGTGAGGGAGGCCGAGGGGTGAGATTCGCTTGGCACCCCGAGCAGGGACCCGTTTCCATTCCCCCCCATCTCTTAGGGCCCCTCTTTCTGCTCGGTGTCAAGAGGGTAGGGGGTTCTCTGCTTTTCGTGGAGCTGCCTCCTGCTGCCTTGGCCTCAGGGAGGGCAGGGAGCGGCTCCACCAGTCGATCTCTCTCACACTCCCGGATGCTCCTCAACCTCTCCACTTCCTCTTTCAGCTCTGCCACCAGGCTGAGCAGATCATTCACCTGCTCACACCGAACACAGCAGTTGTCTCTGCTGTCCTCCGGTACGAGCGCCAGCTCAGGCACTCCCTGCAGCCAGAGACCTGGACACCTGCGTTCTTGCGTGGGGCCTCCATCTGGCTCCCCACACTCCTTCTAGCAACAGCTTTCCCATGGGTAGTAACCATACTTAGAATATCTCCTGGATGGGCAATGCCCACCACTTGAGTAGCCGGGGGGGGGGGGGGGGGGGGGGCTGCACCCTGCCTGCTCGCCTTCCCTGCTCGCCCTACCGCGCGAACTGCCGCGCGAACTGCCGCGCTGCTCCCCGGCTACTGCGCCGGCTCTGGTCGCTCGCGCTCCCTGGGGGCTGCTCTTATCCGTGAGGGTGTTTGGCCGCTGTCACACTCGACTCCGCCCCCGCTGAGTCAGAGCTGCCGCTCGTTGGCACCTCCCGCTTTCCCGCTTGGGGGGGGGGACGCTGGGGTCTCCTCTCTCTCGGGCTTTTTGCCGCCTCGCCGCTGCGGTTTTGCCACTGGAAAAAGGGTCCCTCGGCAGTCTTGTTCATAATCTGAAAATAAAGGAACAGTGTTTATGTTAATTTATTGGCCTAGTTAACAATTTCTTTTAAGACAAAAGAACGTGTGAGCTTGCCAGGGAAAAGAGAAAGAAGTTTTTTACAACAAGAAAATTGAATCTACTACACTGTTAAGCGAGTTATATGGCAATGTTTATAGTGTAATATTAAAAAATGAAATGCATTGGCAGACTAGATTTTTGAAACAGTAAAACCCAAATGAAACATCAGCATGACCTATATGAAGACAAGACTTCATATTTGAAAGTTCTTTTGCATTCAAATGATGAGTGACTTAGAAAAGGACCTGCAGGTTTGATATATTTTACTGAGAATCATAGAATCATAGGCTGGAAAAGACCTCTAAGAACATCAAGTCCAACTGGCAACCCAACACCACCATGTCTAATAAACCATATCTCGAAGTGCCACATCTACACATTTTTTAAACACCTCCAGGGATGGGGACTCCACCACCTCCCTGGGAAGCTTTTTCTCACCCAAAATGGATGAGGTGACTGTCACACACCGGCAATATGAGGAAAGTCTCTCTTCCTCCCTTGTCTCAGCTGTGGAGAAACTGTCCCGGGAGGTCCGGCAAATGAAAGAGAATAGGTCCTACTGCCCACCTGTACGGGCCAGCATCTCAGCCATTAGGGGAAGGCGTTCCTCTGCTCAGGAGAAAGAATACAGAGGCTACACACCACGGGGCACCCTGTGGTTCTACCTGCGTGACCACGGAGAGGACATGAGGAAGTGGGATGGAAAACCCACCTCAAGTCTAGAGGCACAAGTGCGTGAGTTGCGAGGTAAAACAATCACAAAAGGGGATTCTGTTACGAAAAATGCCACTCCAGTTTCCAGCAGCCAGCTCTCCAGACCAGGTAGGCAGTTTGATCTTGCTTCTGTTCCTCTTGAAGGGACCTCCAAGTCATTTTTACAGGAAGTGAGTAGCAAATTCTCTGACCAGGATTAGAGGGGCCCTGCCTCCAGCCAGGTGGAGGAAAGGGATAACCGCGTTTATTGGACGGTGTGGATTCGGTGGCCTGGCACGTCAGATCCACAAGAGTGTAAAGCTCTAGTGGACACTGGTGCACAGTGTACTTTAATGCCATCAGATTTCAAAGGGTCAGAGTCCATTTGCATTTCTGGAGTGACAGGGGGGTCCCAAGAGCTGAGTGTATTGGAGGCTGAAGTGAGCCTCACTGGGCAGGAGTGGCAGAAGCACCCCATTGTAACTGGCCCCGAGGCTCCGTGCATCCTTGGTACAGACTGTCTTAGGAGAGGGTATTTCAAGGACCCAAGGGGGTATCAGTGGGCTTTTGGCATAGCTGCTTTGGAGACGGAAGAAATTAAACAGCTGTCCATTTTGCCTGGTCTCTCGGAGGATCCTTCCGTTGTGGGGTTGCTGAGGGTTGAAGAACAACAGGTGCCAATCGCGACCACAACGGTGCACCGGCGACAATATCGTACCAACCGAGACTCCCTTATCCCCATTCATCAGCTGATCCGCCAGCTGGAGAGTCAAGGAGTGATCAGCAAAACTCGCTCACCCTTTAATAGTCCCATATGGCCAGTGAGAAAATCTACTGGAGAGTGGAGACTGACAATAGACTACCGTGGCCTGAATGAAGTCACACCACCGCTGAGTGCTGCCGTGCCAGACATGCTAGAACTTCAATATCACCTGGAGTCAAAGGCAGCCAAGTGGTATGCCACCACTGACATCGCTAATGCATTCTTCTCCATCCCTTTGGCAGCAGAGTGCAGGCCACAGTTTGCTTTCACCTGGAGGGGCATCCAGTAGACCTGGAATCGACTGCCCCAGGGTGGAAACACAGTCCCACCATTTGCCATGGACTAATCCAGACTGCACTGGAAAAGGGTGAAGCCCCAGAACATCTGCAGTACATCGATGACGTCATTGTATGGGGTGACACAGCGGAGGAAGATTTTGAGAAAGGGGAGAAAATAGTTCAGATCCTTCTGAAAGCCGGTTTCGCCATTAAGCAAAGTAAGGTCAAGGGACCTGCACAAGAGATCCAGTTTTTGGGAATAAAATGGCAGGATGGGCGTCGTCAAATCCCAATGGATGTCATCAACAAAATAGCAGCTATGTCTCCACCAACCAGCAAAAAGGAAGCACAGGCCTTCTTAGGTGTTGTGGGTTTTTGGAGGATGCACATCCCAAATTACAGCCAGACTGTAAGCCCTCTGTACCACGTGACCCGGAAGAAGAATGATTTTGAATGGGGCCCTGAGCAACGACAGGCATTTGAACAAATTAAACGGGAGATAGTTCATGCTGTAGCGCTTGGTCCAGTCCGGTCAGGGCAAGATGTTAAAAACGTGCTCTACACCGCAGCCGGGGAGAATGGCCCAACCTGGAGTCTCTGGCAGAAAGCACCAGGGGAAACTCGAGGTCGACCCCTGGGGTTTTGGAGTCGGAGATACAAAGGATCCGAGGCCCGCTATACTCCCACTGAAAAAGAGATTCTGGCAGCATATGAAGGCATTGGAGCTGCTTCAGAAGTGGTCAGCACTGAAGCACAGCTCCTCCTAGCACCTCGACTGCCGGTCCTGGGCTGGATGTTCAAAGAGAGGGTCCCCTCTACGCATCATGCCACCGATGCTACGTGGAGTAAGTGGGTCGCGCTGATCACCCAGCGTGCCCGAATGGGAAACCCCAGTCGCCCAGGAATTCTGGAAGTAATCATGGACTGGCCAGAAGGCAAAGATTTTTGAGCATCACCAGAGAAGGAGGTGACGTGCTGAAGAGGCCCCACTGTATAATAAGCTGCCAGAAGACGAGAAACAGTATGCCCTGTTCACGGATGGGTCCTGTTGCATTGTGGGGAAGCAGCGGAGGTGGAAGGCTGCTGTATGGAGCCCTACACGACAAGTCACGGAAACTGCAGCGGGAGAAGGTGAGTCCAGCCAGTTTGCAGAGGTGAAAGCCATCCAGCTGGCTTTAGACATTGCCCATCGAGAGAAGTGGCCAGTGCTCTATCTTTACACCGACTCCTGGACGGTGGCCAATGCCTTGTGGGGATGGCTGCAGCAATGGAAGAAGAACAACTGGCAGCACAGAGGCAAACCCATCTGGGTTGCCCCATTGTGGCAAGATATTGCTGCCCGTCTGGAGCAGTTGGTTGTAAAAGTCCGTCACGTGGACCCCCATGTCCCTAAAAGTCGGGCCACTGAAGAACATCAAAACAACCAGCAGGTGGATCAGGCTGCCAAGATTGAAGTGGCTCAGGTGGATCTGGACTGGCAACATAAGGGTGAACTCTTTATAGCTGGGTGGGCCCATGACACCTCAGGCCACCAAGAAAGAGATGCAACATACAGATGGGCTCGTGACCGAGGGGTGGACTTGACCATGGTCACCTTCGCACAGGTTATCCATGAATGTGAAACATGCGCTGCAATCAAGCAAGCCAAGCGGGTAAAGCCTCAGTGGTATGGAGGACGATGGCTAAAATATAAATATGGGGAGGCTTGGCAGATTGACTACATCACACTGCCACAAACCCACCAAGGCAAGCGCTATGTGCTCACAATGGTGGAGGCCACCACCAGATGGCTGGAAACCTACCCTGTGCCCCATGCCATCGCCCGGAATACCATCCTGGGCCTTGAAAAACAAGTCCTGTGGCGACATGGCACCCCAGAAAGAATTGAGTCAGACAACGGGACTCACTTTCATAACAGCCTCATAGACACCTGGGCCAAAGAACACGGTATCGAGTGGGTGTATCGCATCCCCTACCATGCACCAGCCTCGGGAAAGATCGAACGGTACAATGGGCTGCTAAAAACCACCTTGAGAGCAATGTGGGGTGGGACTTTCAAAAACTGGGATACTCATTTAGGGAAGGCCACCTGGTTGGTTAACACCAGAGGCTCCACCACCTGGGCTGGCCCTGCCCAGTCAAAACCTCAGCGCCCCGTAGAAGGCGTTCAAGTCGCTGTAGAGCACAAGGAATGTGATAGGGAAGACAGTCTGGGTTAGTCCTGCCTCGGGCAAAGGCAAGCCTGTCCGTGGGATCGCTTTTGCTCGAGGACCTGGGTGTACCTGGTGGGTAATGCGGAAGGATGGGGAAGTCCGATGTGTACCTCATGGGGATTTGATTTTGGGTGAGAAAAAAGCTTCCCAGGGAGGTGGTGGAGTCCCCATCCCTGGAGGTGTTTAAAAAATGTGTAGATGTGGCACTTCGAGATATGGTTTATTAGACATGGTGGTGTTGGGTTGCCAGTTGGACTTGATGTTCTTAGAGGTCTTTTCCAGCCTATGATTCTATGATTCTCAGTAAAATATATCAAACCTGCAGGTCCTTTTCTAAGTCACTCATCATTTGAATGCAAAAGAACTTTCAAATATGAAGTCTTGTCTTCATATAGGTCATGCCTGATGTTTCATTTGGGTTTTACTGTTTCAAAAATCTAGTCTGCCAATGCATTTCATTTTTTAATTACACTATAAACATTGCCATATAACTCGCTTAACAGTGTAGTAGATTCAATTTTCTTGTTGTAAAAAACTTCTTTCTCTTTTCCCTGGCAAGCTCACACGTTCTTTTGTCTTAAAAGAAATTGTTAACTAGGCCAATAAATTAACATAAACACTGTTCCTTTATTTTCAGATTATGAACAAGACTGCCGAGGGACCCTTTTTCCAGTGGCAAAACCGCAGCGGCGAGGCGGCAAAAAGCGCCGAGAGAGAGGAGACCCCAGCGTCCCCCCCCCCAAGCGGGAAAGCGGGAGGTGCCAACGAGCGGCAGCTCTGACTCAGCGGGGGCGGAGTCGAGTGTGACAGCGGCCAAACACCCTCACGGATAAGAGCAGCCCCCAGGGAGCGCGAGCGACCAGAGCCGGCGCAGTAGCCGGGGAGCAGCGCGGCAGTTCGCGCGGCAGTTCGCGCGGTAGGGCGAGCAGGGAAGGCGAGCAGGCAGGGTGCAGCCCCCCCCCCCCCCCCCCCCCCCCGGCTACTCAAGTGGTGGGCATTGCCCATCCAGGAGATATTCTAAGTATGGTTACTACCCATGGGAAAGCTGTTGCTAGAAGGAGTGTGGGGAGCCAGATGGAGGCCCCACGCAAGAACGCAGGTGTCCAGGTCTCTGGCTGCAGGGAGTGCCTGAGCCTGGCGCTCGTACCGGAGGACAGCAGAGACAACTGCTGTGTTCGGTGTGAGCAGGTGAATGATCTGCTCAGCCTGGTGGCAGAGCTGAAAGAGGAAGTGGAGAGGTTGAGGAGCATCCGGGAGTGTGAGAGAGATCGACTGGTGGAGCCGCTCCCTGCCCTCCCTGAGGCCAAGGCAGCAGGAGGCAGCTCCACGAAAAGCAGAGAACCCCCTACCCTCTTGACACCGAGCAGAAAGAGGGGCCCTAAGAGATGGGGGGGAATGGAAACGGGTCCCTGCTCGGGGTGCCAAGCGAATCTCACCCCTCGGCCTCCCTCACCTGCCCAGTTGCCCTTAAGCAACAGATACGGGGCTCTGGAATGTGAGGGACCGGCCACAGAGGAAGCGGGTGTAAGTGAAGCTCCATCCAGGGGGTTGCCTAGGACGAGTCAGACAGCCCCACGTATTACGACTGCCTCGGCTAAGAAAAAAAGGAGGGTAATTGTCATAGGTGATTCCCTTCTGAGGGGAACAGAGGGCCCGATCTGCCGACTGGACCCATCCCACAGGGAAGTCTGCTGCCTCCCTGGGGCCCGGGTTAGGGATGTTGCTAAGAAACTCCCTGGTCTGGTGCAGCCTTCTGATTATTACCCCCTCTTGGTAATGCAGGTTGGCAGGGACGAGATAGCAAAGAGAAGTCCCAAGGCCATCAAAAGGGACTTCAGGGCACTGGGGCGACTGGTTAAGGGATCAGGGGCACAGGTGGTATTTTCCTCCATCCCATCAGTGGCAGGGAACAGCACTGAAAGGGGCAGGAAAACTCACCTGGTTAACAAATGACTCGGGGACTGGTGCCATCAGTCAAATTTTGGCTTCTTTGATCATGGGGAGGTGTACACAGCACCGGGCCTGCTGGCAACAGGCGGATCGCAGCTATCTCAAAGGGGAAAAAGGATTCTTGGCCACGAGCTGGCGGGGCTCAATGAGAGGGCTTTAAACTAGGTTCGAAGGGGGAAGGAGACATCGCCCAGCTCACTAGGGACGAGCCCAGGCTTGGCGTGCCAGGGTCAGGGGTGAGATTGACAGCCCAGCTCAAGTGTGTCTATACCAACGCACGTAGCATGGACAATAAACAGGAGGAGCTGGAAGCCATTATACAGCAGGACGGCTACGACTTGGTCGCCATCACAGAAACATGGTGGGACAACGCACATGACTGGCATGCTGTCATGGATGGCTACAGACTCTTTAGGAAAGACAGACCAACAAGGAGAGGTGGGGGAGTTGCTCTATATGTGAGGGAGCAACTGGAATGCATTGAGCTTGGCCTGGGGGCAAATGAGGAACGAGTTGAGAGCTTGTGGGTTAGAATTAAGGGACAGGCTCACACGGGTGACATTACGGTGGGTGTGTACTACAGGCCACCTGACCAGGAGGAGGAAGTTGATGAGTGTCGGAGTGGGAACTCGGAACCGGTAGAAACGATACAATCCCAATGTGAGTAAGATCGTTCTGCTTTATTAGTCATCAAAACAGGGTATATATAGCAAAGCAATTACGGCTTCTACTTGGTTAGTTACTCTTAACCATATATAGTCAAAACTGCTGCAATTGGTGCAAAGCTTCATTTCTCGATGCGGAAGCAGCACTGTGGCAGGAAGCGGCGACGTGGCCGGATGCAACGCTGTGGCAGGAAGCCGTGACGCGGCAGGAAATGATGATGCGGCAGCCCTGCTGCACCAGTGTTCCGTGTTCGCCACTTTACTCTCTCAGCAGGGTTCCGCGTTCGCTACTTTCCAGGTCTATCTCTGGGGCAAAGCCTGGGTTGCTCAGTACACCAGACTATGTCCTCTCTCGTCCAACCAGGACTCCACAATTCCCCCTTCTTGTTTTTGAGCGAGCCAGGCATAGTCGATCATCCTGGAAAGAGCCTTTTTAAGACAGTTAAAGCAAATACATATTATAATTCCAACTGCAATCAGCACGATACATATACGCAAGCCTTCTACAATTAACGCCTTAAGCCAATCGGGCAAATTACCAAAGAGCGAGGTGAGCAATCCGTCAAAGTACCCTTCATTTTGTTGTATTTGGTTGGTGTGCTGTTTAAGCCACTGTAACTGCTTGTGGATGTACTCGCTGTGATCAGACAAATTCATACAGCACATACCTTTGAAATCCTCACAACCATGTCCCTGGGCCAATAGTAGGAAATCAATTGCTGCCCTATTTTGTAACACTGCATGTCGTAGACTGTCCTGATCTTCTAACAGAGATGACAAGACTTCTGTGGTAACATTAGCTTGCTTTGCTGCCCAACATGCCAATTTTCCCAGTTGGTTTAATGCTGAGCCGGCGGCGCCACCAGGCACGAACAGCGCCATGAATACGCACTCCGTGGCACTTGAAAGGGTAACTCGATCATCGCAGTTAGGAGAAAGACCTGTAATGCTTCGCTTAGGGTGCATGGTTACACTTTTCCACCACTGTTGATCTGGAGCTAGTAATGTCAACTGACCTAAGTAACACGGACCGCCATAGACTTTATGAGGAATTCCTTGCCAGGCCCTGTCGCCACAGATTAAGAACGCGTCAGGAGGCAGTGCCTTGGGCGTATCATTATTCCACAAGGGAAAACCACCTCTCATTTCCATTCCATAGGCGCCTAAGCTTTGGGGGATCTTTTTGTTTGTATCATTAGTACCGCAAAAGGTGACAGTTCCAGAACGGCCTTGATAGTCATAATAAGAAGCAGTCGGAGTGACATTAGTCCACCCTGACCAGCTGAAGGAACGGAAATGATTGGTTCCAGTAAAGGCAGGCCCTGCGAACACAAAACACGTTTGAGTCCAGTTGTTGGTCGTGTTACCAATTCTCATTGACCCTAACAAGTTCAACTCTTGAGGATCCCAAGGTAATGTACGGTTTAGACCTCGTATGAGTTTTGCACTACAATTACTCACCTGAGTTTCCTTCGCACATCTGCCTGTACTATAGTTAGCAAAATGACTAACATCATAACTAGGTACACCTATTAAACAAGTGCGAAAAGGTTCTGTTGCAGAAGCAAGAGATAAGCAAAATGTTGATTGGCCCGTTCTGTTCGCCCAAGTAACCCATAGGTTCTGTCTGGGCTCAATGCGGTGAAGGACTCCTCCTCCTACAGCTACTTGGCAAAGAGTAAAAGGCACGACTAACAGGATAACTGCTTGTTCTTTTGTCGTTTCCATCCAAACCGACGTAAACATTGTACCTTCGTTTTTTCCCATTCTGCTTTAGGGACGGTCCAAATAGCAGGTACTAGATTACCTTGGCTACATTCAAGACCGTTTACCAATACAGTTCTAGCTCTTTGGTTTGTTAATCTTTCCCAGTCCGCGCAGTTATTAAAGTAACTATCACTCCCTTCCACCTCGTGCCCTGTAACAACTAAAATACGAGCTACGCTGCATTCTTCTACAAAGCAATGATCACACCAGTGCCTTGCAAGCGATGTTCGACACCACCACTGTCCTTGGCAAGTGTAGCAAACACAAAATCCAAGGTTTACAGGTCTTACAAACGTCACAGTTGATATTGGCGACAAATATCTCCTTGTGACCGTTCATATATCTCTCCCTTGATTCAGGTTACTTCTACTTGATTGTTCTGTTTGTGAGAGTCTGCCTGTTGCTCCTCGGCTAACTGTACTTGTTGACTCAAAGCAGGCTTCACGGCTCGGCTAGGCACCCAGACTGGACCACGATCTGTGGAAACACACATATATCCTCGACCATTAAAGATTACTGGTACTGGGCCAGCCCATTCTCCAGTAGTCGGGTCCCTATAGATTATTTTAAACCGCGGCAAAGTCGTGGTGCTATTAAACCTTAGGTTCTGGTGGTGTATAACCACCGGCGGTGCTTCCCAATCACCCATAAGGCACAAATAATTCAATGTAAAAAGAACTCGATGCAACCTTGGTTGCGCTTCTGTTTCAACCCCTCGCTGCTTGTCTAAATAGTCCTTCAGCACACGATGAGTACGCTCTATGAGCCCTTGCCCTGTTGGGGAATGTGCGATCCCTGTGGTGTGCTTAATTCCCCACGTCAATAAAAACGATCGTAGCTTTTGACTGACATATGCAGGTCCATTATCGGTCTTAATTTCTTCAGGCACTCCCAGTACCGCAAAACACGCAAGCAGGTGCTTACAAACCTGTTGTGCTTTCTCCCCAGGTAAAGCAGTGGCCCATATCATTTTTGAAAAGGTGTCTACTGTGACATGTACGTACTTCAATCGCCCAAATTCTGGAACATGCGTAACATCCATCTGCCATAACGCAAGTGCCTGCAGACCTTTTGGATTGACCCCTTGGCCTATACCTGGCCCCTGGTTTCCGCACTTGGGACAGGCCTGTACAATATAACGAGCCTCATTCTCTGTCAGCCCAAATTGCCTTCACAGACCTTTCGCATTTTGGTGGAAACTCTCATGACTCTGTCTGGCTTGCTGAAACTTATCTACTGGAGGCATAGGGCATGCGGGACTAACTAAATTGTCAGCAATCTGATTACCATGCCCTAGTCCCAGATCCCATTGATGACTACGCACGTGAATGACACAACAAGGCGCGGCCCGTTGGGACAGTACGGTCCGCAACTGGATAAAAAGCTTACCTAATACAGGGTTAACCGTTTCCCTGAGCAGGGCATCTGCTACCCGTGGCACCACTCCGGCCACATAAAGGGAGTCGGTTACTACATTCAAAGGCTCATTTAGCCAATTAGTTCAGGCCCAGACCACGGCGGTCAGCTCCAAGGTTTGTAGCGAATCCCCATCCTGTCCTTGTATCATGTGGTGACACCACTGGCCCCCCTCCTGCCAGGCACAGACTGCCTTACGCAGCCTCTTGCCTGCATCTGTATATACTGTAACCCCTTCAGCCAGCGGCTTCTCTTGAACTCTGGGCTTCTCAAGCCATTGATTACGCTTCAAGACTTGCCACAATTTCCCCTTCGGTTGCTGAGAATGTATCCTCCCACCATAGCATGCCTCAACCACCATTCTAAGTCTGCTGTCTTGACAGGTATGCTGATGTCATCTGGCTCCTGTCCTGTCATTTCCACTACCCGCGTCCTGCCTTTTCTGATTAGCTCTCCTATGGCGTCTGACCGTGTCTGTATCCTAGTTTTCGGCTGCACACTTAAAAATACCCATTCTAATATGTAAAATGGATCATCGCCCTTTGTAGGCTTGTCAGTGGCAAAGTCAAGGCTATTCGATGACACTACACAGTCCTGTGTCTCCCCCTTCTTGTTTTGCCACTGACAAACAAGGGCACAGGGTGACCCTTGTTGGTTGCAAATAAGCAAGGAGACAGGTAGTGTTAGGAGTCATCTAGCAGTCCAGGCTGTCTGAAGTTTCTGTACGATGTGTTGCAAAGCCGTCTGTTGTGTCTCTGAGAGTGTAACCTTAGTGCTGGGGTGCGAGCCGCGTAGTAGCAACGTCAGCGGTGCAATCTCAGCATTGGAAATACCAGCACAGTTGCGCACCCGCTGGATATCTCCGAGTAGAGTCTGCACATCAGTTAGTGTGCGCAAGTTCGTTGCCAGCTCCACCTTTTGTGGTTGGATCTTGGCGTCAGAAATACGCCATCCAAGGTACTTCCACGGTGTGGATCGCTGAATTTTCTCTGGAGTGACAACAAGGCCTTTGCTGGCTAAAACAGTAGTCAGCTGCGTCAAGGAATTGTCACAGAACGCTTCCTGTTGACAGCAAAGGATGTCATCCATATAATGATAAATGATCGTGTTCGGCCACTGTTTCCTGAGTGGGGCCAAGGCCCAAGCCACATAGAGTTAACACAGCGTGGGTGAGTTTCTCATGCCTTGTGGCAGGACAACCCACTCATATCGTTCTGAAGGCGCTGCTTTGTTGGTAACCGGTACTGAAAAGGCAAATCGCTGAGTGTCTTGCGGATTGCAAAGAAATAGTGAAAAAACAGTCTTTTAAGTCAACAATGATTATGTGCCAACCCGACGGTAGCATAACAGGTGATGGCATTCCAGGTTGTATGGCTCCCATGGGTTGCATTTGTTCGTTGATTTTACGCAGGTCATGTAAAAGACGCCACTTACCACTCTTCTTTGGAATGACGAATATGGGGGTGTTCCACAGACTAACTGAAGGTTTGATGCGGCCTGCATCGAGTTGCTCTGCTACTAATTGTCTTGTTATTTGCAGTCGCTCTTCTGTCATGGGCCACTGGTCAACCCACACGGGTTCGTTAGAAAGCCAGGTTAATGGTGGGTTGGGCGACTGCTCGCCAGTGCCCATGACTAAAAAGGATTAGTAGTTAGCACAGCTCCAATTTGACTTAAAACATCGCGCCAAATCAGAGCTGCAAGGGTTCCAGGCAGTTGCATTATATAGACCCTCAAACTAAC
The DNA here is from genome assembly GCF_030867145.1 of Opisthocomus hoazin. Lineage (NCBI taxonomy): Eukaryota > Metazoa > Chordata > Aves > Opisthocomiformes > Opisthocomidae > Opisthocomus > Opisthocomus hoazin. The sequence continues at coordinate 24,288,759 of NC_134453.1, read as the reverse complement.
TTCTTGCCCTTCGGGAAAAGTCATTCGCACAGGGTGTTTGCTCATCATGGTGGTAGAGTGTCCCCCTACACCTGCGATAGCTGCTGTGGGAGCACTTACTGGCCACTCTTCCGGTCAGACAATTGTACTTACAATTGAGACATCAGCTCCAGTGTCTAGCATTGCGTAGATTTGTACTGACTCGTTTCTCTGACTCATTACGATGCGCATGGTGGGCTGGTGGTCCATCTTTGTAGTGAAACATACAGCAGGACCCGTGGAATCGAGGCTCTGATCCCCACGGAGAGTTTTCGCTGAAGAATGGTTGAGTGAATTACTTGTCCCTACAATTTGCGCTATACGGCTGCCTTTTGGAACAAACAGAGGAGGACAAAGGGTATGGGCCATGACGTGAATTTGCCCCGCATAGTCGATGTTGATGACTCTAGGAATGACAAGTAGTCCTTTGACGCCTGCTGAGGAACGTCCCACTAACAGTCCTTCTAGTTTGCTGTTTTGATTAATCAATGGCCCAACCGCACTGCTAGGAATCTCATGCACGGTGGTGTCGTTAAGGGTGACGTCTATTGTGGTTTCCAAGTCGATTCCCAAGCTGCCTCTGGTTGCGGCTTGAGGCTGTTGCAAAAAACTCTTGTTCTGGCTGGAGGATTCACTTCTTTCTGCACGCGGCCTCTCTCCACGCTCCTCCTCCCGTTTCCCGAGCATGCTTTTGTGGCGTGGGTAGTGTTTTGGCATTTTTCACACCAGACGGCGCTACGGCAGTTACGCTGGGTGTTCCCCACCTCTCCACATCGATAGCAGCTACCACAGTATGGCCGTCTCATCTGCGGAGCGCTGGGTCGTTGCTGGACAACTTCTCTAACTGCACCTCGCACGGCAGCAGCAACTGTCGCCTGTTGCTTCTGTGCACCAGCTCTCTCTACTCTGGACAGCATCTCTTCAACTCCTGCTCCTTTTGGCAAACTGGCAAGTAATTGCTTTGTAGTTTTGTTGGCATTATCAAAAGCCAGTACCTGAAGCATTTGCTGCTTGCTCTCATCGTTTAAATCTGGATGATTCATTACTGCGTCCCATAGCCGGTCGATGAAATTACTGTAGCTTTCGGTGGCTCCTTGCACTATGGTTCCAAAGGGTGGAGCAGACGAACCAGGCAGCGCCAGGAAAGCTTCTAGAGCAAGACGTGCCGACAACTGAAGCACATGGGCGGGGTAGGTTAACTGTCTTTCCAAGCTAGTATAGGCGCCGTGTCCGATGAGTATCTCTGGTGTTACTCCATGATAAGGATCCTGCTGGTTCTGATGTCGCATTGATTCATCTATTGCCCGTTGCTGCCACCCCGATCCCCACAATAAGAACTGAGTAGGGGTTAGCAACAATCTCATTAAATTCCGACAGTCATACGGGCACATCAAGTCAGCAGAAAAAATCCAAGTAACAATCTGTCGAGCGGCCTCAGACTTCACCCCATATTGCGATATTGTATTATGGGCCTATTGCATAATCTTCCAATCATGTGGTTCCCATTTGCCTTGCCCGTTAACCTGTACCACAGGACAGGCTAACGCCTGAATATCCCCAATACTGGAAGCAACGTTCTACTGTCCATCTAGGATAGCATCCCTTATGACACCGCTCCAGCGGCTAGGTCTGACCAAAGCTGGAGGCCCGATTAAGCATTTGGGAAAAGGAGTCTCATCTGTTTGCCGAGAGGAGCTGGCGGTGGGTGACGTATGCTGCAATTGTAAGCTCACTTCCTGGAGACGCTCCAAAACCGCTTGTAAAAGATCACACGCTTTCTTTTCCTGCAATTCGCTTCGTTCGCCACCAGATGGGGTAGAGGGCGAAGACGCCTCGCTGGAGGATGGCAATGGAGGATGGAGAGGGGGGGCCGACGGGTCAGGCCGTGCCTCCTCCCTGGCCCCCTCTGTGGGTGGTACTAGCCACTCCTCCCCTCTTCCTGGGGGTTGCGGCATTTCCGGATAGAGGTCAGTCCTCTGCCTGGTCTCTCTAACAGCAACTTCCGGCAAGACGTCCGCCTCTTTCACAGCATCTGAATTACCCTCTGCACTTGCCCGAATCTTGGCAATCGATTTACAGGTAGTTCCAGTCATCCCTTTTACCGCGGTTAAGCCGAAAACTCGCGCTAATGTCCCAGGCTTAGACGCTTTCCCCTTTCCGGACTCAGGAGCCAGCATCTGTGCCGCTGCGCAAGCTACTTCCCGTTCCGCTTTCATAGCTTTTAAGGTCCCTAATACAGTTCGCCAAAGCTCCCGGACAGCTTTTATCTCCTTTTCTTCCTTTTCCTCTCCCGTTATTGTCTTTTCCCACATGGTCTCTCCTAACTCTTGCCATTCCGAGACAGAAAACAGTAGCTGGGTGTCCGCAAAGTGACCCCATCGCTGCCCCAACTTAATCAACTTCACGAGTTGCTTTGCCGTTGCATCTATTGCTCTCTTAGAGAGTATACCGACGAGCAACGTTGCCGCAGCGTCCACCTCCATGCCTGCGGCTTCGGCCTCCACCTTAAATTGTGCCTGCGCCAGGCAGTACCAGTGGGCCCTTATCTGGGAGGCGGCCGTACGTGACTGCCTGCTTAGGCAGCCCCCACTCCCAGCCGACGTCTCCCACCCCCTCCTTTCACTGCTTACCGCAGTCTAGGAGCCCCAGGCAGGGAAATCGCCCATCCTCTGCCGCAGAGAGGTTAATCCATAAATCATCTAACCATCCTCTGCTACCATTTGTCGGAGTAGGAACTCGGAACCGGTAGAAACGATACAATCCCAATGTGAGTAAGATCGTTCTGCTTTATTAGTCATCAAAACAGGGTATATATAGCAAAGCAATTACGGCTTCTACTTGGTTAGTTACTCTTAACCATATATAGTCAAAACTGCTGCAATTGGTGCAAAGCTTCATTTCTCGATGCGGAAGCAGCACTGTGGCAGGAAGCGGCGACGTGGCCGGATGCAACGCTGTGGCAGGAAGCCGTGACGCGGCAGGAAATGATGATGCGGCAGCCCTGCTGCACCAGTGTTCTGTGTTCGCCACTTTACTCTCTCAGCAGGGTTCCGCGTTCGCTACTTTCCAGGTCTATCTCTGGGGCAAAGCCTGGGTTGCTCAATACACCAGACTATGTCCTCTCTCGTCCAACCAGGACTCCACAGATGAGGCCTTCTACAGGCAGCTGCAAGCAGCCTCACAGTCACAGGCCCTGGTTCTCGTGGGGGACTTCAACCACCCTGACATCAGCTGGGAAGACCATACAGCTAGGCAGGCGCAATCCAGGAGGTTCCTACAGAGCATCGATGAAAACTTTCTGATGCAAGTGGTGGAGGAACCAACAAGGAAAGGCGCTCTGCTGGACCTTGTACTAACAAACAAGGAGGGACTGGTGGAGGATGTGAAGGCTGGAGGTAGACTCGGCTGCAGTGACCATGAAATGGTCGAGTTCAGGATCCTGCGTGGAGGAAGCAGGGCGATAAGCAGGATCAAAACCTTGGACCTCAGGAGGGCTGACTTTGGCCTCTTCAGGGAGCTACTGGGAGGAATCCCGTGGGCCAGGGCTCTCGAAGGCAGGGGGGTCCAAGAGTGCTGGTCGCTGTTTAAACATCACTTCCTCCATGCTCAGGATCGGTGCATCCCCCTGAGAAAGAAATCGAGCAAAGGAGGCAGGAGACCTGCATGGCTGAACAAGGAGCTTCTAGCGGAGATCAGGTGGAAGAGAAGGGTCCATGGAATGTGGAAAGAGGGGCGGGCCACTTGGGAAGAGTACAGGAATGTGGTCAGAGCATGCAGGGATGCCACGAGGAAGGCCAAAGCCCACCTGGAATTGAAGCTGGCGAGGGATGTCAAAAACAACAAGAAGGGCTTCTTCAACTACATCAGCAGCAAAAGGAAGGCTAGGGACAATGTGGGGCTGCTGCTGAATGAGGCGGGTGTCCTGGTGACAGACGATGCAGAGAAGGCAGAGCTACTGAATGCCTTCTTTGCTTCAGTCTTCAGTGCTAAGACTGGCCCTCAGGAATCCCAGGCCCCGGAGGTAAGAGAAGCAGCCTACAGAGAGGATGACTTTCCCTTGGTCGAGGAGGACTGTGTGAGGGATCGCTTAAGCGATCTGGACGTCCACAAATCCATGGGCCCCGATGGAATGCACCCACGAGTGCTGAGAGAGCTGGCGGATGTCATTGCTGAGCCACTCTCCATCATCTTTGAGAGGTCCTGGAGGACAGGAGAGGTGCCCGAGGACTGGAGAAAGGCCAATGTCACTCCAATCTTCAAAAAGGGCAAGAAGGAGGACCCAGGGAACTACAGGCCGGTCAGCCGCACCTCCATCCCGGGAAAGGTGATGGAGCAGCTTATCCTGGAGGCCATCATCAAGCAAGTGGAAGAAAAGAAGGTTATCAGGAGTAGTCAACATGGATTCACCAAGGGGAAATCATGCCTGACCAATCTGATAGCTTTCTACGATGACATGACTGGCTGGGTAGACGAAGGGAGAGCCGTGGATGTTGTCTACCTCGACTTCAGCAAGGCTTTCGACACAGTCTCCCATAATATCCTCCTAGGGAAGCTGAGGAAGTGTGGGCTAGATGAGTGGTCGGTGAAGTGGATAGAGAACTGGCTGAATGGCAGAACTCAGAGGGTTGTCATCAGCGGCGCTGAGTCTAGTTGGAGGCTGGTAACTAGTGGTGTCCCCCAGGGGTCAGTACTGGGCCCAGTCTTGTTCAACTTCTTCATCAACGACCTGGATGATGAGTTAGAACGTACCCTCAGCAAGTTTGCTGATGACAGAAAACTGGGAGGAGTGGCAGACACACCGGAAGGCTGTGCTGCCATTCGGCGTGACCTGGATAGGCTCAAAAGTTGGGCAGAGAGGAACCTGATGAGGTTCAACAAGGGCAAATGCAGGGTCCTGCACCTGGGGAGGAACAACCCCATGCACCAGTACAGGCTTGGGGCGGACCTGCTGGAGAGCAGCTCTGCGGAGAGGGACCTGGGTGTCCTGGTGGACGACAGGTTAACCATGAGCCAGCAGGGTGCCCTGGCTGCCAAGAAGGCCAATGGGATCCTGGGGTGCATCAAGAAGAGTGTGGCCAGCAGGTCGAGGGAGGTTCTCCTTCCCCTCTACACTGCCCTGGTGAGGCCTCATCTGGAGTACTCTGTCCAGTTCTGGGCTCCCCAGTTCAAGAAAGATGAAGAGCTACTGGAGAGAGTCTAGCGGAGGGCTACGAGGATGGTGAGGGGACTGGAACATCTCTCCTACGAGGAGAGGCTGAGGGAGCTGGGCTTGTTCAGCCTGAAGAAGAGAAGGCTGCGAGGGGACCTTATAAATCCTTACAAATATCTGAAGGGTGGGTGTCAGGAGGATGGGGCCAAGCTCTTTTCAGTAGTGCCCAGTGACAGGACAAGGGGCAATGGGCACAAACTGAAGCACAGGAAGTTCCGTCTGAACATGAGGAAGAACTTCTTCCCTCTGAGGGTGACGGAGCACTGGAACAGGCTGCCCAGGGAGGTTGTGGAGTCTCCTTCTCTGGAGATATTCAAGACCCGCCTGGACAAGGTCCTCTACAACCTGCTGTAGGTGACCCTGCTTCGGCAGGAGGGTTGGACTAGATGACCCACAGAGGTCCCTTCCAACCCCTACCATTCTGTGATTCTGTGATTCTGTAATAAAAGTTGCATCTCAGAAACACAACATTCATTGGTAACTCTTGCTAGTAGCTTTCAAAGCTGTTATAGAGAACACGAAGTCCAGTAAATGCTCTCTCACAGTGGGTTGGATTGACCTTGGCTGGCCACCAGGTGCCCACCAAGCCGCTCTATCACCCCTCCTCCTCAGCAGGACAGGGGGGACAAAGTATGCCTTTTGCATCATGCTCAGGTCCCACATAATTTGATATATTTGTATATCTTCTAACCATTCCATTGTATCTATTTCTAATTACTGAAATCTCTTCTTACCGCTTACAACTTATACTACATACTTAAACCATCTTTATACCCAACATACAGATTTATACATTCTCATTAACTGCTGTTCCCTGTTCTTTAACAGATAAATATTATTCTCCTGTTCCATGGGCTTCCTCCCCTTCCCCAAATGTCCATAAGAACAGGCTATGACTTGGGCCCCATCTCTCAAGATGAGTGCTCAGGACAGGAGAAGCAGCATGTTTGATCGTTGGGCACCAACACCAGCTTGGTTTGGGTCGTCATTGCACTTGCCTGGTTCCTTGCAAAGCTCACTCTTCATCAGTTCATGTAGTTCCTGCTGCATTACTTGCTACAACATACAACTCACATCACAGATTATTTTTCCCCCAAAGTTAAATATCCTTGAGGCACACGCTGGATCTCCCCATCCTTCTGCATTACCCCCAAAATACACCCAGGTCCTTGAGTGAAGAAAATCCCACTAATGGGTTTGCCTTTTTGCATAACGCCTTTCATCTTCTGATAACTCATTATACAGTGGTGCCTCTTGGGCATGAGCCACTTCCTCAGGCAATGTTCCAAAACGTCTGCATTCTGGCTAGTCCGTGATTTCTTCCAGGATTCCTGGGCAGTTAGGTTTCCCCAATCAAGCCTGTTGCGTGATCAGTGCTACCCACTAATTCAACACTGGTTGCATGCTGTGTAGAGGGGATGTTTCCTTTGAACATCCAGTGTAGCACAGGCAATCGCAGTGCCAAGAGGAGTTGTGTTTCTGTACCAACAAGTTCTGAAGTGGCTCAAACCCCCTCATATGCTGCTACTATCTCTTTTTCAGTCAGGGTGTAGTGGGCTTCAATACCCATGGCTCTACAACTCTAGAGGTCGACCACGGATTTCTCCTGGTGTTTTCTGCCAGAGGCTCCAGGTGAGACCCTGCTCCCCAGCTGCAGTGTAGAGTACATTTTGCACGGCTGGTCCTGTCCAGACAGGCCCAAGAGCTACTGTATGAGCTAGGTCCTGTCCGGACAGGCCCAAGAGCTACTGTATGAACTATCTCCTGTTTGATCAGTTCAAAGGCTTGTTGTTGCTCAAGGCCTCACTCAAAACAGTTCTTCTTTTGAGTCACTTGATAGAAAGGGCTCACAAGATGACTGTAACCTGGAATATGCTTTCTCCAGAATCCCACAAGGCCTAGGAAAGCTTGTGGTTCTTTCTTGCTATCTGGTAGGGACATAGTTGCTATCATCCATAGGGACATGACAACGTCCATTCTGCCATTTTACTCCCAAGAACTGAATCTCCTGTGCCAGTCACTTGGCCTTGCTTCTTTTTAAGGAGAAACCAGCTTTCAGAAGAATCTGAATTGCTCTTTTTCCCTTGTCAAACACCTCTTCTGCTTTGCTGTCCTACACGACAATGTCATGGATGTATTGTAGATGTTCGGGGGCATCAACCTTTCCCAGTGCAGTTTGGATTAGTCCATGACAAATGGCAGGACTGTGCTTCCACCCCTGGGGCACTCTATTCCAGGTCTATTGGCCACCCCTCCACGTGAAAGCAAACTACAGCCTGCATACTGCTGCCAAAGGAATTGAAAAAAATGCATTGGCAATGTCAATTGTAGCATACCACTTGGCTGCCTTGGACTCCAGTTCATATTGGAGCTCTAACATGTCTGGTACAGCAGCACTCAGTGGTGGCGCTACTTTGTTCAGGCCACAATAGTCTACTGTTAACCTCCACCCTCCATCAGACCTTTTCCACTGGCCATATAGGGCTATTAAAAGGTGAGTGAGTCTTGCTGATGACTCCTTGGCTCTCCAGTTGATGAATCAGCTCATGGATGGTTGCCAGGGAGTCTCAGTTCATGTACTATTGCCACTGGTGCACTGTCTTGGGAGTAATCAGCATTTGCTGTTCTTCAACTCACTGGTGTGCACTTTCTGAATGCCAGGGGCCACAGGACAGCAAGGCTTCCTCTGGGGTATTCCTTCTTCTTGAAGGTTTATTGAGGCCAACAGTAATAATAGGTAGCAGTCTGCGTAATCAGTGGTATATTTTATGTTAATCAGACAGGCTATAATTTGGGCCTATCGGCAGCACCACAGAAAGCAACACACCCCTAAAGCATGACACTGGGATGTCGCAGTCAGTGGCATAGTGCCACGTTGCCTCTTTCTTCTGGGAGTCCCTTGCCTATCACACTGCAGATGTGCCAACGCCTGGCCCCACTCACCCCAGTGCTCTAACCACTGTGACTTGCATCCTCACAGGCTTTTGACTTTTGTCACTCAAGTCTTTCTTGGCTTATCCTTGTCTCAGATGGCAGTAGTATAGGCTAGACCTAAAGACTAGCACCTGCGTGGCCCCACTGCTAGCCAGGCAATCCCAGTTCTGTTTCTCCTGCATCCAGATAGATGCACGTCACAGCTGTGTGAGAAGTCTCATCTCTCACCCAGATTATTAACATTTCCCAGTGAGAACCTCCTGCCTTCCCAGTTCCTTCATCAATAAAGCCAAGCTCCATTACTGCATTACATTATCAAACCATTTTAATTCCTATCACAGCTCAGATCTGAAGTACAGCTACAGGGTCTCTTGCCTCAGGGATTTCAGAATGGAGCCACCATGTGGCTTATTTGCTGTGATTTCCAGCTGCATCTGATGTATTACCAGATAACATATGCACAAAGCAGCACAAGAGCCATAAACTGTATTAGTTTTGTGGCAGAGAATGCAGTAATACAAAGCAATACTTTTTTTTTCTTAAATCTTTTGAGATTGTTCTTCCTAAGTCTGTTGGTCATTGGACACCAGCACTCCCCCCTATTTATTTGCCTCTTGCAGCAAGAAATCATTTTCTGGCTAGCAGAATTATGACAAGCTTGCCAGGCCTCCCAGTAGTGTGTGAATAACATATCTTGTAGTGTTATTTCACAGCATGACCTTTCTTTGGGCAATGAAATTCACTTGGACTTCCCATATCAGTTTCTCTCCTTCTACTTTCAGATGGTTGCAACTTCTCCAGCCTTGAAATTTTGGCCACAGGAGAGACTCCTGCCAAGACCGGCCACATACTGAACCAAGCAGTATTTAAAGGGCTTAAGAAAAATATGCCATGGCAGCTGGTCTGGTCTTCATTACAGTCCTGATGTCCCTGCAAGACAAAGACACAGTGCACGAGAGAGCTGGAGTCCTGCCAAATAAGCTTTTGTGTGATTGATTTTCATGTGGTGGCAGTTGAAGTCCCTAGCCCTGAGGATGCTGACGCCTCCCAGCTTCTTAGACACTGACCTGTGAACACAGGTACCAAAGTTTGCTCTCAGCTGGAGAGCAGAGCAAGTCTGAATGCTCCCTTATTAATACAAGCACTACTTAAAAATAACTGCCCCCATTTCAGTTTTAATCACAGTTTCATATCACTTTTTATCCGTATGGCAGGTTGCTATGGAAGGTAGAGTTCCCCTCAGCTGAGGCTATATACACAGCTGATATTTCTCATGTCAGATCTAGCAGACTTATAGCCCCACAGGAGTTGGACTAGCCCTGTGACCTGATGTGAAATAATCCCTTTCGTCTCCCAAGGCTGGGCTATTATGTCTCATCAATGAGTGACCCAACTCACCATTTATTTTCATGATTGCTAGATCCAACACAAGAGGTGTCAGGAACAGAGTTCGGTGAGGAGATTGACGACACGGACTCCGATATCCAAATCGCAGACCCTTTATTTATCAGAAAGCTGCGTTTTATACCCTTACAAAGCTGTCCACGCGCTCCAGCCCAAATGCTTATTCGTTAATATACACTGTTCACGCGCCTATCCTAAACATTCAATTGGCTAGCTTAGCTGTGTATCATTTCTCCTTCGTTTGCTCCAGGTGTTCTGCCAAAGTCCTCTGTTGCAAGTGATAAAGTCCTTATTTTAGTCTTGTTCAGAAACTCTCAAGGACATCATGACCTTCGTTAATATAGTATGTTCCCACAATTCCCCCTTTTTTGTTTTCAATGACCAAGGCATGTAGTTGTTGATATTCTCATTGAATCATTCCCTGAATACACTGCAAGAAACAAGGTAATATCATAACAACAATCAAAATCATCAATAATACCATTCCTCCCCTGAGGATTAATTCTTGTAAGCATCCTGTAATCCCCCATCCTGACAACAATCCTCTCAACCAGTCTGGGACCTTTTCGCGTTTCAAATCCTTAGCCAAATCCTTTAATGATTTTAATTGTTTGTGAATGGACTCCGAATGATCTGACAAATTCATACAACACATTCCCGCAAAATCCTCACATCCATGTACCCGAGCTAACAACAAGAGATCTATGACTGCTCTATTCTGAAACGTTGCGTGCCTCACTGAATTTACATCTATCGCTAATTCTGATATTAAAGCTGACATTAAATTCATTTACTTTGCCACCCAACATGGCAACCTATCTGTACTACCTAAAGCTTTGCCTACACCTACATGTGGAGAAAACATAGCTAGCAATACTCTCGTTGCTTCACCCCAATTATGTACCTCTAAGTTCTTAAAATGCCAGTGACATTCACATACTCCATAAGATCTCTAAAATCATTCACTGCCTTTCCAATAAGACATGTTCTAAATGGATCTCCAGGTGTGGCTGATGACAAACACGATGAGTCTTGTCCTGTTAGATTTGCAAAAGGCACCCATATGTTTTGCCTTGTTTGGATGGTCCATGGTCCTGCTGCCATTGTCGTGATGATCACTGCTCCAAAGATGACCCATCCGACAACGTTTCCTTTTCTACCGCCGGTTTTACCCATTTTTCCGGGATCCACGTAGGTCCACTATCTGTAATGACACAAGCATAGCCTCTTCCCCATGTTACTAATTGAAACGGTCCTTCCCATTTTCCTTCCTTGTTTTTCACTAACACTTTAAGTTGCTCTTTATATGTTGACATTCCTGTTGACATAGCTTGCATATGTTTCACAATAGGAGGAATAACATCTTCCCCTGCTAATCGTAAAAAGTTCATCACATATTGTACTTTCATTAATCTGTTTACTGGTGTCTCCCCAGATTCCCCCTGTTTTTGTTTCTGCAAATAATGTTTGAATGTTTGGTGTGTACGTTCTATAATTGCCTGGCCTGTCGGAGGGTGTGGAATGCCAGTAACATGTTGTACTCCCCATTTTCTGAAAAATTGTCCTGTTGATTGTGAAACATATGCTGGGCCATTATCTGTTTTTATCTTTTGAGGGATGCCTAACTTCACAGGCTGGGAAAAAAACAAAACAAAACATAAATCGTATACAAATTCGTTGGCAAATTGACATTAATTCTGGAGGTAAAGGCAATTGCAATTTTATCTGAAACTTTTTGTAAGACAGTTTTCGCTTCTGGTGTCAATCTTTGGGAAAATAACAAATCTGAGTCCTTTTTAACAAGGTAAATAGAGGGGACAACTCTTCAGTCGTGATGCCAATATTTTCACCTTTCAACAGGGTGAACAACATCATCTAGAAAGGCCATCCGAACCCTGGAAAGATAATAAAATCCAGCTGTTTGTCCACAAGGAGTTCTACTGCAGTAACTGAATTATACACACTTTTTGCAACCAAGGCCTTGAATGTCAGGAAAACGGTTCTCGCTGCGCTGCTTCTATGTTGGGCCCGGCTGGGCCGGCGCGCTGGGAGCGGGGGAGGGGGCCGGGCCACGCCGCTGGTTGCTGGGGGGGCCGTGTGCCCCGGCAGGTGTAAGGTTTGCTGATCCGTCTGGTGTGGTGGCTGCTGGCGCTGCGGGCTATGCTGTGTCAGAGGGACTGCGCGGCTTTAAGCTGGAATTCACCCTGCTGCTGATTAATGGGATTGTCATCCTTATCAATGCGTGATCGACGCTGATTAGCATAATAACGTCCTTTGCGGCAACGTGGGCATTGTTCACGCGCCTATCCTAAACATTCAATTGGCTAGCTTAGCTGTGTATCATTTCTCCTTCGTTTGCTCCAGGCGTTCTGACAAAGTCCTCTGTTGCAACTGATAAAGTCCTTATTTTAGTCTTGTTCAGAAAGTCTCAAGGACATCATAACCTTCGTTAATATAGCATGTTCCCACATCCAGCCAAAAGCGGCTGACCTGAACAGCCTGCGGCAGCAGCAGAACAAACCTTGCACCAGGTTTTGTTGCACTGCTTGCAGAATCCAGCAGTCTCCCCAACACAGAGAGCTGCCCAGCCACATACCATGCAGAAAAGCTGCTGATGCAGGCTCTGGGGTTGGCAACCCACACTGCCCAGGGGTGCTCCAGCAGAGCCAAGCCGCTGCAGGAGCCATGAGGCTGGCAGAAGAAAGCCTCAGGGCACGCTGCAGCCCTAGGGCACAGGGGTAGCTGCAGCTCCTGCTGCCTGACAGACTGAAGGATCTCAGAAAGAAGTCACCCTCAAAACAAAGCAACGACCGCAGCGGCACCTCTCCATCCCACCAGGTCTCTAGCCATCTGCAGGCAGAGTGGGAGGCCTCGGCTGCCGTGTGGGTGACTGATTGTTCTTCAGTGTCAGAGTCCTTACCAGGCTGCTGCTGTCCACAACCATCAGGAACCAGCTCAGGGGGTCTCTGGCTCAAAGCACAACCACCGATTTTGGCTCTGCCTCTACATTTCTCAAAAGCCTTTCCACCAAGGCACCCAGACCTCAGTATCTGGCAGCAGCTAGCACAAGAAGGCAGAACAACCTCTGACAAAGTTAAAGCAGTGCCAAGTGCCAGGTACATAAATCAATCTGATCTGAGAACCTAAGGAAAAGCTCTAAACATAATGGAGACAAATGCCATCTCCTTTGGGGTCCTGATGAGCTAAAACCTCCTACTGAAAAACCTAAACTGAGGCAACGAGCAGAGATGTTTTCCCCCCGAAAGTCCAATGCTCCCAGTTTCATGCTGTAACATGAGATTGGATCCCTAGGCTTGGTTTTTGCAACAAAACAAAAATAAGCCACAGAAAAAAGCAGCACATTCCACCACTGCAGCCATCTGTGTGGAGACCTCTTGTTGTTCTGCCCAACACAGACAGTGTTCATGCATGTCTACAGGAGCAGACATTACCTGGGCGGGCAGGATCCATCAAGTTCTTCATCTGCTGAAGCCAAAGAGCATGACAGATGGGAACCATGACGCTGGGAATTATATTTGAGGGTTTTATTAGTTGTTCTTCTGCAGATTCAAAATATTTAGCAAATTACTTTAAAGATTCCTCAAGACTGCTGATACTTTATGTATTTAGAACTTGAACAATGTAATACTTTGAACTATCAAAACCAACCCAAAACCTGATTTCTAGTACTAGATGTTATTATGTAATTCTATATCAGTGTGAGAAATGGAACTAATGCAGTGAGTTTGTTTTAAAGAAAGTGCTTGAAAGAAACCTCCTGCATCACACTGAATATTATTTAAAACAAAAAGATAATTGATTTCTTAGCAGGGCACTGTCTTAAATATCCTACAAACCTGGGGGATTAAGAATACTGAGCCCCAGCTCTCTGCCTTCAGGTTCAGGAACCAATACAAATTTCAGGTCCAGGTAGAGTTCACAGCTTACCTGGTTCAAGAGAACTTACACACCACTCAGCATTGGATGCTCATGTCTGGCAGAAGTGTTGGCTGCATGGGTTAAAAAAAAACAAAACAAAAACACCACAACAAAAAAAACCACAAGAGAAACAGCTTCTCTATTTATGCATAGCGACAATTTCTGAACCAGTGTTTTACTAAGCTTTCAACCAAAAAATAAAACACCATTGCACTAAAGGTCAAATTTAACCAGTTAATCTGGACTATGACACAGTCAAATAATTCAGTGCAAGCAGACACCATGAAAGCAGCTTCAAAGAACCAAAGCATCCTTAGTTTCACAACCAACTTAGTATTCTTCTGTCCAACTCCAGTGCAACAGTGAGGGGGAGAAACCACTCCTGTCTCTACCTATGTACAGCTCCAGGAGAGGTCGGGTAGTCCAAACTCCCTGTGGCCAAGCTGGAAAATGGAAACTTAGGAAAGGACACTTTAAAAATTTAATCTAAGAAAGTTGGCTTTCAGTGGAAAGAGAAATGCTAGAGTGATGCATATGTGTGGACTTGCTCAGTCACTCTCTCTTGTATATGAAAAGCCGGACTCCTTCCTGCCAAGAGCAAGTCACACTGAATGCGAAGGTGGTGGGGGCTGGTCCTGCTCCATTGCAGAGAATCCAGGAATGTGTTTTCAGCTGGCTCCTGCACGGGCCAGTCGTGTTGGTCATTGTTATGTAATAATAAGACCTCCTTAATGTCTTTTAGTTCAAAGCCTATTTCTTTAAATTGACTCATTAGTTGGAGAAGTTCTGTGATCTGAAAGACACAGACAGTCCATTATTTGCAAGAGAAGAGAGGATCAGTGCCTGGTGGAAGTTTAGCACAGATCCAGTCTTCAGCAACTGGGCACCCCATGGCGTGGATTTCTACTCCCCAAGTACAGCCTGTTCCAGCTCCATTTGGAGAAAGTCAATTCACACAAGAGCCGGCAGAGCTCTGGGTGCAGTAGCCCACGGAGCCTCACCTTAAGTCCCCTGTGTTTGCAGTCCTGCATTTCCAAAATCCTCTTCAGCAAGAGCACCAAAGCTCAGCCTGTGGGGGTGTCTCTCCCATTAGTAAATTTATCAGCCTGGCCTAATTCGGACTCTGATTAATGTTACTCTGCTTCCCCATCTAGCAGCTACTACTGCATCTGAATTTTTTTACAGTTACTATGACTTTGGGAACAGTACAGTAGCCCTTGCTATCAAATGGTTCTTCAGATCTAGGGCAAACTTGGGGGATTAGCACAAATCGTATTGGCCACACTGTGTACGACACTACCAACATCAACCACGAATCCTCCTTGTGCTTTAAAAAAATAAAGTAACAAGAAGTGAATCAACTGATCAGACTTTTATGAACCCTTTGCCATTTACAGGGCCTCCACTCCACTTCAGGGGGACGGGACGGACGGACCAAAAAAACAGGTTGAAATGGACGATCAGGAGATTAGCCATTTTCAGTTCTGGGGTTAAGCCAGTAGCAAATACATTTCCTGAACTCAGTCACTTCTTCCATCTTCACACTGTTGTTCCTCTATTTGCAAGTTTATCACTAAGTCCAAGAAAGGCAGGAAGGCATATATGCCTGGGGGGGGGGTTGGGTTGCACCTCTAAAGATTTCATATAATAACTTGGTACACAACAGGCTGGCAAACTTTAAAAGATCCTGTTTGTCCTCTGCCCTGACTACCCGTTCTTGTCTCTGTACTTTTGGTACTGGTAAAAAAACCACAATGAACCAGACCCCAAAAAACATATTTTCCAGCTTCTTCCAGAGAGAGCACTAACCCAATTTGCTGAGCAGCCAGGCAGATGTGTTTGTACAAGGGAGAAAATTCACAGCCAGGGCAGGCTGGCAGGGTTTGAAAGAGAATTTGTTGCTTCTGAAATTAACTGTCTCTGTACCAAGCACCTTGCCCACAAGAGAACTCTGGGTTCAAAATATTGCAACCAGAATAAGCAGGGTCTTCAATAAAATCCTGTCCCCATAAAAATGCATGCAAGTGAGAGTGATAAAGCAATGCAGAAGAATTCTAAAGCTTTAACATATATTCACTTTATCACTGCAAAGATGTCCTTTGGCAGTCAGTTTTGGAAACGAGGCCGCATTACCATGAAAGCCAGAATTACATCAGCCAGAGGAAGTGTTGCTGGAATTCCCCATCACGGCGTATTCTTTCTATTCCTTAGCACATTGCGCCCTCACCTTCTCCTCTGAACACTGGTGCATTTCCAAAGCTGCTTCAACAAGAAGTGGATCAAAGCCCTTCTCACAAAGCTGTCCATGTGCAAACAGGTAATCCAAAACCTGTGGAGAATGAAGAAAAAAAACCTAAGTTTGCAGAGTAGTATTTGCAACACGTGGTTGAATACCATCTCTGTACACGCAGAGGGGCTGAGCACGACTCTATCCCAGACTTCATCAGGGACTGAGATAAAGTCCTTCCTAGTAGAGTTGAGATGCTCTTTATGCAAGAGCTTGTTCAGAGAAAACAAACAAGCCCTTCTGTCCTCCTGTGCTCTCCCACCAGCTCTGAACATCATCCTCCACTCTAGTCAAAACAGTCTCAGAAGTCTATCTTTAGCCTTCCATGCCTGATCACTGAGCAGAAGGCAGAAGTTTAACTGTGCTTTTTATACTACAAGTTTTTAAAATGAAACTGTAGGCCCAGCAGACAAGATGTGTCAGTTTTTAGCTTCCTCTCAGACAGCCACAAGAGCCAATGCAATCTGAAAGCAGTAAGCCTTTTAAGATCAACTCAGCTTACTGGTGAGTGAGCTGCAAATCCCAGCTCATATGCCTAGAAATTGCTGCCAAATTTCTTATCCATCCTCAGCTTTGAGAGGTACGGGGAAAGGTTAGATAGGTAATGCTAGGTACGTGAAAGAACGTAGCCTGCAAATACAGCAGGATTTAAAACCACCCTCCTAAGGGACGTTTTTTCCACTTGATACTACAGTTTACTCCAGCACGCAGCTTAAACCGCTCTCAACACATAGGTAGCAAGCAGATCAGCTCCACAAGCACTGGGACACTCCTCCCCAGGTGACAGGTGCAGTTCCTCCAGGTGATGCTCTTCACAGCACACAGCCTGCACGGAAAGTTTGGCCACACTCTCCCTGCTGTTTAATGTATTTGAAGTGGATCCAAGACCCAGAGCCACGCTTCACCCTGCAGCGCTTTATGCTATGTGACCTGGTTTTAGCAAGCATTTGAGGCAACACACGAGGCAGGAAGCACCACAACCAGAGCACACAAAAGAAAGTCAGTCAGTAGTGCCTTGCGAGAGCCTTTCAAGGCTGTTGTAAGCCTGCAGGGGCCAATCTCTCTAACAAGGAGAGACTGTCAGCATCATAACCCATGCTCAGAACAAGGGAAGTTGTCTGTTTTTTTGTCACATGGCACTAAGCATGGCGTAGAGCCACACTAAGCTTCCTTTGGATGGTTTTGGGGCTCCTGGGAAGGCCCAGTACCTCTCCCAGTTTCACGTGGAGCTAAGGGCCCATCCCAAGCTCAGCACAGCTCCAACCTAGCACCCACTGGTGTGGCTGACTCAAGCAGTCTCTCATCAGAAACATGCGCAGACACTCTTTTCTTTGGTTTTAGGAACCTTTACTGCCAGGTGACAACTTCCCTAGCTGTTAATATCACAGCAGCAACAAGCTGCAACCCCTTGTTAGAATAAAAGTATTCCCCCCTATCCATTTTGCAAACCCAAGGTTGTTTCTCAGCAGAATCACCATCCAATCAAGGGTTTCTATCCCACTCCACAAACTCTTACTTGATCTATGTTCTGTCCCTTCTTCTTCTTCATAGCTTTCAGGACGTTCTCAGGCGAGTATCCCATGTTGACGACCATCTCCACACACTGCCTCTCACTAGCAGAGAGGACCTGCTGTAGTTCAGGAGCAGGGCCACCCGACCACTTTATGCAGCTGATGTTATTGGGCATTTCAGACACTGGGAAGTTTTGGTGCGTTACCTAAAGGGGAAAACCCAGAGGCTGAGGTGATGGGGTCATGTGCATCCCCACATCCTGTTTCTGGCTAGTGCAGAAACATGTGATTAATCCGAGGGGCTTTCTAGACTGCCCTTGGGAAATTACTCACTGTTAGGATGAAACCAAACAGTGCACATAGAGTATGGTGGGAGTCAGACTTTTTTACCCTCAAAACAACAATCAACAACCCAGATTCTTCACAATATACCCTCTCTTACCAGTGGACAAAAGCCTTTCAGTACCAAACTTTATGATATAGTCAAACCCTGTACCTCAGAGGAAGCATGGAGATTGCTTCCTTCACCCCAAGTTTACTCACCACCTATGATTTTCTGTACTCAAAGGAACACTACTTCTGGAGATTTTCAGAAACACAATCCAGTGCAAGCACACAGGTATTTCGGAACTTACCATGGGGACTTCTGTTTCCTTGTAGTCTGGGTGTACCTGTTGGACAACACGTGAATAAAATGACTATAAAATTATGCACCAGTGAGCAGAATTTGCTACAGCTCAAGGAGAAGGGTTTTATGGAAGAGATCTGGGAATAGGTCTACCATACTAGGGAGACTTGTGGTCTGACCAGGCTTCCACATGTGAGATGCAGATGTTACACAGTTGTGCATAGTTATAGAATACCCATCATAAGGATCATTTAGAGACTTCCCTTGATTTTTTTGACCATGAGAAGGGGTAAGAGAAATATATACCCCTTTCCTATGCTCAAAGCACTGTATTTCATACGCCATATATGAGCAATGTGGCATGCTGGCTAAAAAGAGCATGTGATTTTTCTACCAACCCCCAACACTTGATCCCATTCCCAGTACACCAACAAGGCTGGGTAACGTCCCCTGCTGTACACCTGCTCCATTTCACAGAATCACAGAATGGTAGGGGTTGGAAGGGACCTCTGTGGATCATCTAGTCCAACCCTCCTGCCAAAGCAGGGTCACCTAGAGCAGGCTGCACAGGACCACGTCCAGGTAGGTCTTGAATATCTCCAGGGAAGGAGAATCCACAATCCCTCTGGGCAGCCTGTTCCAGTGCTCCGTCACCCTCAGAGTGAAGAAGTTCTTCCTCATGTTCAGACGGAACTTCCTATGCTTCAGTTTGTGCCCATTGCCCCTTGTCCTAGATATGGGATACACCGAAACGGGGGTCTGGAGTAGCCCTGAAATCAGCTCGTTGTCAAATTGAAGGATGATGCTTTGTTATTGATGCTGCAGCCAGGAAAACCAAAAGTGCTTCTGACACCAGAGATTCAAGAGTCCAGGAAAACCAACTCCTCCTCAATGTGCTTGAGCTTGACAGCCTGTGCTTGTGGTCCGTGACTTCCAGAGGAGGAGGGAAACACCTAAAGGAATTGCAGGGGACAAAGCCAGGACCGGTCGCTCAGCAGTTGCACTCCCTTACATCTCAAACTTGCATTTCAGCGTCCTTCAAGAAGTAGATGTACAATGCTTTCAATATGTGCTTGCACGCTGTGCCTACTTTTAGGGACCTCACACTGAGGCCGGGAGCCCTGTCTACAGCTGGTGTGCCCACACCTATCATGCTACTGCAGCAGTATATGCTCTGAATGGTCCACCAGGAGTGCCCCATCCTCCCGTAACCAGATTTCTCCAAATAAAATGCATCATACTGATCAGGTCTCTGACCAGCTTTGTTTAATTCCAACCTGTTGTCTTCACTAGTCATTTCTCCCTCTGCCAAGGCTCAAAAAGCAAACCAGTGAGTTTCTGTTATGGTTTGGCTGCGGCCGGCAACAAAAGCGCCACGCAGCCGCCCCTCCCCCCGCTGGGGTGCGGAGGAAAATGGGAAGAAACAGGCAAAAACCAGTGGGTCGGGATAAGGGCAGTTTAACAGAACAGCAAACAAAGGGAACAGGAACAACAACAGTACAGATAAGGAGAAAACACAACACAAACCGCACAACCCACAGAGCCGCTCTCCCGGACGGCCGCGCGCACTCCCGAGCTGCGAGTTCCCGCCGCCCCGCTCCCCCCCACAACCGGAACCCAGCATGACGGCACATGGTATGGAATACCCTGCTCTGTTTGGTCAGGTGGGGTCAGCCTGCGAAGCTGTGTCCCCTCCTGGATTCCAGTGAAAATTAACCCTGTCCTGGCCGAACCCAGGACATTATCCACCCCTTCTTCTATTCCATCTACGTCATGCTCAGGTCCCCCATTGTCCAGTTGATTACCACCACTTCTCCTGTCTCCAGATATCATTCCCTTAGTCTATGGATCATCCCTCTAAAGTGTCCGTTGAGTTCATTTAATCCATGACTTCGGGCTCCATCTGCCGTAATGGTCTTCCGTGGCAGGGGAGGTGATGTCTGGTGACGGGAGGTCACTTGCTGCATCCGCAGCTCACAGCTGATGCATCTGGTGCGGCCCGTGCCCACAGTCTGCAGGAGATGTTGATCTTGATGAAGTTGCTGGGTGCCAGTTGTTGAAAACCAGGTCCAGTCCCATCATCACTGTGCTCTGCTAGGTTTTCATCAAAAAGTCCATCCTTCTTTAATCTGGATGATTCTTACTACAATACTACTGGTATAACATATAACAATTATAACAGTGATAACAGACAGTGACAGGGTTATTTAACAATTAACTTGATACAATTTATTTATGGACTATTCTCCCCCAAAATCAAATCCCCATGAACTACACATCGGACTTCCCCATCCTTCCGCATTACCCACCAGGTACACCCAGGTCCTTGAGCAAAAGCAATCCCGTGGACGGGCTTGCCTTTGCCCGAGGCAGGACTAACCCAAACCGTCTTCCCTAACATATTCCACATGTGCACTATGGGGACTTTATCCCCTTCTACAGGGCGCTGAGGTTTTGACTGGGCAGGACCAGCCTGGTTGGTGGAGCCTCTGGTGTTAACCAACCAGGTGGCCTTTGCTAAATGAGTATCCCAGTGTTTGAAAGTCCCACCCCCCATTGCCCTCAAAGTGGTTTTTAGCAGCCCGTTGTACCGCTCGATCTTTCCAGAGGCTGGTGCATGGTAGGGGATGCGATACACCCACTCGATACCGTGTTCTTTGGCCCAGGTGTCTATGAGGCTGTTACGAAAATGAGTCCCGTTGTCTGACTCAATTCTTTCTGGGGTGCCATGTCGCCACAGGACTTGTTTTTCAAGGCCCAGGATGGTATTCCGGGCGGTGGCATGGGGCACAGGGTAGGTTTCCAGCCATCCGGTGGTGGCTTTCACCATTGTCAGCACATAGCGCTTGCCTTGGTGGGTTTGTGGCAGTGTGATGTAGTCAATCTGCCAAGCCTCCCCATATTTATATTTTAGCCATCGTCCTCCATACCACTGAGGCTTTACCCGCTTGGCTTGATTGACTAGAGTGCATGTTTCACATTCATGGATAACCTGTGCAATGATATCCATGGTCAAGTCCACCCCTCGGTCACGAGCCCATCTGTATGTTCCATCTCTTCCTTGGTGGCCTGAGGTGTCATGAGCCCACCCAGCCAGAAACAGTTCACCCTTATGTTGCCAGTCCAGATCCACCTGAGCCACTTCAATCTTGGCAGCCTGATCCACCTGCTGGTTGATTTCATGTTCTTCAGTGGCCCGACTCTTAGGGACGTGGGCGTCCACGTGACGGACTTTTACAACCAACTGCTCCAGATGGGCAGCAATATCTTGCCACAATGGGGCAACCCAGATGGGTTTGCCTCTGTGCTGCCAGTTGTTCTTCTTCCATTGCTGCAGCCATCCCCACAAGGCATTGGCCACCGTCCAGGAGTCGGTGTAAACATAGAGCACTGGCCACTTCTCTCGATGGGCAATGTCTAAAGCCAGCTGGATGGCTTTCACCTCTGCAAACTGGCTAGACTCACCTTCTCCCTCGGCCGTTTCTGTGACTTGTCGTGTAGGGCTCCATACAGCAGCCTTCCACCTCCGCTGCTTCCCCACAACGCGACAGGAGCCATCCGTGAACAGGGCATACTGCTTCTCATCTTCTGGCAGCTTGTTATACAGTGGGGCCTCTTCAGCACGTGTCACCTCCTCCTCTGGCAATGCTCCAAACTCTTTGCCTTCTGGCCAGTCCATGATTACCTCCAGAATTCCTGGGCGACTGGGGTTTCCCATTGGGGACCGCTGTGTGATCAGCGCGACCCACTTACTCCACGTAGCATCGGTGGCATGATGCGTAGAGGGGACCCTCTCTTTGAACATCCAGCCCAGGACCGGCAATGGTGGTGCAATAACGAGCTGTGCTTCAGTGCCAACCACTTCTGAAGCAGCTCCAACGCCTTCATATGCTGCCAGAATCTCTTTTTCAGTGGGAGTATAGCAGGCCTCGGATCCTCTGTATCCTCGAATCCAAAACCCCAGGGGTCGACCTCGAGTCTCCCCTGGTGCTTTCTGCCAGAGACTCCAGGTTGGGCCATTCTCCCCGGCTGCGGTGTAGAGCACCTTTTTAATATCTTGCCCTGACCGGACTGGACCAAGGGCTACGGCATGAACTATCTCCCGTTTAATTTGTTCAAATGCCTGTCGTTTCTCAGGGCCCCATTCAAAATCATTCTTCTTCGGGGTCACGTAGTACAGAGGACTTACAATCTGGCTGTAGTTTGGGATGTGCATCCTCCAAATACCCACAACACCTAAGAAGGCCTGTGCTTCCTTTTTGCTGGTTGGTGGAGACATAGCTGCTATTTTGTTGATGACATCCATTGGGATTTGACGACGCCCATCCTGCCATTTTATTCCCAAAAACTGGATCTCTTGCGCAGGTCCCTTGACTTCGCTTAATGGCGAAACCAGCTTTCAGAAGGATCTGAACTATTTTCTCCCCTTTCTCAAAAACTTCCTCCTCTGTGTCACCCCATACAATGATGTCATCGATGTACTGCAGATGTTCTGGAGCTTCACCCTTTTCCAGTGCAGTCTGGATTAGGCCATGGCAAATGGTGGGACTGTGTTTCCACCCCTGGGGCAGTCGATACCAGGTGTACTGGATGCCCCTCCAGGTGAAAGCAAACTGTGGCCTGCACTCTGCTGCCAAAGGGATGGAGAAAAATGCATTAGCGATGTCAATTGTAGCATACCACTTGGCTGTCTTTGACTCCAGCTGATATTGAAGTTCTAGCATGTCTGGCACGGCAGCACTCAGCGGTGGTGTGACTTCATTCAGGCCATGGTAGTCTATTGTCAGTCTCCACTCTCCAGTAGATTTTCTCACTGGCCATATGAGACTATTAAAGGGAGAGCGAGTTTTGCTGATCACTCCTTGACTCTCCAGCTGGTGGATCAGCTGATGAATGGGGAGAAGGGAGTCTCAGTTGGTACGATATTGTCGCCGGTGCACCGTTGTGGTTGCGATTGGCACCTGTTGTTCTTCCACCCTCAGCAACCCCACAACGGAAGGATCCTCCGAGAGAGAGACCAGGCAAAATGGACAGCTGTTTAATTTCTTCCGTCTCCAAAGCAGCTATGCCAAAAGCCCACCGATACCCCCTTTGGGTCCTTGAAATACCCTCTCCTAAGATAGTCTATACCAAGGATACACGGAGCCTCGGGGCCAGTCACAATGGGGTGCTTCTGCCACTCCTGCCCAGTGAGGCTCACTTCAGCCTCCAATACACTCAGCTCTTGGGACCTCCCCTGTCACTCCAGAAACGCAAATGGACTCTGACCCTTTGAAATCTGATGGCATTAAAGTACACTGTGCACCAGTGTCCACTAGAGCTTTATACTCTTGTGGATCTGACGTGCCAGGCCACCGAATCCACACCGTCCAATAAACGCGGTTGTCCCTTTCCTCCACCTGGCTGGAGGCAGGGCCCCTCTAATCCTCGTCAGAGAATTTGCTACTCACTTCCTGTAAAAATGACTTGGAGGTCCTTTCAAGAGGATCAGAAGCAAGATCAAACTGCCTACCTGGTCTGGAGAGCTGGCTGCTGGAAACTGGAGCGGCGTTTTTCCTAGCAGTACCCCCTTTTGTGATTGTTTTACCTCGCAACTCACGCACTTGTGCCTCTAGACTTGAGGTGGGTTTTCCATCCCACTTCCTCATGTCCTCTCCGTGGTCACGCAGGTAGAACCACAGGGTGCCCTGTGGTGTGTAGCCTCTGTATACTCTCTCTTGAGCAGAGAAACGTTTGCCCCTAATAGCTGAGACACTGGCCCGTACAGGTGGGGAGTAGGAAATACTCTGTTTGAGTCACTGGACCTTCTGGGAGAATTTCACCACGGCTGAAACGAGGGAGGAAGAGAGACTTTCTTCATATTGCCGGAGTCTGACAGCCACCTCATCCACTGTTGGTGCCTCCTTATCTTTCCAGTCTATTACTGCCAGTGTGTTGGCATATGAGGATGGTGCGCTCCATACAAACTTCCTCCACATGGGTGGTGAACACTGGACTTCATCTGGGTCTGTGGGTACCTGGTCATCGTCTGGTTCATAGTAAACCAGCTCCCACACAGCTAATTCCCTCAGTACTGAATACCCCTTTCCATATTGGTCCACTTGCCAGGACAGCATACAACATCCTCACTGAAGGGGTACCTCTCCCTCACGCCTGACAGAAGTCTCCTCCAGAGGCTGAGGACTTGTTCCTTTTTCCCAATGGCCTTGTCAATGCTCCCTTCCCTGGCCAGGGATCCCAGCTGCTTGGCTTCCTTGTCCTCTAATTCCAAGCTGCTGGCCCCGTTATCCCAGCACCGCAGCAGCCAAGTGACAATGTGTTCGCCTGGGTGGCGGTTGAAATCTTTACACATGTCTCGCAGCTCACTCAGGGACAGGGACCGGGTGATGATCTCTGTCTCTATCTCCCACGATGACCCTGGCTCATTGTTATCCTTCCCGGAGCGATCTGATTTCTTTGTGTCTTTCTTTAGTTTTACAGGGGCGACTGCTACTGGCACAGGTTGGTCATTGGGCTCAGTCGCGATGCCTGCAGCCGGAGCTGGGGCTGGAGCAGCTGCTGTGCCTGCCGGGCAAACCGGGGCTCCCCCTGTGGCTGTGGCAGTAGCAGCGGTGGTGCCGGTCGGGGGGGCTGTGACTGCCTGCTGGGCTGGAGGGGCTGCAGGGCTGGCTGGGGGGGCAGCGCCAGTCGCAGTGCCTGCCGCTTCGTTTCCCCCCCCTTTCCCCTTTAGGGCACTGAACAGTGTTGAACAGGGTAGCTCGGTAGGCGTGGGCCAGACCCCAGCACATTGCGGTGATTTGTGTCTCTCTGGAGTTCCCAGGGTGGCAGCACACTTTTTGCAGATATTTTACTAGTTTGTCTGGATTCTGCACTTGCTCAGGGGTCAGTTTAAAAAACATCGGGGGTGCCCACTGCCCTAGGTACTTGCCCATGTTGTCCCACACACCCAGCCACTGACAGCTATCCAGGCCCGGGGCAGGTCTCTGCCAAATGTTCTTAACGACGTGTTTAACCCTAAACAAAACCTGAAACCCATTCAGGAGGCAGAACAGTAGGAGCATGCTGGCCTGAGCATCCCATGGGTACTCAAAATTCTCAAAAGCCGTTAGGACCAGCCTGGAGGAGAGAGGGGGGGTGAAAAAGTGGGGGAAGGTATCCCCTCCAGTTTTCCCCACAGATTGGGTTTGATTATTAACAAATTCTAAGACATAGGATCCGAGGTATGGAAATGACCGCAGTGCTGCATGCAATTACAAGCCTAATTTCATGCACAGTGATGTTATCGTGTCATAACTCGATATCGTACAGTACAGCAGAACCGTCATCCTGATCTTTTTCCCAGCGATGATGAACAGCACCACAGGGAACACATAGTGCAAGTAAGGATTCAAATACCACAGCCATCTGATCAAAGTCAGCAACATTTTTACCGGCGACTATTTAACTAACACAGTAAATGCGTATAATAAATTTTAACAAAAATCTAAGAAAGCTGTTTTAACACCTGCTGCTCAGCCCTGCCATTATCCCCGCCCCACGCTTGGGCGCCAAATTTAATGTTATGGTTTGGCTGCGGCCGGCAACAAAAGTGCCACGCGGCCGCCCCTCCCCCCGCTGGGGTGCGGAGGAAAATGGGAAGAAACAGGCAAAAACCAGTGGGTCGGGATAAGGGCAGTTTAACAGAACAGCAAACAAAGGGAACAGGAACAACAACAGTACAGATAAGGAGAAAACACAACACAAACCGCACAACCCACAGAGCGCGCACTCCCGAGCTGCAAGTGAGTCCCCGCCACCCCGCTCCCCCCCACCGGAACCCAGCATGACAGCACATGGTATGGAACACCCTGCTCTGTTTGGCCAGGTGGGGTCAGCCTGCGCAGCTGTGTCCCTTCCTGGATTCCAGTGAAAATTATCCCTGTCCTGGCCGAACCCAAGACAGCTTCAAAAAAAAAAAAAAAAAAAAAAATTCAGAGAAGAATTCAGGACAGAATCAGTGCAGCCTCAGAGAAATCAAGTCAATTTCCATCCAAAAAAACCTTAGATCCAATTCACTAGTAAAGCATAAAATCCAGTGGTAACTCCAAATCCAAAGTTACAATTTCTAGTCTTGTGAGATAAAAAATTTATATACAAAATCACCGTGATATACACTGCGATATACAATTGTCCTGAGGCTTTTTAAAAAGGACAGGCTTATTCTTGTCTGCTGAGTTTCAGCATCCATGCAGGGACAGGAATGACTCTCACACATTGATACAATGCACAGTCGATTCAATTCATTGGTCTGCTGGCGTGGTTATATACATTTTTCATATCTGCACACACGATCACGCTTATTTGGATAGTCTACAGACATAAATCACGCGCTGTTCACGTGCCCAACATTCCCTTATGATTGGTAACTATGCACTAACGCTAATAGCAACAGACTGCCTGCACTTCCTTGAACACATCTTGTTTTTGCTAACCCACATCATGTGCACTATCAGAACTTTCTCAATTGTTATTCTTAGCTGTCCTTTCCAGTGGCCTGTCCAGCTATGCTGTTTCGCTTAAGCGGCCTAGTCATGCTAACTCTCAAACTACATCGATACCAACACTTGTGTAACCTTGAAGAAAAGGGACACATAACCTTTCTGTTCCCAGACAGAGATGACTGACTTCCCTCTATCATTTTCATACTCTGAGGATTTTTGTTACATTTACTTCAATTTCTTGCAACTCAGCTGTCATTTTCCAGCCACTGGGACCATATTGTGGAAATATGAAACAAGTATATTCTGAAGTCTTGGAATTGAAACATGAAGAACTAGTTCTGTCAGCATACTTATTTGTTGGTTTGCTACTTCCAAAGCAGAAATAGTTTCAAAGGAAGATCTTCATTACTTCCCCTAGTAAGACTATTTTTTGTTTGTTTATCAGTTTGTATCTTCCTTTACAGCATTCTCAAGAATACACCTTCCCTCTTGGTCTTTAATAAGTTTTAATCCAGCACAGATATTTGAATAATTAGAGTGAAAATTTGGCCATCTGAATGCCCATCTATCTAGTTGTGATATTTCATGTTAAAACCTAGAGATGTGTCATGTGTCATACTTCAAGGTTTCACCTCTGAGCTACGCACGATCGTACAATTGCCTCTCAAACCTGTGATCTGTAGCAGTGAGCAGTTGGCTCAGCACATTGTTGCTTCTGACAAAGTTTATTGTATTAAATTTGTTCTAGTGATCAATCAACAGTTGTTCTGCTGTGCTCTGACAAATACACTACTTGCCAG
This sequence comes from Opisthocomus hoazin, assembly GCF_030867145.1. Classification (NCBI taxonomy): domain Eukaryota; kingdom Metazoa; phylum Chordata; class Aves; order Opisthocomiformes; family Opisthocomidae; genus Opisthocomus; species Opisthocomus hoazin. Next base: position 24,261,549 of record NC_134453.1, on the reverse strand, counting down.
AATACCGCATTTCGCAATTAATAATGCATTTAGAGAGAACAGAGAAAGAACAACAGGAGAGAAGCAGTGTCACTTGTTTCAGAGCACATGGTGTCACACAAAAACTTACAGTATACCAGTAAGGCCACAGAACCACTGAAGCACCACTTATATTGGACAGAAGAAGCCAGATTATTTTAGAGCCAGCTAGAGGATATGACTACACAGTTTCCGCTAGGCTTCATGAGTATTGGTGTCCAGATCTTAGGTTCTTTGGAAAAAAAGTCCACAAGCTTACTCAAATCTCTGCTCTTATTCACAAAGAGACAAAGACAACAACTGGCATGAAGCGTCCCCAAAGTAATTTTAGAACTTGCTACAAGTTTGAGGAAATGAAGCATCAAACTCCATTCTCAGAGCCGTACAGCAATCAACTGTAACATTAGTGATCCGAGATGATCCTCAATACTGCTTAATTCTTTCACTGCAGGTCAACGTCAAGCACTTTTTTCTTCCCCGAATGACACAGCATGTATGTTTTTTGATCTGTTATTGCTTCTGTTCCTTGAAAAGCCTGCATTTCCCATTATTTCCAGCAAACAAATAAGCAAGCCAAGCAACAAATCTAGCAGAGATTTAACTCAAAACCTAAGAACAGTTCAGAATCTGGTATATCTCAGTTGGATAAGACAGAATGCAGGACTGTACAAAGAGGATCTCATACGCTTAGCTCAAAGGTGTGCAACTATGAACAACAAGAGCTGAAAGAAAAGTCACCAGAATTAGTCTAAAAATACCAGATTTGAGGGAAATCTGCAGAGTAATAATCTGAAGTTCAGAACTGCCAGCATAAAGACCTGTTTGATTGATCAATTTGCCATGTAAATGAAGAGGAACTACCACACGTGATCTACATACCACTCCCATTAAATGAACCTAAAGCCACAGGACATTTTAGGAGCAACATTTGCCTCTGCACCTCCACATCTCCCCAGCAACCCCGATTCTAATCCACTGCATGCTTACCATAGTCACTGTGCTTTGAGATGATTCTTCTTCTGTACAAACTGTTGACAAAGCCAGGAAAGGCAGCCTGGATGAAGAGGATAATGTTGATGTCTCCATGCCACTGTCCTCATTCAGAGCAGAAAGACCAACCACATGGTGTCCATTCAGTTCACTAGCTTTACTCTGAGCACAGGTCTGCAAAGAGCTGAGAAAAGTACCATTGTGGAGACAGGTAGTGCTGTGGAAAGTGCTTGTGAGTTTTGATGATTTTTGATCACTCTCATCAGAGTCCAGTTTAGGAAAGGACAGGGATTTGATATTGCTCACTGAAGTGATAGGGGACAGGGACACTTTGGAAGACAAAGACATCTTTTCACAGTTTCCCAGCTGCGGTAAAGTGATAAAGCCATTGGGTTTGTGAAGGGGCTTGAAGTCCAGTGTGGCCCTTCCTATGGATGCCAGAACTTTCTCATCTTGCAACACAGACTCAGACACTCTTTTGGGCAAAGTATTATCTAACAGCTGGGCAACAATTGGCCCAGTAGTACCAACATGAATTTCAAGAATATTTTTTAATTCCTCCTTATCATCGATAGTTTTTAATTCCAGTTTGTCAAATGGGTCTTCTTCACATTCAAAATCAGCTGGGTTGAAGTCTGCTTTTGGACGAGGTGGACTGAGAACTTTTTGCTTCACAGCGCTGCTGTTGGCTGGTGTGGGAGTAAGAATATTATTGTGCTGCAGGCTAGCAAGGATGGGGTTAATAGGAGGAGGAATGGCCTCAGGGCAAAGTCCCTCTGAGAACCCCATTTTGTTGCTGACCTCTGGAGCTGCTTTTGAGTTCTCTAGCGCTTCTTCTGCCTTGCGTTCGGCTTCTCTCTGGGCAGCTTCAATTTTTTTGATATCTTCAGCCCACACGATTGTTTTCTTTTCCAGTGAGAAGTCATACTGACCAAGAGTAGAGGGGAAAGGAGAGGAGAAAAAAGATAGATTATAAGGATCACAGTCACCACTTCTAACAGCAACATAAGTAACATAGAATAAGAGCTACATGAATTACCATGGACAGGCATCAATTTTTTCCCAGCATCTCTTGTAATCTACAGACTGGCAAAGCTAGAAGACACTAGAAACAGTTCATTTTGCCTCTAGCAGCAAAACCTGTCTATAGTCTGGATTAGAATATCATATTTTGCCTCCTTCCTACATTTAGTTTTGCTTTAGAGCTACCGATCATCCTAAGATCAGTTTCACAGCCCTCCCACTCCCTCCCCCCAAGACAACAGAAGTAGCAAGGGGAAGTCTAATGCATTACTAGATTGACAATCACACTCAGATCTGTCACCACTGAACTACCCCCTGTCCACAAGTCATTCAAGACATATAGGCTGTGTTCTCAGAACATTTTGTGTTGATTTAAAGAGCATTTGAGGCTGTTCATTCTTCATAAGATATTTAAGTTTTAAGTCGATTTAGTCTGTTCAGAGTTTTGTCCTCTCAACCAGATCACTACAGTGGCCAGTAAACTGGTAGTGAGTAGCTTACAAATACCTTCCTGTGCTAACGTGGCCCTGAAGGAGCTGATGTTAAATGAGAAAAGCTTGTGGGATCCTGTCATGTCAGTAACTCCAGCAAAATCAGCTACTGCAGGCAGTTATCATTGGTGTAGTCAGTATATCCCCTTTGGCTGGTGAGCCATTGGCACTGGAGTAAGAATACCAATACCTCAAACTAGTGGGTGTAAAACTAATATCAAGTCCCTTAGGAAACTTTTAGGGGGAACTGAGTAATATCGTATTGGTCTTTGGATACAAAAATACTCTGCCGTAGTCTTGAATAATTTGTGGCACTTGCGGACAGAGGAATAGTTCAGTGGTGCCAGATCTGGGTATGATAATGGCACATAACCAAACAGTAGCACTCTTGCCATGGGACTGCTAGGTCACACAAATTCCTAGCTCTAAAGAGCAACGAGCCAGCAAAGCTTGCTAGGCCTCTACTTGGCTTTTCTGGGACTCGCTATGTGTTAGGTCACATCCTATCCTATAACTGGCTCCAGTGAGATCCTGGAGACCTGTTGTCTCAACTGTATAACAGTTTTCCCTTCCCTTAGCTCCAAGACTCCAAGAGGTATGCTACACAATTTATCAGCAAGATGCCTTTGAAAACCAACTCACTGGCAGAAGTGCTGGGCACTACTCATTACACATTCTTTGCTATCTGAACAGAGCTATAGTAGTTTTGTGCATGTGTGTATATGTTTTGACTTTTTTTAATATATATATACATACACACACACCCCCCCAAATTGACCAAAGCTGTATTTTTTTTAATATTTTAAAAAATGGGTGGTATTTATATAAAAATATATGGCTTTGGGCAATTTTGCTTCCCTGCATTTTTTTTTTTTTAAACAGCTCTCACTACAGCTGTAAAGAAGTCAAACTGCACTCTGAGATGCATAGTCTACATAGTCACATCATATTATACAAGGTGCTGCAGTCCAATTGGGCATACTATACCTGATATATACCTCAGCTTGGCAGGAAAATAGAGACATAGCACAAAGAAGCCAGCAATAGGACATTAGAGTCTCCTTTAGCTCTCCCACATCAGCTTAACTGGGTGGAAATATGTGTATTAGGACAATCAGGTAACCATTTAATGGTTATAATGAAAAAGCCGTAATGTACGTTATTGAGATATTCAGCTCTCCAGAGGATGAGTTGCAGGGGATCAAAAAAAAGCAGAACCACCTACAACAATCTGTCACAGCTGAAGTGAAAACAATCATCAGTTTGGACTGACCAAGGAAAATCATGCATCCAAATGAGAAAATATAGTTCAATAGAGAGAGAGAGGAGACCCCAGCCCCCCCCCCCCCCCCGAGCGGGAAAGCGGGAAGTGCCAACGAGCAGCAGCTCTGACTCAGCGGGGGCGGAGTCGAGTGTGACAGTGGCCAAACCCCCTCAGGGATAAGAGCAGCTCCCAGGGAGCGCGAGGGACCAGGAGCGCGGGCGAACAGAGCCGGCAAACAGAGGCGGCGCAGCAGCCCGGGAGCGGCGCAGCAGTTTGCGCAGCAGTTCGCGCGGGCAGGGCGAGCGGGGAAGGCGACTGGCAGGGTACAGCCGCCCCTTCTGGCAACTCAAGTAGTGGGCATCGCTCTTCCAGGAGATATTCTAGCCATGGTTACCACCCGTGGTAAAGCTGTTGCTCGAAGGAGTGTGGGGGCCCAGACGGAGGCCCCACGCAAGAACGCGGGTGTCCAGGTCTCTGGCTGCAGGGAGTGCCTGAGCCTGGCGCTCGTACCGGAGGACAGCAGAGACAACGGCTGTGTTCGGTGCGAGCAGGTGAATGACCTGCTCAGCCTGGTGGCAGAACTGAAGGAGGAAGTGGAGAGGCTGAGGAGCATCCGGGAGTGTGAGAGGGAGATCGACTGGTGGAGCCGCACCCTGTCCTCCCTGAGGCAGCGGCAGCAGGAGGCGGCTCCACAGAAAGCAGAGAACCCCCAACCCTCTTGCCACCGAGCAGAAAGAGGGGACCGAAGAGATGGGGGGGAATGGAAACGGGTCCCTGCTCGGGGGGGCAAGCGAATTTCCCCCCGGCCTCCCTCACCTGCCCAGTTGCCCTTAAGCAACAGGTATGGGGCTCTGGAATGTGAGGGACTGGCCACAGAGGATGTGGGTGAAGGTGAGGCTCCATCCAGGGGGTTGCCTAGAACGAGTCAGACAGCCCCACGTATTACAACTGCCTCAACTAAGAAAAAAAGGAGGGTCATTGTCATAGGTGATTCCCTTCTGAGGGGAACAGAGGGCCCGATCTGCCGACCGGACCCATCCCACAGGGAAGTCTGCTGCCTCCCTGGGGCCCGGGTTAGGGATGTTGCTAAGGAACTCCCTGGTCTGGTGCGGCCTTCTGATTACTACCCCCTCTTGGTAATGCAGGTTGGCGGGGATGAGGTAGCAGAAAGAAGTCCCAAGGCCATCAAAAGGGACTTCAGGGCACTGGGGCGACTGGTTGAGGGATCAGGGGCGCAGGTGGTGTTTTCCTCCATCCCATCAGTGGCAGGGGACAGCACTGAAAGTGGCAGGAAAACTCACCTGGTTAACAGGTGGCTCAGGGACTGGTGCCATCGGTCAAATTTTGGCTTTTCTGATCATGGGGAGGTATACACAGCACCGGGCCTGCTGGCAACAAGTGGAGCTCAGCTATCACAAAGGGGGAAAAGAATTCTTGGCCACGAGCTGGCGGGGCTCATTGAGAGGGCTTTAAACTAGGTTCGAAGGGGGAAGGGGATACTGCCCAGCTCACTAGGGATGAGCCTAGGCTTGGAGTGCCAAGGCCAGGGGTGAGATTGACAGCCCAGCTCAAGTGTGTTTACACCAATGCACGTAGTATGGGCAATAAACAAGAGGAGCTGGAAGCCATTATACAGCAGGACGGCTACGACTTGGTCGCCATCACAGAAACGTGGTGGGACAACTCGCATGACTGGCATGCTGTCATAGATGGCTACAGACTCTTTAGGAAAGACAGACCAACAAGGAGAGGTGGGGGAGTTGCTCTATATGTGAGGGAGCAACTGGAATGCATTGAGCTTGGCCTGGGGGCAAATGAGGAACAAGTTGAAAGCTTGTGGGTTAGAATTAAGGGACAGGCTCATAAGGGTGACATTACGGTGGGTGTATACTACAGGCCACCTGACCAGGAGGAGGAGGTTGATGAGGCCTTCTACAGGCAGCTGCAAGCAGCCTCACAGTCACAGGCCCTGGTTCTCATGGGGGACTTCAACCACCCTGACATCAGCTGGGTAGACCATACAGCTAGGCAGGCGCAATCCAGGAGGTTCCTACAGAGCATCGATGATAACTTTCTGATGCAAGTGGTGGAGGAACCAACAAGGAAAGGCGCGCTGCTGGACCTCGTGTTAACAAACAAGGAGGGACTGGTGGAGGACGTGAAGGTTGGAGGTAGACTCGGCTGCAGTGACCATGAAATGGTCGAGTTCAGGATCCTGCGTGGAGGAAGCAGGGCGATAAGCAGGATCAAAACCCTGGACCTCAGGAGGGCTGACTTTGCCCTCTTCAAGGAGCTACTGGGAGGAATCCCGTGGGCCAGGGCTCTCAAAGGCAGGGGGGTCCATGAGTGCTGGTCGCTTTTTAAACAACACTTCTTCCATGCACAGGAGCAATGCATCCCCCTGAGAAAGAAATCGAGCAAAGGAGGCAGGAGACCTGCATGGTTAAACAAGGAGCTTCTAGCGGAGATCAGGCAGAAGAGAAAGGTGCATAGAATGTGGAAAGAGGGACAGGCCACTTGGGAAGAGTACAGAAACGTAGTGAGAGCATGCAGGGATGCGACGAGGAAGGCCAAGGCTCACCTGGAATTGAAGCTGGCAAGGGATGTCAAAAACAACAAGAAGGGCTTCTTCAACTACATCAGCAGCAAAAGGAAGGCTAGGGACAACGTGGGGCCGCTGCTGAATGAGGAGGGTGTCCTGGTGACGGAGGATGCGGAGAAGGCAGAGCTAATGAATGCCTTCTTTGCTTCAGTCTTCAGTGCTAAGACTGGCCCTCAGGAATCCCAGGCCCTGGAGGTAAGAGATGAAGCCTACAAAGAGAACGACTTTCCCTTGGTCGAGGAGGACTGTGTGAGGGATCGCTTAAGCGATCTGGACGTCCACAAATCCATGGGCCCCGATGGAATGCACCCACAAGTGCTGAGGGAGCTGGCGGATGTCATTGCTGAGCCACTCTCCATCATCTTTGAGAGGTCCTGGAGGACAGGAGAGGTGCCCGAGGACTGGAGAAAGGCCAATGTCACTCCAATCTTCCAAAAGGGCAAGAAGGAGGACCCAGGGAACTACAGGCCGGTCAGCCTCACCTCCATCCCGGGAAAGGTGATGGAGCAGCTTATCCTGGAGGCCATCATGAAGCAAGTGGAAGAAAAGAAGGTTATCAGGAGTAGTCAGCATGGATTCACCAAGGGGAAATCATGCCTGACCAATCTGATAGCTTTCTACGATGACATGACTGGCTGGGTAGACGAAGGGAGAGCCGTGGATGTTGTCTACCTTGACTTCAGCAAGGCTTTCGACACAGTCTCCCATGATATCCTCCTGGGGAAGCTGAGGAAGTGTGGGCTGGATGAGTGGTCGGTGAAGTGGATTGAGAACTGGCTGAATGGCAGAACTCAGAGGGTTGTCATCAGCGGCGCTGAGTCTAGTTGGAGGCTGGTGACAAGTGGTGTCCCTCAGGGGTCAGTACTGGGCCCAGTCTTGTTTAACTTCTTCATCAACGACCTGGATGAAGAGTTAGAATGTACCCTCAGCAAGTTTGCTGATGACACCAAGCTGGGAGGTGTGGTAGATACACCGGAAGGCTGTGCTGCCATTCAGCGTGACCTGGATAGGCTGGAAAGCTGGGCAGAGAGGAACCTGATGAGGTTCAACAAGGGCAAATGCAGGGTCCTGCACCTGGGGAGGAACAACCTCATGCACCAGTACAGGCTTGGGGTGGACCTGCTGGAGAGCAGCTCTGTGGAGAGGGACCTGGGTGTCCTGGTGGACGACAGGTTAACCATGAGCCAGCAGTGTGCCCTGGCTGCCAAGAAAGCCAATGGGATCCTGGGGTGCATCAAGAAGAGTGTGGCCAGCAGGACGAGGGAGGTTCTCCTTCCCCTCTACACTGCCCTGGTGAGGCCTCATCTGGAGTACTGTGTCCAGTTCTGGGCTCCCCAGTTCAAGAAAGATGAAGAGCTACTGGAGAGAGTCCAGCGGAGGGCTACAAGGATGGTGAGGGGACTGGAGCATCTCCACTACGAGGAGAGGTTGAGGGAACTGGGTTTGTTCAGCCTGAAGAAGAGAAGGCTGCGAGGGGACCTTATAAATGCCTACAAATATCTGAAGGGTGAGTGTCAGGAGGATGGGGCCAAGCTCTTTTCAGTGGTGCCCAGTGACAGGACAAGGGGCAATGGGCACAAACTGAGGCACAGGAAGTTCCGTCTGAACATGAGGAGGAACTTCTTCCCTCTGAGGGTGACGGAGCACTGGAACAGGCTGCCCAGGGAGGTTGTGGAGTCTCCTTCTCTGGAGATATTCAAGACCCGCCTGGACAAGATCCTGTGCAGCCTACTGTAGGTGACCCTGCTTCGGCAGGGGGGTTGGACTAGATGACCCACAGAGGTCCCTTCCAACCCCTACTATTCTGTGATTCTGTGATTCTGTGATTCTGTGAATTAAATTTCCTGTATCACAACCTGCATTTGAAGATTAGATTTTCAACATGTATGCAAAAGCAATTGATTTTATGCTACCAAGAGTTTATGGTGACAGAGACACACTCCTCAAAGACCTGGAAGCCATCCGTACCAAGCTGTAACCTGTTTGCCCTAGAGCTGGAAAATAATTCCCACTCAGAAATGCACAGAAAACAAGAACTGAAAATTTATTTCTTCACCCGACTATTGTGAGAACCCATAAAACATGGTCATAGAAACACTTGTTACCCTCAAACAAGATTCTGCAAGTATGCCATAGCATGGGTGTATCAGTTCTTACCATTTTTCCTCTTAAAAATGCTACTCAAATTTAGTTAGGGTAACATTTAGACCTATAACTATTACACAAAAACATTGTGCTTTTTTGAAGTAGATACACTAAAATAAATGCTATTAGGCTTTTTAAAGCAATAAGAAGTAGAAACTTTTTGCATGGCCTATCATATTTTTATCTTTCTATACATTCTAACAGATCTTCTGCAACTAGTGTCTGGCATACGAAATGACAGTACAGGACCGACATGACTAACATTTGAACATGCATGCAAACTGTGACTACTTGCAATTTACAGCACCAGATGTTGGGGGCCAGGGGTGAGGAAGAAAAGAGCAGAAAGACAAAACACATTACTTACCTGGGCTTCTCTGACAAGCTGAGAAGAATCAAGCAGACAGAAACCAATGGGTAATCCAACCTTCGCCGGGGTTTTGAATTTGTCTCCTATCTTAAATGGGACATCATCAAGATAACTGAAAGGCCCTAAGATCCAAAGCAGAAATTGTATCGAAAAAACCTTACAAGTTTAATGGATTCAATTAAGACTCACATTTCTGTATTTGGAAGCTATTTTATCTCTGCTGTCCCAACTACACCAGGTGACTCAATACAAAGGAAGTTACTTGATCGGAAACACATTGAATCTGTTTATACTTCATTGCCTCAGTTTTGGTTCTGTTTTTTGTTGTTTGTTTGGGTTTTTTTTAATGTTCTAGCTCATAACTATTTAAAAAAAACCAAACACACAACAATCCAACAACTGAACAGATTTTGAAGTCAATATATCCAATATTTTAGCTTCCCTTGTGACAAGACTATGTCTACAAAACTAGAAGCTGAAGCTATCCTGAACACTGTATTCTGTTATGCCTCTATAAAAAGATCCATCGTTTTTGTCATATTCAAAACAGGCTTTAAAATAACCTAGCTTCATAGCAGCTAATACAAACTAAAATCCAGGTTTTGGCATACAAGTAGGAAGTAACATTTGGACAGAAGTGGTCACAAGGGCAAAGTGACCCAAAGTCTAGATGCTCCACTTTAACCAAAACACAGTGAAATACCTCAAGACTATTTAGCATAGCAATTCTGATTTTTGAAACAAGGCAATCTAACTTAATCAGCTGTCTGATTTGTGATCACTCCAGTGAGAAGCCTCAGACTTATTTCATGGTACTCAATCTGTCCTTTATATCTATCACTTACATGTATATTTAAAGTGTTTTAGGATGAAACCCTGCCTTCAGGCATCCTGTAAACTCATGAGGCAGAATCACTTAGAGCTCAATCACCTCCAAGAAGCCAGACGATAGATTTGTTTTCCTTGAGCTGCTGTGAAGAAGTATTAGAAAACACACAATATAAATTGCACTCAGTTTCTCAATTAACTGAAAGGGGTTTCTTGGATCACTGGTCTAAGCTTTTGGAATTACAGACAAGGTTTCTAGCTGTGTATAACAATCTGAAGCATTCCTCTAGCACTCATTTGTAACTTTGCTTTGAGTGTTGCGGATCCAAAAAGACATTAGTGGCAACATTAAGATGGTGTTCAGTGACTAACCTCTTGCTCAGTGAGCTGTGACTTGCCATTTTTATCTGACCCATTTTCATACTCAGATGACAGTTTAAGCACTGTTTGTGTTCCTTCACTGTTGACTCATATACAACAAGGCAGCCACAGGACGAACAGCTTTTGAAAACAGGAACATCCTGTTAATTTGGAGTTAAATGTTTATGTGCTGTTGTCACTTGAGCTCTCATACTATGCACCACACTAGAATCATAGAAAATTAAGATCAAGCAAGCTTTTGCCCTTCTGCTCCGTGGGAGGTTTCCATCCTCCCTGAGCTCACCTTAGGACTAGCTGGTCCCAGAGTCCTGTTAGGACATGGGTGGTATTTCCTCCAGCTTTAGAAACATCAGGCTGAATAACCTACATTCCACCTGCACCACCAGGATGAAAAAGTGTTCCAGGCAGAATATAATAGCATTTTCACTGATCCTTACTGAGAAGCACACATTCAAGCATTACACAGCACAGCATCCAGATGTGGCACCTCACTGGTCACCAACACCACTATTTGCAACAAGACATCCAAACAGTATTTGAGCTGGCAATTTGAGAACCTGGATATGGCAAAATGTTTGCTTATGCAGAAATAGCAACTGTGGCAGCCTTTGCACTGAGAGTGATAAAACACAGCCAGGTCAGAGACAACCAGATCTCCTGACCGGTCAGAGGCTGGCGTGACTGCTGCTACTATGCCCTGCTTAGTCCCACTGGCACAAGTCCTGCTCTAAGCAGGATGATCCAAGCAAAACAGGATTACCTCTCTGCACTGATCTCACAGCCCAAATTGCTCAGTGTGCAAATACTGGTCTTATTAGACCTATTGACACAGTAAGTGGTAGACACCTCCCCTTGCACAGCCTTCTTGTTTGCCTGAAATAGATACTAGCCACAGAGGGTACAAACACACATTGTGGTATTTACATAACAACACTCTTTGTTTTGGTACAGTAAAAAAACCTAAACACATTTAGACTAGATGGGCTGCACTGACAGCTGCCAGTTTAACCTCAGCAGCTAGACTAAGGAATAAAAACCTTCTAGTGTCTTCCCAGTATATCGATTTTTTTTTTTTTAATAATGACCACTGCTATAACCTCATCTTGAATACAACTCTGCTACAAAACCTGCAAGCACACATTAAGAAACACACCAAGTGTTTTAGGACATTGGATGGTAAAAAGTCTTTCTGAAGCAAAACATTGATGCACATAGTATTCACTTTGTTCCAGCCCAATCAGAACAGTACTAGTCTAGTGAAGTTAAAATCCGATCCAGAAAGCCAAGAATCCCTTTATTTTTGTAAACAGATGACCCTTCTGTCTGAATATACTGATGGATAAGAGTGCAAATTGTTTTAAAAGGCAAATTCTAAAGCAATAATCAAAACCTACATATAGAAAGTATTACGTAAGCCACTGTTTCAATAGTCATACGTTCAAGTGAAGCAATTAAAGGGTTTTTTTGAACTGTTATTTAATATGGCTGTTAGCCACTTCATCCTTTTAGCAGTTAAAAGCACATTAAGGAAGTTCTGAGAATAGCCCTGGCAAAACTGTACCTGTCAGTCTGATCCCTGACACCATGTACTTATGATATTCCTGGCCCAAGGATTTACTACGAGACTAAGATTTCTCTCTGCTTCAGTGTAATGCAGAAATCACTAGCCAACTCATAAAAGTGTTCTCCAGTATGGAAGCAAAATGGAAACGTTTCAGATAAAACCAGTTACTGGTTATGAATGGGGAACAGTTTTGAAACCAAGTGGAACCTAGTTTTCACGGACACACAAACCACACTTACATAATTTTCAGAAATGGGAGTTAAAAGCTTTCAAGTTGTATAGTGACAGTGAGAATACAACAGCAATATTAACGTACTGCACTTGGTATAACCCACACTTTTTGCGCAATAGATGAGAGCTGCATTTCTAGATGACACTAATTACTACAACTTAAGCTTGAACTTCGAATTATTCAAATGACAGGAGAGCATTTGAATTTACATGCTTAGGCTTAGTTATAGGTGTATACCAAGAATACCCTTCAAGACAGAAAAAGAATTCTTTCCTCTCCATCCATACCTTATGTTCCCATCTTCATCTCCATCTGAACATGGTCCTAAGCAACCTGCTCTAGGTGGCTCTGCTTGATCTCCAGAGGTGCCTTCCAACCTCAACCATTCTGTGATTCAATAACAGTCCTCTAACCTCCAATAAGCAGATCAACAATAAGTACAAGAGATGCATCAACTATGTTGACTGATTTCATCAGCCTGCCAGAGACACTGAGCCGAAGGTAGCTGTTGGGCTAGATGCTTTACAGTAAGCCAAAATTCATTTGGTGAGATTAATTCTTAACAACTCTGGAGAAAACTGAAAAAAATTGCCCTGTTGATTTCTTAAGACATAAGCAGCCAAAGAAGTTGCTCCACTACTCCTCAGAAACAGTACTGTGACAGTGTTGCTGGTATCATTAGGAACAGAGGGTACGCAAAAGGGTAGACAAGTTAACCAGCCATCTTACAGCACCATTTGTTTTGATGCTGTTATTTTGAAGCCAGAAGCGTGTTCCACCACACAGCACTGTTTTAAGAAATATTTAAGACAGGCTGACCTGTCAAAAAAACTAGGCTAGACTGCATGACACTACACATCTTAAATGTAGAAGATGATAGTCTCTTCTTCACTTGCCTGCTAAACCAGATTAGTCCAATTTAGGAAAAAAATTCACTGCTGAGCAAAAAGCAAGCATAGCTCAATGACATTAAAAGCTTCACTTTCAATCCAACTTCTCATTGCGACTTCCATAGAAAGGAGCTACAGATCTAGTGTCCACTTCAAACATCAGATCAGTATCACAACTGCAGTTCAGCTTTGATTTTGAAGGGGGAAGTGGGAAAAGGGGGAGGTATTATTCTGATGTGAAGGAGTGAGGAACAGTCACAGGTTGAATTTCAGTTTAACCAGAGAACAGGCACAGCATCAGCAAGCAACTATGCAAGAAGGAAGCCAAGGCACTTCATTCCTAACAAAAAACTACTTGGAGGCTAAACAGATTAATCTCTATGGACTGTCTAAGCTGGGACATTAGCCAGCAGCAAGAGTAGGATTCATCCTATTGAAGAGACAGGGACGCCAAATTTCACTTACCATGAGAGTCAGATCCCAACTTCTTAGAAGCCATTTAGAACCTGAAAAACATTTTAAAACAGCTTTAACTAGTTTATACATGTAGCACAGCATAAGCCTATACAGTTCTACAGCGTCTTATTTCTAGATTATGGGAGATGTTGCAGACACTTGCTGTTTATTCTGTTCCCAAGACAGATAAGCAAACTTATTTTATAGCTCTGAGAACTGACAGAGCAGACAAATAACTTAGCCCAGGGTCTGACGATCTAAATGGCAAAACGAAGAAGAAAAAGAAAAAACAGAGCCGAGAACCAGTCAAGTTGATCAGGAAGGCAGAGAGTTCCAGATCACAGTGCTCAGAAGCTGCTCTGTCCCAGCCCCATGGAGCACACCCTGCTTCCCTTGGCATTAAGAATAGCCCTTCCTACTGGAAATACCACACTGATCCTCTTCAATTTAATCCCTGTTGCTCTAAAAAGGGATACTATTGTGGGGTTTCTGGAAGAACAGGGACATATTGTGAGCAACCCAGACACTCTGAATATGGACTCGATCGGTTTGTAGTAGTGCAGGCTTCAAGCAGCACAGGCCTCAAAGCTTTTCTCAGGCTGGCTGTGGGAAAGCAAACCTTTCTCAGGCCAGTTGCAGGAAAACAGGCCTTTCTCAGGCCGGCTGCGGGAAAACAGGCCTTTCCCAGGCTGGCTGTGGGAAAGACAATCGTTCTCAGGCCAGCTGCAGGTAAACAGTCCTTCTATGAATACTAACCAATCATAGTTTGAGTATTAATTATGTAACCGGGGTGTTTTATTGATAGATGTTTTTATGTATAGTAACCAATCATAGCTGAGTATTGTGCCGAGTGTTTATGTATAGTGACTAATCATAATTGAGTGCTGTCTATATAATCCAGATTCTCTGCTAATAAAGTTGACTGTTATGGATCATATTGGTTGAGTCCTTGATGCCGCCACAACAAATGGCGCCTGAACAGGAACCCTCAGATCTGCATTAGCATCTACGGTTGATTTTTCCAGGAAGACCGAACCCTGAGGGAGCAGAATCCGCCCGAAGGTGAGTGCTGCCCCGGCACTCGGGAGTCGCTAGCGCAAAGTCGGGAAAAGAAATCCCAGAAATCCTGCCCTGATCAAGCAGGTGGCCGGGGAGGAGATGGGGTCCACACTGACAAAGGAAGAGTCAGCAGTGGTTAAGCTCCTCCAACACATCCTCTCCATGAGAGGGTTACAATATGACTCGGCTACCTTTAAGTCTCTGTTGCTGCTGCACGGAGAAAGGACTTAATCCCCTCAGTTAATGCTGCCTTTGAAGTTCAGACTTGGGCGGATATAGGAACGAAACTGTGGGAAGAAATTAGTACGGGATCCAAGGAAGCGAGCAAATTCTCCACGTTGTGGAGGCTAATACATGACACTTTGAAAACTATGATAACTGAGAGGGGAGCCGTTGCTTCTGCTTTCGCTGCGTTAACACCCGAGGGAGGGACCTGCTCAGCGACAAGTCTGCTGTTTCAGGGTCCTAGTATCCCTCTGCCGCCTGTGAAAGCAGGAGGGGGTCCGAGTCGGCAGCCCGTGGAGGCAGGGGAACCTGCGGTCCAGGAGAAGGAGCACGCGCGGCGCGACCCGCTGGCGCAGGAGTTTCCACCACCACCGCCAGAGTCACCACCACCGCCACCACGCCGCGGAGAGGGGTGCGCTGAGGCGCCACCGCCCGCAGACCGGCCGGACGCCGCCGTCGCTTCTCCCGATCGTCCCACGTCCCCGAATCCTGTACCGCGGTATCCTCCACTTCCTCCGCCTACACCGACGTCTCCAAGGACTCCAGTGACTCGTTGTACAGATGAGAAGGTTACAGACACTTTGCTGCCGGAGCCACCAGCCCCTAACCCATATAACCCGTTTTCTCTTCCAGCCCTGCCTTGCGCTGTGCCGTGGGATGGGGGAGTTGGGAACCGGGGGAGGGTCGGGGGTACGGTGGAGAGGGATAGTTAAAGTGGTGTGTGAACTGTAAGCGGGATAACCACAATAGCAGCGAGTGCAGAAAATTAGGAAACAGATCAGTTGTTCCACTTGGATGTATGGCAGAGAATCGTGGGCTCTGTGCATGCAGGTTGGCAACAAAGAGGAGCGATAATTAGCTCCTGTTTTTCGAGCTGTTGTTTGCCTGACTCAGAAGTAATGGAGTGCCCGCGGAATCACTTCGTGTTTTTGGTATTTTAACTTGGAAGGTGTCAGGAGAATTACCTTTTAAACATACTTCAAGGGGTGATATGAATGCGAGTCGAGTATTAACAACTTGGCGTTTGGTTTATGAAGCGTTAAAAGATGTGTTAACAGAGAAAAAAAAAGTGGTCAAAGTCATTCAGAAAAGTCCTTTTGTTACAAATGTACCACCTGAAGAAAGCCGTGAGCAGGGGATGGGTCCAAAAGACCCTGAACAGGAATCGGGTCTGCCCCCCCTCCGGCTCGCTGGAGAATGGGACAGTCACCTAGAAAGGAGCGAAAGCTCCATCAAGAAAAAAAAAAAAAAAAAATTTACAGTGAATTTTGAAAGAACAAAGTCTTGCAACTTAAAATCCCTGAGGAAATCAATACTTTGAAATTAGTGCATACAGCTTTAAATGCTTTTAAGCCCGCAGAAACTATCTTACAAGCGGCTGCTACTCCTCCACCGTTATCTCAAAAGCAAGGACAGAGCCGCAGTCTTTTGAAATTTAACCCTACGTACGACAAAATTCCTAACCCAACACAAGAAATGCGGGAGGTAAATCCCCCAAAACCTGACGATCCTTTAAATCCAGAGAAATGGGAAGTGGAGTGCAAACCCGGCATCCCGAAAGTGTACAACAGGGTCCCTCTACAGCAATTGGCGTACCCGACCTGAGATCAAAACAAGGTGAATTCCAACATAAAACTGCACAATCCCTCAGACACAGCACAGCCGCCGCGCCAGCAGCCACCGTATCGGATGGGTCAGCAAACCTTACACCTGGTTGGGCACATGGCCTCCCCCCGGGCAACCGGCGGCGCGGCCCGCGCCCCCCTTGCTGAGCCCAGTGCGCCGGCCTGGCCCGGCCTAACCCACAAGCAGCACGGCGAGAACCATCTTTCTGACATTCAACGCCTTGGCTGGGAAAAACTGTGCATAATTCAATTACTGCAGATGGTCTATCTAGATTATGTTATTCACCCTGTTGAAAGGTGAAAATATTGACATTACGACTGAAGAGTTGTCCCCTCTATTTACTTTGTTAAAAAGGACTCAGATTTATTATTTTCCCAAAGATCAATGCCAAAAGCAAAAACTGTTTTACAAAAGGTTTCAGATAAAATTGCAATTGCCTTTACCTCCAAAATTAATGTCAATTTACCAACACATTTGTATATAATTTATGAGGTTTTTTGTTTTCCAGCCTTATCCTCTTTTAGGTTGGTGATGTGCTGATGCGCAGGAGTTGAAGACTCTGGAATGGATCTTTTGGTATCATATGGCCACGAAAATATTAACTACTTCTCGGGAATGTAATGATTATGTATGTTAACATGGCATAAATATCTAGTAGGAGTGTCTTTTCGGTACACACATTTGGGTAGAACTATTCCCTGTGCGTTCAGTACTGCAGTAAAGAATGACTGCTTTCTAGAACTCCAACATTAAGTTTTAGGAAGTTAATTATTTTGCTGCTTTCTAGTAATAGATTTTGGGTACCCAGGTAGGACCCTGTTCTTGAACATCAATGGTCCCAGGGATTGCAGGACCTCCAGCCGGCACCGAGGGATTCTCGGGGAGAACCTCTGATCACTGGACCAAAAAGTTATGAGCAGGAGCCATTAATAAGGCAAAGGCATTCTTCCAGTATTGTTTCTTGTTGCCTGCTTGTTAGTCGTAGTGAAAGCTTCAACATTAGGCTATATCCCTGAGTAGAAGGGAAAACGCCCTTCCTAAAACAGAACTGAAAAGAAAGTACTCTTCCTGAAACTGAAGCTTGGGAATTTGTCTGTTAAATGTTGAATATTATTGTAAGTCCTGTCTTTGCAATATTTGGATTTATGCTGAAAACTTGGTGTGCCTGTGTGTGTGTGCGTGGTCGCGACCATGAACGTGTGGTTTTACGTTACAGTGTTTGTATTTCTGTGATCTGATGGATTTATTTGGTTTCTGAGATCTAATGGATTTGTCTGGACTCAGTAACAAGTTTTGTGTCTTTTGGTTTGGTAAATTCTGCAGGTATTGATTATTTTCTGGTTTTCTTTTTTTTGGCTTTAGACTCTTGTGTTTGGACTCTGATTTATCAGGACTCTGCAAGCATTTGATGCAACAGGGGTTAGATGTGCTGATGTTTGCAGCTTTGTGCTTTTATATACATTAATTTTAGCTACACAAGGTTAATGAGTCGCTAAGTGATTAATATGGTTAGCCAATACTAAATGTTAGGGATGTTTGTATATGTGATAAGTATACCTATAACCCAAGTACAAATTTACTGAGCTCATATTATTGATACACTGTTATTTCGACACCTGACGCGGTGAGATGCATCCCCTCCAATTAGCAATAATAATATATTATGGTCAGGGAGTGCTTCGGTCCCACCATCCACACAGGAAGAAAATTGGATGCAAGTAAATCAATCTACACCCATACATTAGGTAATAGATTTACCATCAGTATGTACCATTCTCAGGTTAATTTGATCTTTCTTTATACCCAGCAGGTTAAGGTATGCACTTCACATCATCTCTATGTCTTCAATTGGCATTTGTGTTCTTATGTCTGTTTTTTAGTATTGTAGTTTGTGTGGGCCTCTGAGAAAGTGGCAGCAAGCTGAAGGCCAAAATTATGTCAATTCTCATCATCATCATCAACCTCATCAGCTGACCTGGCGTGTAATTTGCCTACGGACTGAACAAAAGTAAAACAGAGACCCTCGTGCAAGTAGCTGCCTGATCGGGATAGAAAGTTCCCAGGAACTAATGTCTGAGTACATGATCATCTGCACAAAACCGTGTTCAGCTGGAACCACCTAACGCTTCCGGCATCTCGAGAATTGCCTCCTATCCTAACTCGTTTTCTGTCATTACAGAGTGCTGATATACGACCTAAGGCAAAGGTGCTGACACGGGATTTGCAATCGGGAGCTTGGACAGTGCCATGGGAACTATTAATGCGGGGGCACGGGTATGCTTGTGTTTCCACAGATTTAGGACCTAAATGATTCCCAGCGAAGTGCATTAAGCCAGCGCTAGACAAGCAACAGACAACCACAAAAGACCCTGAAGCGCCTGCTGAAGCATCAGAAGGTATTTTGAGTGATAACACACTGTTTGATGGCAAGTGATTTGTTTGAGACTGTAAAGAGTGGCGTATCAGGCCTCACTAGGCTGCAGGTGTCTATATGTTTAGTCTGTAAGCGCTGTTATGGATATATTATCGCACATTGTATATTTCGCACAAGGCATTTGATTTATTTTAATGGTAATCAACACATTTATCGTACCTTAACACCATTGTGCATTCACTGTAAAAGAATCGATACCGTAAGTAAAATCTATTCAATCCGCTGTTTTGCTGAAACACAGACCAGTATGTAAGATGGAAATGATAACGATCCTCTTAAGCTTGATTGGGTGTATGCAAGCAGTATGGGTGCCATCGCAACCAAAATGAGTGTGGGTCACACTAGCAGACCTGACAAGACCAGAGTTGATTTGCCTGTCCATTGCATCTCCAGGGAACCCCCCTTTTCCACATGCCTTGTTGGTGTCCCTTTAGATGCATGGCCCATACCACCGGCACTGACCAGTGTGGTCCCCCCGAACAACGGCACAGTCACTGATATGAGAGACCTATGGACTGTTCAACCGCCATTGGCCCAGTTAGAGCCTCAAGAGACAGAGTTACTTGACTCCATACCAAAAGATTTTTGTTTTGTTTTTTAGCTATACAGGGAAAAATCAAAACACATGTATGGAGCGTTAATACATTGAACACTATATATCGCAATGCAAGCGCTTGGTGCAACTATACCACAAGAAGCTTATCTAAATCGATTAATCAACCACTTGCTTTACCCCATAGAGTATTTATCATTTGTAGGGACCATGCTTAGCCATCCATCCCATCCCACGTAAAGGGAGGTCCCTGTAGTCTAGGGAGATAAACGCTTTTAACACCAAATCAGATCATGATAAATGGCCACCGAAATACACGATACTGAGGGAAGAGAGCAATTCATGCCTCTACCTCAGATTGCAAACACAATATCGAATTTTACAATAGCGGTGAAATAATCACTGCATCATTTTTAGCCCCCGGGATTGCAGCCTTTCAGGCTCTAGTTGCCCCGAAGAAATTGGGATATGGGTTATCCAAGAAGACTAATGTTACTTCTTAGGCCTTAAGTAGTTTGTTTTCAGATGTTGATTTGATTAGACACGCGACTTTACAAAATCGTGTGGCAATTAATTTTTGCTTTTAGCACAAGGACATGAGTGTGAAGATTTTGAAAGAATGTGTTGTATGAGTTTGTGTGACCACTCAAAATTGATACATCAACAATTGAGTGAACTACGCAAAAATTTGAACGTTATAGAGATAGAGTCAAGATTGACAGACTGACTCAGTCACCTGGGCATCAGTGGGTGTTGGATCTGGTCAAACAGGGAATAGCGATGTTGGTTACCATTCTGATCATGCTATGCATTTTTAGATGCTTGATAAGTTGTGCCATAATGGTGGTTAAGAAGATGTTTAACGGTATCTGGGTTGCTCAAAAACAAAAAGGGGGATATGTGGGGTTTCTGGAGAAACAGGAACATATTGTGAGCAACCCAGACACTCTGAATATGGACTCGATCGGTTTGTAGTAGTGCAGGCTTCAAGCAGCACAGGCCTCAAAGCTTTTCTCAGGCTGGCTGTGGGAAAGCAAACCTTTCTCAGGCCAGTTGCAGGAAAACAGGCCTTTCTCAGGCCGGCTGCGGGAAAACAGGCCTTTCCCAGGCTGGCTGTGGGAAAG
Organism: Opisthocomus hoazin; assembly: GCF_030867145.1. NCBI lineage: Eukaryota > Metazoa > Chordata > Aves > Opisthocomiformes > Opisthocomidae > Opisthocomus > Opisthocomus hoazin. The sequence continues at coordinate 24,241,274 of NC_134453.1, read as the reverse complement.
ACAATCGTTCTCAGGCCAGCTGCAGGTAAACAGTCCTTCTATGAATACTAACCAATCATAGTTTGAGTATTAATTATGTAACCGGGGTGTTTTATTGATAGATGTTTTTATGTATAGTAACCAATCATAGCTGAGTATTGTGCCGAGTGTTTATGTATAGTGACTAATCATAATTGAGTGCTGTCTATATAATCCAGATTCTCTGCTAATAAAGTTGACTGTTATGGATCATATTGGTCGAGTCCTTGATGCCGCCGCAACATACTATTATATTGGGTATGCAGTCAGTTATAAGTCAGTGTGGCACTTGTCTAGACACACTGGGTAATGCACAGATAACAATACAGGTATACAATAAATGGTAGCATTAGGAAGATATCTTCGGATACACACAAGTAAACAATGCTAACAATAGTTCTCATCCATTGCCCACAGAATTTTACTACCAACTTTTAAAATTTGGATGCAAATCCTACATAGCCAAGATGTTAAACACAGAAGTGCCTAGCCAGCTTTTAACACAGAGCAGGCCTGTCCCGAGAAAGAGAGCTGCTTTTATGATAGAATTAGCTGTCTAATTAGGTGTCAGCTAAAACCCTGCTCCAGGATGCTTATGGTATATTCAATAACATAAGTGGTTCTTCGCTAGATTAGAAATACATCACAAAATCTTTCTCAGGACACCACAGCATAATTTTTCGAATAACTGAATTTTTAAAGTCCTCCTTTGACATTATACATGACAAAGAATTAGAGTTGCCCTTTGTTTCTGAATTCCTCCAGCTCATAGACTGAAATGCCCAACAGCCGTTCTTCAAAGACATGAAGTTATCTGGTACACCTCCAACAGCAGCAGACAGTACTCAAAGCACAACTTGGAGCAGATCTAACATTCACACCCATCATTCCTCAATTGAGATCTTACTCTTAGCCTCACTGTTTCCATTGTGGATTCCAACTGCAAATGTTACCTTAAAGGAAGTGTCAGAAGGTGAGGATTACATGGACAGCTTAGCTATTCCTCCTGGCAGCTGCTGACGTGTCTGAGGTCAGGAAAAGACAGTTTCAAGTACTTTAGGAAAGTACCTTTTGCTGTGCAAAGGTCCCTTTCAACATTATATTGAAATCAATAGGTGAACCAACCCTACTGGCTAACGGGAGTTCAACACACAGCTAAAGCCAAAGCTGTACGAAGAAGATTACCCGGGTGCAACCAGACTTCATGAAACACAGCAAGCAGACGCTAGGCTATGGGGAAGTGAGTCATGCTGGGCAACTCCAGGCACACCTTGTACATAAAAGCTGTGTGTCATTCTGCTTGACGTTTGTCAGGTTCTTCTCAGCACATCCCACCATCTCTCTCAACATTGGCATTACGTCCAAAACCACTCCACTAAGGCAGAGAACTGGTTTTGGCATTCGCCAGCAACTGCTTCTCAGAAGCAAACAAAACATTGCGGCTTCAAAGATGAAGAAAAAGGAGGTGAAACAGTGCTGAGCCTGCCATCTCAGGAAGGCTGTCAAGGGCAAAGCCACAAGGCCACCCAGTATAGTTGCATGTCAACTAGTAGAGCTGAATGGGCTTTATTAGTCCCAGAGCCGCAGAGGAGGAGACCAGAATACAGACTACAGCACATAAAATAGGCTGCATCTTTCAGACCTGGATCACACTGTCAGATAAGCTGCTACATTGCTAGTTCCTCTGTATGATAATAGCAATTAAGATGTCAACTTGATTTGTTATTATTGGAAAAACCAGGCCACGTGAAATCATACAGGCTTCACATACCTCACCAGCCCTCTGTATATCACCGGAGACTGTGAGGCACCACCTGCAAGCATGTACTATGGCTGCCCATCGTCCACTACTATTACAGTGGAGCTGAACTAGGGACAAGGTCTCTACACGCTTCCTTTAATTTCTTCAAGTTAATCTTTATTCTAGTTACTACCTCAAACCAAAAAGCAAGTGCTCCTTTTCTAAAGGATTTTAAAACTTCTGATGAGAGGAAGTAACCTCCTCACTTTGGCAACTCAACTGATAAGGAAGTTTTTTTTCAATGCAGCACCAGTTATCTACAAGCAATACAGTTTACGCTGTCTACCTCATTTACCAAAAGCAGCTTACTCCCATCCGTACCTACATAAAGGACACATTGAAAAGCCTTGGATGTGTCCTCATTGTCAAAATATCCCACATAAGCAATAAGCATCTTGCTTTTGTTGGCAATCCTGTAGTAAAAACCCAGTGCAGACCATGCACCTGCATGAACTTCAAGGTACAGTGGGAAAAATGATTCCTCTGCCATATGCAATACCTTATTTTAACTACAGAACTAGCTAAGGCACATCAATAGCAAGCTAATCATGAAATGCACCATTTCCAGAGAAACAGTCACACTTTAGATTGAGGTAGCATTTGAGTTTATAGCACACTAGCTCTTCCTAATGCAGTGTGAGTGTGCACTTATTAAGATACCATTACGGCAGAAGTGCCTTCTGAAAATGTCAGCAAATAGAATTGTTAAGCACTGCACACAGTAATGCTAGAACAGGCTGCCAGCCGCATTTCATCACCTCCTTTCCAAAGAGGGTTTAATTAAAATAGTGTCTTCTGACTAATCAGATTTGATAGGCTATTCAGGGACCACTGTTACAAGCATCTTGCTGTTGCTCTGTCCTGTGGGCTGGAAAAAAAAAAATTGCAGCCAGTTAGAAGGTTACTGATGTTGCTACTATGCTTCTGGGACTGAACTGTACTTGCTTAGTCAAAATCGTTACACTGTGCAGTAAAGGTTTGCTTACCTTACCAACTAATTACCTACGTTACCAACTAATGTATGACTGCGGCCCTATCACTGTTGCCTTTGATCTCCAGACTCCAGAACAGGATGCTGAAGGACATCTGTGGGAATGTCGCATAGGGGCACAAATTTTGGTCTGATGCTTTGCTGCACATTTTAAACTAACAAAGAACATATTCTACTGCATGTAAACTTTTTCAACACCTTTCCTGGGCTAGGGAAACAAGTTAGTTGCATAGTACCACAAGGTTTTCTTACAGCCACCTACAAGCACTCTTCTATAAATGTAGACCTCCTTAGCCCCATTCCCTCATTCTTGGTTCTGGCTAACCCTCTGAAGAGAAGATCAGGGCTACAAGTGCCTAAAAGTTATAAGCAACTTTAACATCAGCAGCCACTGAAGCAACCTGATGTGAGCTCTTCCCTTCCTGTACATTCATTTTTCACTTAAAACTGAGGCAATAGGGCAATATTCTTAAAACCAGCCAGAGGAACACAGTATAGCAGAGCCCAGGATGAGGGCAGAGGACCTCAGAATGATGCCTTCTGTCATGCGGGGAAAGGGAAACCACCACAACAATAAAAACCCAACACAAATATGTAGAAACAGAGAAGTGACAAGACAAAACCAATGACAAACAACTGGCACAGAGAGATGACAAGCTGGAAAGGCTTGAAGGGACAGCAAAGAGATGACCAGGACAGTCCACCTGGCACATCACCACTTAAACCTGAATGACTACTTAGCTGTGCTGCCAGACAGCAAAGAGAATACAGAGAAGCACGACTTGGTGCAGTCAAACAATACCAAAGGGACAGTCTCATCAACAGATGAGAAAGAAAAAAAAATTACTACCAAGAGTGACTCATGAGGAGCTGCTGGGAAGTTGGGGTGGTTTTTTAATCATTATTTCCACATTCCTTCTATTGATGTTTTCCCTGAAGTTTATATCTACGTTCCTTTTCTTCTGGAAGAGCTCTGACTAGTCAAGTTGGAAGCATCCTATCACTAATGGTACCGGGAACAGCTTTCTCAGTGATAACTCAAGCCAATTTAAATATTTGTCAAAAGAACTGGTCTCTTGTTGCTATATCCCTCATTTTGGGGTGCAAGTATGTCTAGATTCCAGACCATATGAATTCTCTGAAGTAAATCCCACCTAAGATTCAGATAAATGAGAAATGTACTTATGGGTCAGAGGAAACCAAAATGCCTCAAGTTATCAACCATAATCAATTCAGCACATCTATGATTTTCAGATAAGAGACCTGATCTTGTAACTTCGATTTTGCCTGCTAATACACATTGCACAGTCTAAGTACACAGAACCGAGGATGCATTCATTCACTCTGAAAACTACAAAAAGACAAAAAAAAAAAACCTTTAAAAAGAAGGGTTTGGTGGGGTTTTTTTTTGCTGCCTATATTACATTCATGAACTACTACTGATTTTACACTGAGAAACAGTGAAAAGCCATTTGATTCAAGTGAATGACTTCTAAAGCATCACAGGTATTCCAGATTTAGACAGTGGTTTAAGTTTTTACTATAACCACTTGTTTCAGTAGACGTGAAAGGCTATAACCAACATCGGGATTCTGTATATAGCCTCATACAACAAAAATAGAAGTAGACAGTGCCTGTTACTAAGATAAAACAAAAGTTAAGATTCTCATAGCAAAGTTCCCCACCTATGTAAGCGTTCAATTATTGCTATGCAATTGAAATTGAGACGGACAGTAAAAAGCTGATCACAGAAGCTTACTACAGTACAAAAGAGATTCTGTTTTCATTTACTGCGGTCTCCAAGTAGATGAAATCACCCCAAAAACTGCAGCAACTGCTTCTGCTTTGTACCTCTGACAGTTCTGCAAACAATGAGGACAATGAGCACAGTCAGCTGCGTGAAGGTACTCCCCCCCCTTCCATAAAGCACAACGATGTTGAGCTACTGATAACAGCTCGTTGGATAAAATCATTATAAAACGAGATTGGAAATGTTGCAACTACATCCCGGGGGGGGGGGGGGAAGAGAGCATTACTTTCACTACTTTTAACAGAAAAAAAAAAGTTTTAAGCATACATAATGCAATCCAGGAGACTAGGTACATTAAGGTTTTTGTTCTATTTTAAGATCACACAATCACAGGTTGGAAAAGACCTCTAAGATCATCAAGTCCAACCATCCACCCAATACCACCATGTCTACTAAACCATATCCCGAAGTGCCACATCTACACTTTTTTTGAAAACCTCCAGGGATGGGTATGACACCACCTCCCCGGGCAGCCTGGTCCAATGCGTGACCACTCTTTCAGTAAAGAAATTTTTCCTAATATCCAATCTAAGCCTCCCCTGATGCAACTTGAGGCCATTGCCTCTTGTCCTATCGCTAGTTACTTGGGAGAAGGGACCAACACCCGCCTCACTAAAACCTCCTTTCAGGTAGTGGTAGAGAGCGATAAGGTCCCCCCTCAGCCTCCTCTTCTCCAGACTAAACAGCCCCAGCTCCCTCAGCCACTCCTCATAAGACTTCTTCTCTAGACCCTTCACCAGCTTCGTTGCCCTTCTCTGGACACTCTCCAGCACCTCAATGTCTTTCTTGTAGTGAGGAGCCCAAAAGAGAACACAGTACTCCAGGTGTGGCCTCACCAGTGCCGAGTACAGGGGCACAATCACCTCCCTCCTCTTGCTGGTCACACCATTCCTGACACAAGCCAGGATGCCATTGGCCTTCTTGGCACACCGCTGGCTCATGTTCAGCTGGCTGTCAACCAACACCCCCAGGTCCTTTTCTGCCGGGCAGCTTTCCAGCCACTCTTCCCCAAGCCTGTAACGTTGCGTGGGATTGTTGTGAACCAAGTGCAGGACCTGGCACTTGGCCTTGGTGAACCTCATACAGTTGGCCTCAGCCCATTGATACAGCCTGTCCAGATCCCTCTGCAGAGCCTTCCTACCCTCAAGCAGATCGACACTCCCACCCAATTGGGTGTCATCTGCAAACTTACTGGGGACCACTCAATCCCCTCATCCAGATCATTGATAAAGATGTTAAACAAGACCAGACCCAAAACTGAGCCCTGGGGGACACCACTCGTGACCGGCCGCCAACTGGATTTAACTCCGTTCACCACCACTCTCTGGGCTCGACCATTCAGCCAGTTCTTTATCCAGCGAAGAGTACACCCATTCAAACCATGGGCAGCTAGTTTCTCCAGGAGGATGCTGTGGGAGACAGTGTCAAAAGGCCTTACTAAAGTCCAGGTAGACAACATCCACAGCCTTTCCTTCATCCACTAGGTGGGTCACCTGGTCATAGGAGGAGATCAGGTTGGTCAAGCAGGACCTGCCTTTCATGAACCCATGCTGGCTGGGCCTGATCCCCTGGTTGTCCTGCACATGCCCGGTGAGCTCACTCAAGATGAACCACTCCATAATCTTCAACCCGAGGCCAGGCTGACAGGCCTGTAGTTCCCCAGATCCTCCTTATGGCCCTTCCCGTAGGTGGGTGTTACATTGGCAAGCCTCCAGTCATCTGGGACCTCCCCTGTTAGCCAGGACTGCTGATAGATGATGGAGAGAGGCTTGGCCAGCTCCTCTACCAGTTCCCTCAGCACTCTTGGGTGGATCCCATCCAGCCCCATAGACTTGTGAGTGTCCAGGTGGCATAGCAGGTCATTAACTGCTTCCTCCTGGATTATGGGAGGTTTATTCTGCTCTCCATCCCTGTCTTCCAGCACTGGGGGCTGACTATCCTGGGAATAACTGGTCTGACTATTAAAGACTGAGACGAAGAAGGCATTAAGTACCTCCGCCTTTTCCTCATCCTTGGTGGCAATGTTCCCCCCCTCCGCATCCAATAAGGGATGGAGATTCTCCTTGGCCCTCTTTTTGTTGTTGGTGTATTTGTAAAAATATTTTCTGATGTCCCTGACAACACTGGCCAGCCTGAGTTCGAGCTGGGCTTTTGCCTTTCTAATTTCCTCTCTGTACAACCTAACCAGACCCCTGTACTCTTCCTGAGTTTCCTGCCCCTTCTTCCAAAATTTCTAAACTCTCCTTTTTTTTCCCTGAGTCCCAGAAAAAGCTCCCTGTTCAGCCAGGCCGGTTGTATTCCCTGCCGGTTCGTCTTGCAGCACATGGGGACAGCCTGCTCCTGTGCCTTTAAGACTTCCTCCTTGAAGAAAGTCCAGCCTGCCTGGACCCCTTTGCCCTTCAGGACTCTCTCCCAGGGGACCCTCTCAACCAGCGTCCTGAACGGGCCAAAGTCTGCCCTCCGAACGTCCATGGTGGTGGCTTTGCTGGCACCCCTCTTCACCACCAACCGAGAACTCTATCATTTCATGGTCACTAAGCCCAAGATGGCCTCCGACCACCACATCTCTCACCAGTCCTTCTCTGTTTGTAAACAGCAGGTCTAGCGAGGCACCTCCCCTGGTAGGCTCACTTACCAGCTGCATCAGGAAGTTATCTTCCACACACTGCAGGAACCTCCTAGACTGTTTCCTCTCTGCTGTGTTGTATTTCCAGCAGATGTCCACTAAGTTCAAGTCCCCCACAGGAACAAGGGCTAGTGATTGTGAGACTTCTGCCAGCCTCTTGTAGAAAACTTCATCTGCCTCTTCACCCTGGTTCAGTGGTCTATAACAGACTCCCAGCAGGATGTCTGCCTTGTTGGCTTTCCCCCTCATCTTTGCCCATAAGCATTCGACCTTATCATCACAATCGTCGAGCTCTATACAATCAAAGCAGTCCCTAACATACAGCGCCACCCCACCGCCTCTCTTTCCTCGCCTATCCCTTCTGAAGAGCTTATAGCCATCCATGACAGCACTCCAATCATGCAAGCTGTCCCACCATGTTTCTGTGATGGCGACCAAGTCATAGCTGTCCTGCTGCACAATGGCTTCCAGCTCCTCCTGTTTATTGCCCATGCTACGTGCGTTGGTGTAGATGCACTTGAGCTGGGCTATCGATCTCACCCCTGACCCTGGCATGCCACGCCTGGGCTCATCCCTAGGGAGCCAGGTGATGTCCCCTTCCAACCTAGTTTAAAGCCCTCTCATTGAGCCCCACCAGTTTGTGGGCAAGAATCCTTTTTCCCCTTTGAGACAGTTGGACTCCATCTGTCGCCAGCAGGCCCGGTGCTGTGTACACCTCCCCATGATCAAAGAAATCAAAATTCCACTGACTGCACCAGTCTCTGAGCCACCTGTTAACCAGGTGAGTTTTCCTGCCCCTTTCAGTGCTGTTCCCTGCCACTGATGGGATGGAGGAAAACACCACCTGCATCCCTGATCCTTCAGCCAATCGCCCCAGTGCCCTGAAGTCCCTTTTGATGGCCTTGGGACTTCTCTCCACAATCTCGTCCCCGCCAACCTGCATTACCAAGAGGGGGTAATAATCAGAAGGCTGCACCAGACTAGGGAGTTTCCGAGCAACATCCCTAACCCGGGCCCCAGGGAGGCAGCAGACTTCCCTGTGGGATGGGTCTGGTCGGCCTATTGGGCCCTCTGTTCCCCTCAGAAGGGAATCGCCTATGACAGTTACCCTCCTTTTTTTTCTTAACAGGGGCAGTCATAATGCATGGGGCTCTTTCCATCCCCCCCCATCTCTTAGGTTCTCTTCTTCTGCTTGGTAGCAAGAGGGTAGGGGATCCTCTGCTTCTTGTGCTCTTTGACCGAGAGGGGTGTACAGGTAGCTGATTTTATATTATCTAGAAACAAGTTCAACTCTGTTGACAATACCAGGAACTACTATTCCCAATACTGACACAAGAACTCAAATTATTTTATTGCAGAAAGCAATTTCTATTCTTTTGACAAATATTAACTAACTTGATTTTAATGCACTGAAACACACTACAGCAATTCATAGAATCATTAAGGTTGGAAAAGACCTCTAAGATCATCAAGTCCAACTGTCACCCCAACACCACCAGGCCTACTAAACCATGTCCTTAAGTGCCACATCTACACGTTTTTTGAGCACCTCCAGGGATGGTGACTCCACCACTTCCCTGGGCAGCCCATTCCAATGCTTGACCGCTCTTTCAGTGAAGAAATTTTTCCTAATATCCGATCTAAAGCTCCCCTGATGCAACTTGAGGCCATAGCTAGATCCCTGCACTAAATACTGGTGTATTTCAAGTGTTCATCTCCTTGGGAGAGGGGAAAGAAGGCAGAGAGGTACAAGGCAGAACTTCTTCATCAGTCCAATATCATAACATATACAGAAAATCCTAAGAGACAGGCAGACATTCAGAACTGTATACTACTTGCATATTGCAATATGGAAGCTCAGGTATGAAAAGGATGACATTACCATGTCACACAAAGAGATGTGGCACAGCCATTCTGCCAACCAAATTTCTATTTCTAAAGTCCATCCCCATCTCCAAAAGCAGCTTTAACCACCTAATCGTGCATGCCACATTCAACTTCTTCACCTTTGTCTACCTTCATTTATCTTGCATCTCATAATATGCTTGTGGATTCGTTAAGTTGTAGTTATTAAATCTTTTCCAGTTGAAGATATTCATGTAGAAGAGATTAAAGAACACAACAGTATTACATTTATGTCCACACTTGAATTTGCTAGCTTTCCCTTGCATACAAATTAAGAAAAAAAATCAATAGCGTTAGTTAAAAGAAACAAGCTTTTTACTGTCTTTACTTGTATTTTCTTTGCTATCCTGGGTTTGGCCAGGACAGGGTTAATTTTCACCAGAAGCCAGGAGGGAACACAGCTGGGCGGACTGACCCAACCTGGCCAAACAGAGCAGGGTATTCCATACCATGTGCCGCCATGCTGGGTTCTGGTGGGGGGGACCTGGGCAGTGGGAAGGCAGTCGCAGATCAGGATTGCGCAGTGGCGGCAGGCAGCCAGAGCAGCTTGGTGCCTTCTGCTGTTTGTGTTGTGTATTCTCCTTATCGGTATCGTTGTTGTTGTTACTGTTCCCTTTGTTTGCTGTTCTGTTAAACTGCCCTTATCCCGACCCACCAGGTTTTGCCTTTTTCTTTCCATTCTCTTCCCCACCCCAGCGGGGGGAGGGGCGGCAGAGCGGCCCCGTTGCCCTTTTGTTGCCGGCCACAGCCAAACTGTAACATTTGCAAAGAAATTACATTACTAAGCACAGGCACTCAGTGGTCTAGGAATACATTATGAGCTTTTTACCAGCTATCAAAAGATTTCCAGGTAAGTCAACAGAGATCATGTGCTAAACTCCCTTCTACAAACAAGAAGGAATCCTGTAACTGCAATTTTGAAAATTGCCCTCTGCTAAGACACTAATCAGAATCCAGCAATTGTTCTTCCACAGTTCACTGGCTTAAAAGGAATTGCATTTTGCATTTGTGCAAGCAGGAGCCTCCTTATCAACTGTGGGAGTCCTGAAATGCATCTCCCCCCCAAATCAAAGTCTGACAGTCCTTCAGATTAAAATGGTAACACAAATATTTGGCTGATTAAAACTCGATAAAGAATTTTCTTACCTAAACATTTTCTTTAAATTATTCCTCAGAATAGTATCTAGAATATGATACTTCAAATAGTTATATGCTTAGTTGTTAAAGTAATTGCAGGTACAGAGCCCTGCCAATCAATGACCACTGATAGAATTACAGCTTGATTAACAAATCTAGGTTTATAAGGAGCTCATAAACCTCAGAGATATGTAATATAGAAATCTGCCCCCCAGAATCTTTATGGTTCAATTACCCCCTCAAGTGCAAAGTTATTTTATACTACCATAATTTTTCCATCCATTTGTTTGCAAAACTCCAACTCACACCTGTGAGAGTCCAGTCAGCAGATGTCTCAAACATCTCATCCAAAAGAATACAGCTGTTACCATTATCAATGCAGTTGTTAACTGAAGGAGGGGGCTCTGCTAAGGTGGGGCAGCGCTCCTTTGGAAACAACTTCCTTGTCTGTGCAGCCTGGAGATAAGACCACAGACACAGGATGTGGCTAAACCAGTTGAGCCAGTTATGCAAGAAGCCGAGGGGGGGAAGCAACATCACCAAGAGACCTTGGACTCATTTACATTCCCCCAGGCCCATTTCTGGAAGACTCTAGAAGCCCAAACTGTGCAGGTCATCTAATTAACATTGAAAGTGGACAAGCAAGACTAGGGGCGGGAAACAGGGGGTTTAAAAGAAGGACCACTCAACTGGTCAGGAGGTGCCCCACAGGACCTAGACCCCACCCTCCTCTGGCTGGATCAACGATGGACTAAGGGCCTGGACTCCCCCCGCCCCCGTTGGCCGGATCAACGCTGGACCCAGGACTGGTGATATCTTTTTACTTCTCCCCTCTTCCTCTTTTCTTCTCTAGCTTTTCTCTTCTGTCTCCCCTATGCTCTTTTCCTTCTCCTTAGAAACTACAAAAGGCAAGGTTTATCATAATTGTACCTCAGTAGTTTGCTTGTCATAATCGTGCCAAAATAAGTTGATTTACCATAATCGTGAATAAACCTTGTGATAACTGTAAATGTAACAAATGTAACATGTAGGGGATGTTATCACTTCAGGTGGTCAGAAACAAGTCTTGGTTCTTTGTGAATAATTGGGACGGTTGGAAGACAAGGGACTCCTGAATAATCCCTTTAGGCGCCTGGGCCTTGGGAGAACAGGTATGCAAACTACAGAGATAAGGAGGCTGCAGGATAATCCGAAGACCCCTGCCGAGAGACGCCAAACAAACATGTGCGATGGACATTACCATATATTAATGAATTCTCCTCGGAAAAGCCATTACTATGATAAACATTTCTTGGAAATGTAATGAATATGTATGTTAACATAGCATAAATACCTAGTAACTGTGTCTCTTCGGTGCACACGTTTGGAGGAGAGATCCCCCGTGTGCCCGGCGCCGCAATAAAGAATACCTGCTTAATAGTCTGCCGACTATTGAGTCTTCAATTCTGGCTTTTCACGGCATCATTTCTGGCACCCCAGATGGGACCCGCTCTGCTCGGCTGCAGGACCCGCTGAGAACAGGACTCCCTAGGGTACCCCCGGGATTTCCCGGAGGGACTCCTCGCCTCACTCGGATCACTGCGGGAGCAGACAAGGACCATCTAAACGAGTAAAGGTATTCTTTTTTTTTCTTTCTTTCTCTGTTTTGGTATGTGAGACCGGTCATTTGGAGAGTTCTCATAAGTCGTAGGAGACGTCCTACGCTGAGCGCTGTACACCAGGCTACTAGTGCCTGAGGGTGTACGTCTTGGTACGTTGGTGCAGGCACGGGTTAAGCTTTGCACTTCTGTAATAACGTGCTTTTGGTAATTGTGCGTTGGTACAAGCATGGGTTAAGCTTGGTACTTCTGTAATAACGTACTTTTGGGTATTGGTGCGTTGGTGCAGGCACGGGTTGTGCTCTGCACTTCTGTAATAACGTGCTTTTGGTAGTTGTGCGTTGGTACAAGCACGGGTTAAGCTTCGTACTTCTGTAATAACGTACATTCGGTATGGTACGCTTAGGAAACCCACTTAAGTTGTACTTCTGGCGATACGGATTTGTTGGTATTGAACTCGGATATCGGATATCTCGGATACTGGCTTGTTAACATACCCATCAGGCATCGTAAAACCAAAAAAAAAAAAACAACCAAAAAAAACCACCTTGCACGGTGGACCTCTTTTCTTGTGACCAGAATATTAATTGTGACATTTTTGGAACGTGGTCAGAGCGGGACAGAAGGGGACGACAGATTAAAATTGTTAAGATAAAGACTAACAGAGGTACAGAATCAACAAAGTAAAATGGGGGACAGCAAAGCAGTGGTATTTTAAAGAAAAGCCCCTTAGGATGTATTCTAGCACATTGGAAAGCTTGTGTGACTGTGTATGAAGCCTCTGTGTGAAAGACAAATAAGTCAAAAAAAAAAAAAAAAAAAGAAAAAAAGAAAAAAAAAGAGAAAAAATGGTGAAGGAAAAAAAAAAAAGAAAAAAACCACCATGTATGTTTGGTACGTTCTGCTAATTTCCAGTTTTTGACTTGGGACTGTTGTATTTGAACTCTGAGTCTTCGGGGCCGTGGTTTATGATTTCTTAAGTATCAGTGCAGGGTCTTCCCGTGGGGGGGATTTTGAGAGCCTCTCCCAGGATCTAGACGGCAACATTGGGAAAAGTAGGGGGAGACCCCTCACTCAACAACATCTTAATAACGTATGGGGTTTGGTTTGCTTAAAGAAAATCGGCATGATTTAGGAATTGAGTTGGGAATTTGGGGATTGGTTTTAAAATACAAGTTGGTATATATTGTGGGGTTACAAGTTCTCTAGTTATTTGGCATTAATCGATCATTTAGGGACTCTGGTTTTGGGGTATGTATTAAATATACTGTATATATTGTTTTCAAAGAGCTCTATGTATATAAACATGTTAACTGAAGTGGTTTGCCTGTATATATTGTTGTACTTAGGTGATACAGTTTGTAAACAGAAGGATTTTAAAAGATCGCTTCTAGGTTGTGTGTGTGTGTGTGTGTGTGTGTGTGTTGTGTTAACCGATTGGTGGAGAAGTTGAGAAGTTATTTTATTGTAACATGAGCTTCGGAGGGAGGTGATCCCCTCACAAGGAAACAATTAATTGAATTATGATATGTTGTTAGAATTGATGCGGTTTTGGGGACAATTAAAAAGTATAGGAGATGAAAAGTTTAACGCGGTATTGAAAAAAGAAAAAAACAAAAAAAAAAACCGAAAGGAAAACCCCTCTGGATTTTCCGAAGGGTTGTGTAAAGTGATTAGAACAGAAAGGTATCAAGTTACAAGCTGCTTTGCTAGCTGCTGCTCTAAATGAAGGAAAAAAAAAAAAAGAAGCAAAGTTCTTAGAAGTTAAGCAACAGAAAAACGAAATGAAAAAGAGGGGAAACAAGGTAACTTTTTACAGTATGGACTACTAGTGGAGTGTGAATCAGAATACAATACTCCTGTGTTACCAGTAAAAAAAAAAACAAAAAAGGTGGAACTTATTGGGTAGTACAGGATTTAAGAGGAGTGAGTAAGATTGTTAGGGGCATACACCCTGTGGTAGCAAGTATGGTTTACGGTATTGGATTTAAATGATGCATTCTTCTGTCTGCCTTTAGCCAAAGAAAGTCTGAATTTATTTGCATTTGAGTGGGAAAATCCTACCACAGGTAAGAAAACCCCAGCTTGTCTGGACAGTGTTACCCCAAGGTTTTAAGCATAGCCCAACGATCTTTGGAAATCAATTAACACGAGAACTTGAAGCATGGAACCCTCCCTCCAGAGATGGAACCCTTTTACAGTATGTAGATGACATTAATAGCAACTGAAACAAAACCTGACTGTATACAGTAGACTATCAGTTTGTTAAAGTTTTTGAGATTAAATGGGTATCAAGTCTCTCAACAGAAAACTCAGATGGTGCGGCAACGGGTAACATACCTTGGATGCAAGCTGTCTGGACAAAGAGAACTAGGAACAGAACAGAATGAAGCAATCTGCAGGACTCCCCTCCGTCAGATGGTAAAAGAGCTCAGGACCTTTCTGGGACTGACAGGTTGGTGCTGGTTATGAATTTATAATTATGGAATAATAGTGAGACCCTTATGTGAACTTTTGAAAAACAACCCCACCCGACTGATCTGGTCCAAAGAAGCTCAAAATGCATTTAAGACACTTAAGAAGGAACTGATGAAGGCCCCGGCTCTGGGCCTGCCTGATGTTACTAAACGCTTCTGGCTGTTTTCTTATGAGAGACAAGGCATAGCTCGGGATCCTAGCTCAACGGCTGGGACCCTACAAAAGAGCTGTGGCCTACTTTTCTAAACAACTGGATGAAGTAAGCAAAGGATGGCCAGGATGTCTGCAAGCTGTGGCGGCGGTGGTCTTGACTATTCAGGAAGCCCGAAAATTCACCTTGGGCCAAAAGATCACAGTACCGATCTCACACAGAATATCAGACAAAAAGGGAACTACTGGCTTTCCCCATCCCAATTTCCACAATACCAGGCCATTCTAATTGAATCAGAGAATATTAATATTGTAGTAACTAATATTACGAACCCAGCTTCTTTTCTCAGCGGATCAATCTCTGAACCATCGGTACATGATTGCTTAGAAACCATAGAGACTGTGTACTCCAGCAGACCAGATCTGAAAGAGGAACCCCTGGAAGATGCACAGGACTCCTGGTTCACTGAGGGAAGCAGCATTGTCGGACAAGGTATTCGAAAGGCCAGGTATGCGGTGACAACAGCAGACGAAGTAGTTTAGTCTCAATCACTACCTGCCGAAATATCAGCTCAAAAGGCTGAAACTATTGCCCTAACTAGGGCTCTGGAGTTAACAAAAGGAAAAAGATAAATATATGGACAGATTCCAAATATGCCTTTGGAGTTGTCCACGCTCATGGGACAATTTGGAAGGAGCGAGGACTACTAACTGTGCAAGGGAAGCAGATTAAATATGCTGAGGAAATCCTTTGACTATTAGAAGCTGTTCAACTACCAGCAAAAGTTGCCATCATGCACTGCCAAGGACACCTGAAGGGTAACACTGACCAGGAAAGAGGTAACAGGTTGGCTGACTATGAAGCTAAACAGGCAGCAGAAAGAATGCAAGAGATTTTAGCCTTAATTCCAGATAACAGAAATAGAAACCTGAGTGACCAAGAAAATGTTGAGTATTCTAAAGCTGAAGAAGAATTAATAGAGGGATTAGGGGGCCAAGTTCCATCCCAGGGGTGGCCCTACTTAAGTGATGGCAGAATTATAATCCCTGCTAAACAGATATGGGGGGTGGTTAAAGAAGAACACAATAGGACACACTGGGGAGCGGACTCCCTGTATAAATTTTTAAATCAGAAATTAATAGGGAACAATTTGTATACTACAGTCTGACAAATAACCCAACAATGTGAAACATGTTTAAAAATAACCCCAGTACAGGTAACCGGGTACATTAGGAAGTATTGGGAAGGGAATTACACCGGGAGAACACTGGCAAACTGATTTCTCTGAACTTCCAAGAAAAGGAGGGTACAGGTACTTATTAATACTCATGGATACCTTTTCAGGTTGGCCAGAAGCATTCCCTTGTAGAACAAATAAAGCAAGGGAAGTAACTAAGGTATTATTAAATGAAATAATACCTCGATTTGGGGTACCGACAATTATCTCCTCAGATAGGGGGATGCATTTTTGTGCAGAAGTAGTGCAACAGGTCAGCAAACTGTTAGGAATCAATTGGCAGTTACATACGCCCTACAGACCACAAGCCAGTGGGCAAGTAGAAAAGATGCAAAAATATGCCAAAAAGCGAATCTATATTGGTACCAAGCATTGCCTATTGCACTACTTCGGATACATGTAAAGCCTAGGGCCAAAGAAAATTTGAGCCCTTTTGAGATACTATATGGGAGACCATATCAGGCTAAATATCAGGGGGAAGATTTGAACCAGTTGGGAAATCAGTATCTACAGAATTATGTTATATCCTTAGGAAAACAATTAGAAAGGATTAGTAGAAATGTTTTGGGTACCAGGGCTAAAGGGGTAGATCACTCGATCCATCCATTTAGCCCTGGAGATTGGGTTTATGTTAAGAATTTTTCAGGTGATCCACTGAGAGAGAAGTGGAATGGACCTTACCAGGTATTGCTGACTACCTTCACTGCAATCAAGATTAGAGAACAACCGGCCTGGATCCATTATTCCCAAGTGAAGAAGGCTCCTAAACCAGGATGGATGGTCAAAAAGGCTGGCGGTTTGAAACTATGATTGCGGCGGTAACTTTGTTAAACCTAGGCTTTTTAGTATACTGCGATCATGACAACTCGAACTACATGACTGGACCAAGATGTGACCTACAGATATTAGATAACAACACCCAGATATTGGTCAGCAATAATAGCTGCCTATGGAAAGCAAGATCCAACACTTGTTCGTGCTGACCCCCTTCCATACACACAAAAACTGTACTTGCAGAGATGGGTGGAATGATTATTTGATCAACAAAACTACAGAAGAAGTGGGAACTTGGGATTTGAAAGGGACAGGCGTGATATATATGGATTCTTGTAGCAGAACCCAATTAGAAACCTATAGCCCCTCGAACTGGGATTATTTTAGGAATGTACCAATTGGCTGGGTAAACCGCGGAGCATTTTGCAGAGCTAATCTCACAGCCACTGACGGGGCCCTGTAAATTACACAACACGTATTGGTGGCTATGTGGTGATGGCATTAGCAGAAAGCGACTCCCTGCGGGTTGGATGGGAATGTGTACCATAGGTGATCTAGTCAGCCAGGACCGAATATATAATCAGTCCCAAATACCTAAAGGCATATTAAGAACATCATGGAGACAAGCCAAACGGGAAGACAACCCACTTGTAAGTAGGGGAACACAATTTAACCTCTTGGCTCCCCAATTTAGAGTGATTGAAACAATTGTTCATGGGAATGATCACACTGGTGGTTTTGGGAATACTTGTTTGCATGTCTCTCAAATGTTTCCTTTGGTGTTGTCAGGGCTCAGTTGAGAACATACTTTTCCCAGAGCCTTGGCGTGAAAGACTAAAGGAATTTGAAAATAATACCTACAAAATAGAATAGTGAGGATTCATAGCTTTCTAGCTACAAATCCTCAAAAGAAAAGGAGGGATTGATAACTGTAAATGTAACAAATGTAACATGTAGGGGATGTTATCACTTCAGGTGGTCAGAAACAAGTCTTGGTTCTTTGTGAATAATTGGGATGGTTGGAAGACAAGGGACTCCTGAATAATCCCTTTAGGCGCCTGGGCCTTGGGAGAACAGGTATGCAAACTACAGAGATAAGGAGGCTGCAGGATAATCTGAAGACCCCTGCCGAGAGACGCCAAACAAACATGTGCGATGGACATTACCATATATTAATGAATTCTCGGAAAAGCCATTACTATGATAAACATTTCTTGGAAATGTAATGAATATGTATGTTAACATAGCATAAATACCTAGTAACTGTGTCTCTTCGGTGCACACGTTTGGAGGAGAGATCCCCCGTGTGCCCGGCACCGTAATAAAGAATACCTGCTTAATAGTCTGCCGACTATTGAGTCTTCAATTCTGGCTTTTCACGGCATCACTTGTGAAGTGATACGGGATCTCTGGTGTCGTTTCACCTTAATCCAACCGAGGGGATCGGCAAATCTGAGTCACTCTCGTTAATGGAGTGGGGCATTTAATCACTCTCATTATTGGGGTGTGACAACACCTGATTTAGGGGATACATTAAATTACTCCCTAAAGAACCTAAAGGTACTTTCTGAAAAGTCAAAAATTTTTTTTATACTGTTAAAAACACAACAAGCAAAATGAAACTCAATAATCAGCTTTTTTCTACCAAGAAGTCAAATAGACTGGCAACAAACTGCTTGTGGTGACCTAATACTAAATTAAAAGATTAAGAACACAATATTTTCTCAGAGAGTATGCAGCATAAAGCATTTCTATCCTTTTTCACCACACACAATTTTATTCCAGATGATTAATGGTGATTTTATTCATATAAACTCCTTTCCCTACTGCATGTGCCTCCTATATTTCTATTTCAAATTATTATACATTACTGTGGAAGGACACCACATGATGGTATTAGTCATTAGGGTAGAACCCAGTGTGGCTTTGCTGTATCAGAAAAGGAAATACACATGCTTTAACAAATACTTTGCAGAGTGTTTATAGTATAGGAATCTAGTTTTATTTTAGAGTTCAGAATTGATGAAGCAAATCAAGTTGAACACATAAGCACATCTCTGTCTAGATTAAGCACAGTGCTAACACTTGACATAACACAACTGGTAATATGCATACTCTTTGAAATCCAAATTCGGGGAATAAATCTCACCAGTCATTTCAGTCACAGCTTTATCTACTGCTAACCCAGAGAGTCAAATGGTGCAAGCACAAACATACATTAGGAAAGGGCTTAAATCAAATCTTTCATATAATCTAGTAGATAGTTATGAATGCTGATCTCCAGCAACACAGACCAGACTAACTAGGAGCTCACAACTACCAATAGCTAAGTAGCATAAGTATATTCATATTCAGACCATCCTTCAGCTGAAGAACTGACTAGTTCTTAGACAGGACTCATGTTGTTCTGATTTCCCCACTTAAAATGTTACTCTAGTGTAAGAGTTTCTGACACAAAATGCAGCTGAGAAAATACAAGCTCAGAATTTCCATTTGAATTTGGTCAGTTAGTTAGAAATGGTAATACTACTAATGCAACATGGTATTTTGAACCAATCTGCTTTCCCTTCTAGAAAAGATTTAAACTTAAGTCAGAGCTACGATATTCTGTTCCCCCTTTGAACTACTTGTGTTTCAAGTACACTGCAAGCTTAAAGAATTCTGAAAAAACCTTGTAGCCTTTCAAAGAGGAACACACAAGCTGTTCTTTCAAAATTTTCCAACCACAGGAAAGACAGTATTTCTTAACATTTAAGAAAATTACTTCCCCATACAAGCAAGGATTTGGACTAAATCTGATCATTTAAGAGAGGGAAAAACACCAATGCTCAGTTTCTCTTAGTGTAGTCTACTGAACTCAGCATTATACAAGTATGCATAGAAGGTCAGTCCAACCTAATTATTTACCTAGAATATGTAGTCCAGGATTAATAGAAGGCCAAGATGTTGACAAGAGTGGCTTCTCCCAAGTAACTAGCGATAGGACGACAGGCAATGGCCTCAAGTTGTGTCAGGGAAGGTTTAGACTGGATATTAGGAAAAATTTCTTTACTGAAAGAGTGGTCACGCATTGGAACAGGCTGCCCAGGGAGGTGGTGTCGTCCCCATCCCTGGAGGTGTTCAAAAAACGTGTAGATATTGCACTTCAGGCTACTGTTTAGTAGGCACAGTGGTGTTGGGGTGACGGTTGGACTTGACGATCTTAGAGGTCTTTTCCAACCTATGATTCTATGATTCTACGATACAGGAGTGTCTAATCAGGAACTACTGTCCTTGGGAACAAAGTATATCTTGGAAGAATATGTAAGCTAAGATGTTTTTGAACAGTTTGGAACCAACAGCAGAAGAACTGGGTAACGAACTCCATTTGTGAGACAACATTAGGAGACCTCAATATAAGACTACACTGACTGCAAAAGGTCATTAGGGACACAGAACATGAGCTTGTTCAAAACAAGTCAGAGGGTAAAAGCATTAAGCAATGCACTTGCATACTAGAGAGGATTACCTACCTAGGTAGTCAACACAGAAAATCTGTGAGCTCAGGCTTGTATCGATCAACTGCAATCCCAATGATTGATTGTAGAGTGATACATGCTGTAAGATCAATAGCACTGCCTTCCTAGTTATTAGAGCAAGCAGACATAATACAGGGAAGAGAAACCAACCTTCGATACACCCGAGAAGACCTACTGTTTCAAACAAGAAAGCTATTTATAATTTGTAAACAACTCTTCTTTGCCTTTCCTTCAAACAATAGTTTTCAAAAACATCTTCCAGAGCTTTTTAATTACAGCTCCACTAGACCTTCTTTACACTGACGTTAGTCTGAACTGCACTGATCAATTTTAAATAGACAGTAATACCTTTAGGTAGAGATCCTTGTAAAATGACAGCTGAAGCTCTGGAATTTATGACTGAAAAGACTGAGAGTGATTATGTTAGAAACAAAATGCCAGAGAAGGCTGGATAGAAGTTCTGTCTAATAAGTAAAACTAAATTTCTCACAGATCAATTTATCAAATTATTCAACCCAGCACCAACTGTAAAATACAGGAACAGGCTGATGGTCAAAACCTTATGATGCAGAGACCTGACATCGATAACATTATTGAATGTCCTGAATTATCAATCCCTAAAGGTTTTGAAAGCAACATGAAACCATAACCTTATACAACTAAAAAGGAGGAAGATGAGTAAGGTGATGCCTTCTGTGGCATTATAGCACTTTTGCCACCAGCACCAGCTAAAACAGCTCTGGCAGCCAGCGTGACAGATGTCTGCTGGATTGGTCCAGAAACCTGACTCCTATTCTGTTAGAGATTTTCATCTCTAGAATAAGTACTGGGACACTGCAAAACACCATGTAAACAATGGAGATGGAGCTCTTCCACGTGTTTTTGATGATTTTTCATCATTAAGATTTTCATATCCATCAACATAAACTATATAGTAAATCTTCCAGCTGATCAGTATTAAAATATACTGAAAACTGAAGTTCAATTCATTGAAGAGAAACTAACATTTATTCATTCACATATCATATACCTGATATTTCCTTAGATTTCCCTTAGAAGTTTCAGGTACTTTTGTCTCAGCTTACACTTGACTTATGCAGAGTATCTGATCTCAGTAGAAGCAACTTCTTCCCTGACTCCTTTGTTCCCGTGGTGCACTCAAAGGGAAAAAAAAGAAATATCAAACTTGCAGGCCAGATCCAGCCAGCGAGACAAGAAAGGTGCAATCACTTTCAGTTTTGTTTCCGAGACTAAAACCAAAAGCTTTCAAAAGCTAAGTTTAAAGACTACATGTTTTCTCTCCCCCTATTCTTAGAATTAAGGTTTTACCTAAAAGGTTCAAGTCTCCTAATTGCAATGGTGATCTAAAGCATCACTGCTACTTTTGAAACACAGCTCTGAGTATACAGAAAAATCAAGCCATTAAGTAGCAGTACTACTGTGGTGCAACCTAATACCAACCTGCACATGGCCTTGAATAAATCCATCCAACTCTGTGTCCTGGTTTTGGTTAAAACAGAACCAATTCTCTTTTATGAATCTTCCTTACACTTAAGTTCCTCTAAGTAACTGCATTTTTCTGAAGCTGGCTGCATATTTTACAGACACTGTCCACTCCAAAGCTGATAACACCTAATGTTTATAGTCTTACTGAGCTAATGGTAGGAAAGGAATGCAGAAAAAGACCCCTGTTTATAATTATCACTATAGCAGCCAAGGTCACTGACAGATCTCTTAGGTCCCACAAGTGAGGAGTTGTAAAGGGTAGCGCTTGCAGGGAGGGGTGGACAGAACAGGTGACCCCGATATTGACCACTGCAGTATTCCATGCCATGCACATTATACTCAGTTTAAAGCTGGGGGATCACGAGGGTCTTGCTCTCTTTGTCCATGGCCGGCTGCTGAAGAGGACCCTACTCATTGTTCTGCCTGAGATCCTGATCCAGATTCCGGTCCGTGCATTCCTGAGTCCTGTTCCTGTCTGCTGCTGAGGCCAGTCCCAGACGTCCTGGTGCTGCCTGGCAGCTGCTGGTGGGACACCAGCACCCCAGCACCCAATTCCAGGAAATTCCGTATTGGTTTTGTATATTTTGTTTTATTTCTCTTATTAATATTACTAGTATTATTCATAAAACTGTTTTTATATTCAATTCGTAAGTCTCTCTCCCTTTTTCCCTTCCCCTGGTGGGAGGGTGGGGGTTAACAGAGAGCATCTGCCACTCTGTTTATTGCCACCCTGCTCTAAATGGTGACACTGCTATACTGCTACCACAGCCCCATTCCCTTCCCCACAGCTAGCGCAGTGCTACACATGTAGCTCTGTTCTGTATGAAGAAAAGGAGAGGAGGCGGCCAAAACAGTTTTTTCCCCTCTTCCTTAAAAAACGCTGTTGCAGAGCAGAAATGCCAAGTGTGCAGGTTCAGCCCTAGGAAGCCAGCAGTTGCAGGAGTGCCTGCACAGGGGCAGAAAGTCCCATGCTCCAAGGATGATAAGGGAAGGAAGGCAATGAAGACATCTGGCTAATTGCAGCAGTACCGCTTCTTCCTCTTTTTCTTTAACAGGCTAGATCACAGTTGGAGTAAGATTCCCCCCCCACCAAGCTCCCTCAAAAGCCTCTTAACCCCATAACAGTCTGCGAGATGCAGTAAGCATGCCTTCTGTTAGTAGCACAGCCACTGAAGTTACATCAGTCACAACTCAGTTGTTCCTTAATTTCGCAATACTCACTTGTCATTTAGGAATATCCAACTCAAAGTGCTTAAATTCATCATTAATATGTTTTTTGAGTCCAGGATGGCAGCTACATTAGTTGCACAGCCAAGTGCCATAGTCCACCTGCTTATCTCTATTCTAATGAGACAGCATCAGTGTCATAAGATTTCTGTAAGACTACTTTTTTTTACTTTTTTGCTTATTTGGAATTTTTAAGTGATGTGGGGAATAAAAATACTTGATAAGGTGATTACTCATTTCCATCTATTGTAATTTCTTTTACTATTAAAAAAACAAAGCAATCCTAACTTTCCCTTTACAAAGATAGATTTTGAGCTATCAAAACTCAGGAAGACAGTTCTTGAATTATACTAAATAGCTTCATAAAAGTGTTAAATGTTTTACTCCTAGCAAGCACTGAGCTAAATAGAACACAATGCATTATCAGGAAGTTAGAAACTACAAAACTGAAGTATTCTTACACCAGTGTATACATCCATGGTATGTCTGCATCTCAAATGCAGAGAAAGATACGATGCTCTTCCCCATTCAAAAGCAGAACAGCTAACTGGAAAAGATCCAGAAATAGGTAATAAGCATAAACAGAAATATGGAGGGCTACGACCCATGAAGTAAACAAGATTTTGGCTATTTAGCCTACAAGAAGACACAACCAAAGAGTGAATACAGTAGAAATCTAAGTCACAGGTGGCATATGGAAGATGAGTACTATGGTTTTCTACAACACAAGAGCCAGAAGTTAACAAATTACCTGAAGGCAAGCTTGACAAAAACCACACACGCATTCCCTCAAACAAAAGTAGATAGTTCAATTCTTCACAGATTTAATTACCATGGGGAGAAATTTACTTCCAAATATCACGGACACTAACTGTTTACTCAGATTTCAACGGCAATCAGCTCTTAGAAGGCAAATTCATCACAGGTTATTAAGCATAAACATATTCCCTTGACTGATGCAGTCACCAAAACTGCGGGAAAGCAGGAGAGTGTAAGGAAAGGACTGTCACCCTACTTGCCTGACCTCCCTCTGTTCCCCAGGTCTAGCCCAGGACAGAGTGCCAGCACTCCGTTCCTCTAAGCTGACCGTGCAGGTTCTCACCTCCATTAAACAGTACTTTCAAAAGCAATATCGAAACGCCGTGAAGGCAGAGCAAGGCTACACGGTAACGCAGCGCCCACAGGCTCGCTCCCCTCCGCAGCCGGGCGGAACGGCCCCTCAACCTGCGAGCTCCACTCACCCCCTGGAGACCAGCAGCCCTGATGCTACCCCACTAGCACTTTACATCTGCTGAATCATGACGGGAGAGCGCGGAAGGTCCCTCGCCTCGGACGAGAAGCAGAGGCGAAGTTTGGCTCGGCGGAGGGCCCGGGGACCGGCCGACTGGCAAGCCCCGCTACAACAGAGACCAGCACCCCCACTCCCTACCGGCCCGCTCGTTACCTGCACAGCACCTGACGACTCCGGCTGTCCCCGCAGTCACTGCCAACTACCCACCACCAGTCCCTACAAAACCCGCACCACATCAGCACCTCCAACCACGCAATCGGACAACGCCATCTTGTCTACCTGCCCTCTAGCTCGCTTCCCCGGCAACACACTGACGTCATGCCGTAAGATCATCTGCACCCATCGGCCCAATCAGGAGATGCTCACGGTGACGTCACCTCAACGGGGAGAGGGGCGGGGCGAGGAGAGCCTTGCCTCTTTCCGCGAGGGGCGGGGCGGGGCGGAAGTGGTTGGTGGTGGCGCCTGGGCTTGTTCCCGGCCCCGGCCCCGGCCCCGGCCCCGCCCCCGCCCCCGCCCCCGCCCCCGCCCCCGCCCCCGCTCAGGGGCTTCTTTAGCATCTCCTGCTTCTCTCCCAGCTGGGTACAGCGATAGCTTCCCCCGAGGGCTAGATGAAGGTGGTGAGCCGGGCCCAGAGGGAGCATTTTGCCCCATACGCCTTAGCCCCTTCCCTCAGCGCTTATGGCCGCCTCGACGCCTGCCCTTGTCCCCTCACAATGGGCTGCGTGCCCGCCCAGTGAGGCTGACGGCGCACTCCTACCAGGATGCACTGGAGCACGGCACTTACCCCCAAGAGCAGCTTTGGAAGCGGGTTTACAGCGTTTTGAGAGGGCCTTGATCCGAAATGGAGGAGTTTTGTCCAAAATGCAGGTGGTAGTTGTGTATGTGTGAGGGAGGATGTGGAGAGGGGGATTCATCGTGGTAAATCACAACTGCCAAAACTAGACAACAGCCAAACTAGAATTATCCCTTGGGCTTTTTATCCTCAGAGGAAGTTGGAAAGCCTGTGAAGTTCTTTTATAGGGTTTTTTTTTCAGTTTGGCTTTTCACAGCACCCTTGTCTTTGAGGTTTGTTAGATGAAAACACAAAAAAATGGCATAAAAGAAATGTCTTCTTTATCAGGAAAATAGTATGTTTACTGATTTCATGTGACTTGAGGCATCAGAGTGTTTCAAGTGGTCAGGAGCTGGCTTTTTTTGCGGTCTACCTGCACATCACACATTTCTCTATTTTCTCTGCAATGTCACTTGCAAAACAGCAATAACTGGGTTTGGGTTACTCTAATTTTTGCCTCTATAAGCATAGGAAAAAGTGTATGTGAGCCACGTGGATATAAGGAAAAGCACGCATCTATCCACATCAGTTTTTAAAGTGGCATAATTAAATACAACTGTTATGTATACCCTTTAATTCCCTTTGTTAGAGATTAATTATGGAGAAGATTGATTATAGAATAGAATAAAATCATAGAACTAGAACATAGATTCAATTGTGTAAACACAGCTGTGTTAAGAAACCATACAATTGGTATGCTGCTGTTGGGATAGAAACCAACTGTACGGATTGTACCAAACAGCATTCACAGAAGAAGATGAAGGACAGACAACGACCCCGAGACAACCCTGAAACCAAGCAGGGCCTGGAACCAGCGAGGGAGAATTCTACGAAGACAGAAGAATAGAAAGAACTTAATAAATGATGTACTTAAAGGAACAGAATGGTTGCTTAGAAACTTAAGAAGATTCTAGACTTGATGTAATTGGTTTAATAAATGTATATTGTGGAGTCCTGGCTGGACGAGAGGGGACATAGCTTGGTGCGTTGAGCAACTCAGGTTCCGATCCGGAGGTGAGCCTTGGGAGCGGCTGACACGGAACCCTGCTGGGAAGGGAGAGCGACGAGCTCGGGACACTGGAGCAGGGGGAACGTCACCATTTCCTGCCACACTGTCACTTCCTTCCTGCCACATTGTTGTTTCCTGCCACAGTACTGTTTTCACTTCGAGATGCAGCTCTGCACCAATCACAACGAGTTGCAGTAGTTTTGCCTATATATGGATTGGGGGTTTAACCATTCAGATGCTGTAATAGTTTTGCTATATAAACCTTGTTTTTGCTGACTAATAAAGGTGAACGATCATACTCATATTGGGGTCACATCATTACAACGGATCCGTAACCCACGCCAACAGTATATAAACTGGTCTAGCGAGTTAAGCTTTGCCACTCACTGAGGTGATGGCCCAACTCTGAGTTGTGAATAAAGCAATACATAGTGTAACCCACTCGTGTGAGGATAAAATCTTTAACAGAATTTGGCGACTCTGGTGGGACACTAGGACACAGGAGATGGACACTCAGGATCTTTTCTGGGAACACCCGAGACCAACGCCCAAAGTGCCGGCACAAAACAAAAGGACTAGGTGAGTCCGAGAGCTTTTGGTCTCGAGTGTGTTCAGACTGATTGCTGAGATTTTCTCTTGTGTTTAAATTTTGCTTGAAGTATTTCATATGGGAACTACACCCAGCGTTGAAAGGGGGACGCCCCTTGCTGAGGTTTTAGAAAATTGGAGTAAGATCCCTTTGTCTCAGACTTTGCAGAAAAAGAGATTGATATTATTATGTCAGGAGGAATGGCCATTTCTCACTAGAACTAGAGGAGGGGGACCTATGGATGTGTGGCCCCCTAAGGGAACTTTTAAGATACATAATTTAAAATTTTTGCAAATAATTTTAGAAGATGCAGGAACTCCAGACATTGATTATTGGAATATTTGGTATAATTGGGCCCAACAAAGAAAGAAACCTGCAGGTAATCATAATAATGGAGGTCGATTATCACCCTCTGCTCCCTTTGCTCCCTCTGCTCCGGAGGCAGACGATGATAATTCTACCTCAAAAGGGATTGGAATGTATCCCATGAAATTGGATTACATTCCAAACCCTAGGGCTGGACCAGGAGCCCCGCCAGAGGTCCCTGCAATCCAAGCCGTGGTAAGACATGAACCTTGGAAACAAGGAGATTTAGTAGCTTGGCAAAGCAAAAATGCCGAGACTACGAGATGATGCAGAAAAATGTCCTCAGTTATTATCTGGCATCATAACTGATTATTTTCCTAATTGGAGTGATGTAAGAACTCTCCTCCGAGAATTATTCCAACCAGACGAAAGAGAAAAAGTTTTACAAAAAGATAGGGAAATTGCTCAGAGGGGAAATGGACTTAATCCATGGCCTGAGCAAAATCCAGGCTGGGATGTAACTACTACAGAAGGACTTCAAGCATCTCAAACTGCTGTTCAACAATTAGTTGAAGCAGTTAGACAAACTGGAGGACGAGTCACAAATTGGACCAAAGTAATGGAATGTAGGCAAAAACCTGATGAACATCCCAGTGATTATTGGGGAAGACTAAAAGCTACACTTCTAAAATATGGGGGAATGACTTGTGAAAATTTTCAGGAACCATTGGCCATAAGTGTGTTTGTGGACCAATCTCCTCCTGACATTAACAAATATTTCCGAAATCACATGCCAGGCTGACAAGGTGAAACTTTGACTAAAATCCTGAGCATAGCAACTTTTGTTTTTGACGGAAGGAGCGAAGAACAACAGAAGCAAGAAGAGGAGAAACTGAAGGCAGAGAGGAAGAGAGAACGTAAAGAAAGAGTAAGAGAAATCGGCCTGCTCGCTGCAGCGATTGCTCAGAATTGTAGCCAAAGAGGAATCGGTCGGGGATTTCCCCAAAGAGGAATCAGAGGAAGAGGTCAAAGAGGCAGAGGTCTTCCTCCCCCTGTTTCCCCTTATTTTAACACTCCTGAATGTTTTTATTGTGGTAATTTAGGTCATATACAGCGTGCATGCCCCTTGAGACCAGTGACTTCAGCAGTCGAAGTTAGAAACCATGGAGAAAGACCTCCCAGACCTCACTCACAGTAATTGATGGAAGCGGTTGGAGTTAAGGTAGATCATAACGGTCACGTCACAGCAAAGGTAAATGGTACTTTTGTCAATTTTCTAGTAGATACGGGAACAACAATATCATTATTAAACTTCTATGTTCCGCAATTATCAGGAGAAAAAATAAAGGTAGATGGAGTGGTGGGAGGTAAGGAATTACCCTTTTCGCTTCCCCTTCCGGTGGTGTTAGGAGGAAAAATAGCTTGGGGAAAGTTTGTCGTCTCCCCTGAAACACCTGTGTCTTTGCTGGGACGGGATTTGTTGCAAGAATTTGGCACTTGTATCTCTTTAACTCCAACTGGTATCCAACTAATAGTAATTGGCATGTCTTTAATCAAAATACCAGAAAATAAAAAGGAGGAGAAAAAGATCCCCGAGGAACTCTCTGATATTCCTCATGAATTATGGAGCACTTCTGGAGCTGAAGTAGGGCTGTTAAAATCAGCTGAACCTGTGGTAATCCAAAGAAAAGGAGGGACACCTCCTTCTGTTCGAAAATATCCAATAGTTTCAGAAGCAATTCCTAGTATTGGTAAGCAAATCGAGAAATTCTTAAAAGAGGGAATTCTAAAAGAATGTAGGAGCCCTTATAATACCCCAATTCTACCTGTAAGTAAAAACAGGTTGGACAAGGACGGAGACCCTGAATATAGGTTTGTTCAAGATTTACGAGCAGTTAATGAGCATGTCATTGCACCCCATCCAGCTGTTCCAGACCCGAGTTTGATATTAACTCAAATACCACCTTGGGGCCAGTATTACACTGTACTTGGTTTAACAGGAGCCTTTTTTAGTATACCAATAGCAGAACAAAGGCAACATATTTTTGCCTTTACCTGGCAAGGGAAACAGTTAACCTGGACACGATTGCCACAAGGTTTTACTAGTTCACCCACTATTTTCTCTCAGATTTTGCAAAATGATTTACAAGATTTAAATTTTCCCTGTTTGTCTGTTCTTATACAATATGTGGATGATCTTTTACTTGTGAGAAAGACAAAAGAAAATTGTATATGTGATACTAAATATTTGTGTTGTCAGTTGGTGCAGAAAGGTCATCGAGTCTCTCCATCCAAACTGCAGTTTTGCCAGACTAAGGTAAAGTACCTGGGATTTTTATTAAGTCTGGGAAAAAGAGAAATTGATCCTGAAAGAGTTAAAATAATACAGGAACTGCCAAGACCTACCACTAAGAAGCAGTTAAGGGGATTTTTAGGGCAAGTTGGATTTTGCAGACCTTGGATCCCTGGATTTAGTGAAATAGCAAAACCGTTGCATGAAGCAACCAGGAATGAGGAGGTGGAACCTATAGCATGGGGATCTGAAAGAGAAAAAGCTTTTCGGACACTAAAGAATGCCTTATTGAATGCCCCAGCATTAGGACTCCCTGATTATACCAAACCCTTTAAACTTTATTGTGATGAGATAAAGGGAACAGCCAGAGGAGTTTTAGTCCAAACTTTAGGGCCTCATGAAAGACCAGTAGCTTATTTTTCAGCTACTTTAGATCCTGTAGTAAAAGGAACTCCGTTCTGTATCCGGGCAATTGCAGCTGCAGCTGAGATGGTAGAAAAATCTAGGTCAATCGTTTTAGGACATGCACTAACCGTATGCGTACCCCATGAGGTGGAAATTTTGTTAAAACAATATGCTGAAAAGTCTCTTTCACCCCAAAGAGCACATCGTTATGAATTGGTATTGTTATTAGCTGACAATTTAAAATTGGAAAGGTGCAACACGCTTAACCCTGCCACATTGTTACCTTTGCCAACTGATGGTGAAAAAGATATGCAAGACTGTATGCAAATTTTGACCTTTACTAGCAAGTCTCGAGACAACATAACAGATCAACCACTTGATAACCTGGAGATGAGTCTTTTCACAGATGGATCATCATATTATGATAAAGGACGATGGGTTGTGGGTTTTGCGGTGACGACAGAAACAACAGTATTAATTGCTGGACCTCTACCTTTGTCTCTGGGAGTGCAAGGTGCGGAAGTTGTCGCACTGACAGAAGCAGCCAGGTATGCAAAAGGGAAAAAAGTGAACATTTATACTGACTCAAAATATGCTTTTGGAGTGTGTCATGCAACAGTTGCCCTTTGGAAAGAGAGAGGATTTCTAACTTCAGCAGGAAAAACGATTGCTCATGGAAAGCAGATAAAAGATTTACTGGAAATGATTCAATTGCCGACAGCTTTAGCCGTGATATATATTAAAGCTCACACAGGAAAACAAGATGCCATCTCAAGAGGTAACCACTTGGCTGATCAAGCAGCTTGAGTAGCTGCTAGGCATTGCAACCTTCTTATGGCTGCACTGCAAACAAAGGAAGAATGGACGAGCCCACCGGACATGTGCCAACTCTATGAATCCTTAACCGAAGATGAACGATCCTTATGGGAACGACTAGGAGCTCAAAGGCAAGGAGAGCAATGGATTTTGAACAACAAGCCTCTGTTGCCAAAAAGGTATTTATTACTCTTAACCCGTTGGTTCCATGAGAAAACTCATGGAGGACCGGAGAGCATAGCCTCCCGAATCCAAAGACTGTGGGCAGAGCCAGGAATTTACGCTGCAGCACAAAGAGTTTGTGAGAATTGTAAACTCTGCAAGCAATATGCTACATCGCGAATTAATCCACCACAAGGTAAAAGGCCTCCGGCCACCTTTCCTTTTCAAAAGCTCCAAATTGATTATGCTGAGATGCCCAAGACTCTGGGTTATGCATACTTGTTAGTGATTGTAGATCAGTTATCTGGATGAGTAGAAGCTTTCCCAACAAGAAAGAATGATTTCGGCGAAGCTACTGAAGGTGAAGGGTTCTGGAGCAGAGGCTCGCGCCGAGGGACCCTTTCTCCGGTGGCAAAACTGCAGCGGCGAGGCGGCAAAAAGCGCCGAGAGAGAGAGAGAGAGAGAGAGAGAGAGAGAGAGAGAGAGAGAGAGAGAGAGAGAGAGGAGACCCCAGCCCCCCCCCCACCCCAAGCGGGAAAGCGGGAGGTGCCAACGAGCGGCAGCTCTGACTCAGCGGGGGCGGAGTCGAGTGTGACAGCGGCCAAACCCCCTCACGGATAAGAGCAGCCCCCAGGGAGCGTGAGCGACCAGGAGCGCGGGCGAACAGAGCCGGCAAACAGAGCCGGCAAACAGAGCCGGCAAACAGAGCCGGCAAACAGAGCCGGCAAACAGAGCCGGCGCAGCAGATCGGGAGCGGCGCAGCAGTTTGCGCGGCAGTTCGCGCAGGCAGGGCGAGCGGGGAAGGCGACTGGCAGGGTGCAGCCACCCCTCCTAGCAACTCAAGTAGTGGGCATCGCTCTTCCAGGAGATATTCTAGCCATGGTTACCACCCGTGGTAAAGCTGTTGCTCGAAGGAGTGTGGGGACCCAGACAGAGGCCCCACGCAAGAATGCGGGTGTCCAGGTCTCTGGCTGCAGGGAGTGCCTGAGCCTGGCACTCGTACTGGAGGACAGCAGAGACAACTGCTGTGTTCGGTGCGAGCAGGTGATTGACCTGCTCAGCCTGGTGGCAGAGCTGAAAGAGGAAGTGGAGAGGTTGAGGAGCATCCGGGAGTGTGAGAGGGAGATCGACTGGTGGGGCAGCACCCTGCCCTCCCTGAGGCAGAGGCAGCAGGAGGCAGCTCCACGAAAAGCAGAGAACCCCCTACCCTCTTGCCACCGAGCAGAAAGAGGGAGCCTAAGAGATGGGGGGGAATGGAAACGGGTCCCTGCTCAGGGTGCCAAGCGAATCTCCCCCCGGCCTCCCTCACCTGCCCAGTTGCCCTTAAGCAACAGATATGGGGCTCTGGAATGTGAGGGACTGGCCACAGAGGATGTGGGTGAAGGTGAAGCTCCATCCGGGGGGTTGCCCAGGACGAGTCAGACAGCCCCACGTATTACAACTGCCTCAGCTAAGAAAAAAAGGAGGGTAATTGTCATAGGTGATTCCCTTCTGAGGGGAATAGAGGGCCCGATCTGCCGACCAGACCCATCCCACAGGGAAGTCTGCTGCCTCCCTGGGGCCCGGGTTAGGGATGTTGCTAAGGAACTCCCTGGTCTGGTGCGGCCTTCTGATTACTACCCCCTCTTGGTAATGCACGTTGGCGGGGACAAGATCGCAAAGAGAAGACCCAAGGCCATCAAAAGGGACTTCAGGGCACTGGGGCGACTGGTTGAGGGATCAGGGGCGCAGGTGGTGTTTTCCTCCATCCCATCAGTGGCAGGGAACAGCACTGAAAGGGGCAGGAAAACTCACCTGGTTAACAGGTGGCTCAGGGACTGGTGCCATCGGTCAAATTTTGGCTTCTTTGATCATGGGGAGGTGTACACAGCACCAGGCCTGCTGGCAACAGGTGCATCGCAGCTATCTCAAAGGGGAAAAAGGATTCTTGGCCACGAGCTGGCGGGGCTCATTGAGAGGGCTTTAAACTAGGTTCGAAGGGGGAAGGGGATATTGCCCAGCTCACTAGGGATGAGCCCAGGCTTGGCGTGCCAGGGTCAGGGGTGAGATTGACAGCCCAGCTCAAGTGTGTCTATACCAACGCACGTAGCATGGGAAATAAACAGGAGGAGCTGGAAGCCATTATACAGCAGGACGGCTACGACTTGGTCGCCATCACAGAAACGTGGTGGGACAACTCGCATGACTGGCATGCTGTCATGGATGGCTACAGACTCTTTAGGAAAGACAGACCAACAAGGAGAGGTTGGTGGAGTTGCTCTATATGTGAGGGAGCAAGTAGAATGCATTGAGCTTGGCCTGGGGGCAAATGAGGAACAAGTTGAAAGCTTGTGGGTTAGAATTAATGGACAGGCTCATAAGGGTGACATTACGGTGGGTGTGTACTACAGGCCACCTGACCAGGAGGAGGAGGTTGATGAGGCCTTCTACAGGCAGCTGCAAGCAGCCTCACAGTCACAGGCCCTGGTTCTCATGGGGGACTTCAACCACCCTGACATCAGCTGGGAAGACCATACAGCTAGGCAGGCGCAATCCAGGAGGTTCCTACAGAGCATCGATGGTAACTTTCTGATGCAAGTGGTGGAGGAACCAACAAGGAAAGGCGCGCTGCTGGACCTTGTGTTAACAAACAAGGAGGGACTGGTGGAGGATGTGAAGGTCGGAGGTAGACTCGGCTGCAGTGACCATGAAATGGTCGAGTTCAGGATCCTGCGTGGAGGAAGCAGGGCGATAAGCAGGATCAAAACCTTGGACCTCAGGAGGGCTGACTTTGCCCTCTTCAAGGAGCTACTGGGAGGAATCCCGTGGGCCAGGGCTCTCGAAGGCAGGGGGGTCCATGAGTGCTGGTCGCTCTTTAAACGACACTTCTTCCATGCTCAGGAGCAATGCATCCCCCTGAGAAAGAAATCGAGCAAAGGAGGCAGGAGACCTGCATGGTTGAACAAGGAGCTTCTAGCGGAGATCAGGCAGAAGAGAAAGGTCCATGGAATGTGGAAAGAGGGGCAGGCCACTTGGGAAGAGTACAGAAACGTGGTGAGAGCATGCAGGGATGCGACGAGGAAGGCCAAGGCCCACCTGGAATTGAAGCTGGCAAGGGATGTCAAAAACAACAAGAAGGGCTTCTTCAACTACATCAGCAGCAAAAGGAAGGCTAGGGACAATGTGGGGCCGCTGCTGAATGAGGTGGGTGTCCTGGTGACGGAGGATGCAGAGAAGGCAGAGCTACTGAATGCCTTCTTTGCTTCAGTCTTCAGTGCTAAGACTGGCCCTCAGGAATCCCAGGCCCTGGAGGTAAGAGAAGAAGCCTACAAAGAGCACGACTTTCCCTTGGTCGAGGAGGACTGTGTGAGGGATTGCTTAAGCAATCTGGACGTCCACAAATCCATGGGCCCCGATGGAATGCACCCACGAGTGCTGAGAGAGCTGGCGGATGTCATTGCTGAGCCACTCTCCATCATCTTTGAGAGGTCCTGGAGGACAGGAGAGGTGCCCGAGGACTGGAGAAAGGCCAATGTCACTCCAATCTTCCAAAAGGGCAAGAAGGAGGACCCAGGGAACTACAGGCCGGTCAGCCTCACCTCCATCCCGGGAAAGGTGATGGAGCAGCTTATCCTGGAGGCCATCATCAAGCAAGTGGAAGAAAAGAAGGTTATCAGGAGTAGTCAACATGGATTCACCAAGGGGAAATCATGCCTGACCAATCTGATAGCTTTCTACGATGACATGACTGGCTGGGTAGACGAAGGGAGAGCCGTGGATGTTGTCTACCTTGACTTCAGCAAGGCTTTCGACACAGTCTCCCATGATATCCTCCTAGGGAAGCTGAGGAAGTGTGGGCTGGATGAGTGGTCGGTGAAGTGGATAGAGAACTGGCTGAATGGCAGAACTCAGAGGGTTGTCATCAGCGGCGCTGAGTCTAATTGGAGGCCTGTAACTAGTGGTGTCCCCCAGGGGTCAGTACTGGGCCCAGTCTTGTTCAACTTCTTCATCAACGACCTGGATGAAGAGTTAGAATGTACCCTCAGCAAGTTTGCTGATGACAGAAAACTGGGAGGAGTGGTAGACACACCGGAAGGCTGTGCTGCCATTCAGCATGACCTGGATAGGCTGGAAAGTTGGGCAGAGAGGAACCTGATGAGGTTCAACAAAGGCAAATGCAGGGTCCTGCACCTGGGGAGGAACAACCCCATGCATCAGTACAGGCTTGGGGTGGACCTGCTGGAGAGCAGCTCTGCGGAGAGGGACCTGGGTGTCCTGGTGGACGACAGGTTAACCATGAGCCAGCAGTGTGCCCTGGCTGCCAAGAAAGCCAATGGGATCCTGGGGTGCATCAAGAAGAGTGTGGCCAGCAGGACGAGGGAGGTTCTCCTTCCCCTCTACACTGCCCTGGTGAGGCCTCATCTGGAGTACTCTGTCCAGTTCTGGGCTCCCCACTTCAAGAAAGATGAAGAGCTACTGGAGAGAGTCCAGCGGAGGGCTACAAGGATGATGAGGGGACTGGAACATCTCTCCTACGAGGAGAGGCTGAGGGAGCTGGGCTTGTTCAGCCTGAAGAAGAGAAGGCTGTGAGGGGACCTTATAAATGCTTACAAATATCTGAAGGGTGGGTGTCAGGAGGATGGGGCCAAGCTCTTTTCAGTGGTGCCCAGTGACAGGACAAGGGGCAATGGGCACAAACTGAGGCACAGGAAGTTCCATCTGAACATGAGGAAGAACTTCCCTCTGAGGGTGACGGAGCACTGGAACAGGCTGCCCAGGGAGGTTGTGGAGTCTCCTTCTCTAGAGATATTCAAGACCCGCCTGGACAAGGTCCTGTGCAGCCTGCTGTAGGTGACCCTGCTTCGGCAGGAGGGTTGGACTAGATGACCCACAGAGTTCCCTTCCAACCCCTACTATTCTGTGATTCTGTGATTCTGTGATTCAAAATCAGTGGTTAAGATTTTGTTAAAAGAATTAATTCCACGATATGGCATTCCGGAAATAATTGACTCAGACAGGGGAGCACACTTTACGGCAGCTATGTTGGTTGAAATATATCATGCATTAGGAATTAGACAACAATTACATACCCATTATCATCCAGAGTCCTCTGGACAAGTAGAAAGGATGAATAGAACTATTAAGAAAAAGTTAGTTAAGGTTTGTAAACAAACTGGATTAAAATGGCCAGAAGCTTTGAACTTAGTTTTATGGGATATTAGAAACACTCCAAGACAACCTGTAGGAGTGTCCCCTGCAGAAATTCTTTTTGGTAGAATTCTTGCCGTTCCAGGAACTTATGTTCCAGTAAAAACTAGCCTTTTGGATGGAGATGAACAAATCACTCAATACCTTTTGCACCTCCAGGATTCTTTTTCCCAGATGAGAAATCATGCCTATTTGTATCAAGGTATATCTCCTGAAGTCCAGGTACATGATATACAGCCAGGAGATAAAGTTTACATGAAAAATTACAAATGGAAAAATAGATTCAAACCAAAGTGGGAAGGACCATACACTGTACTACTAACCTCTTTTTATGCTGTTAAGGTTGCTGGGAAAGAGACCTGGATCCATCATTCTCACGTCCGGAAAGATACTGAAGAACAATGAATTGGGTATATGCGTTGCTAATTTTTCTATGTAAATTACCTGTTAGCAGTCTCCACGGATTCTGGGTAAGATCAACGATACGCTATCAAGATGCCGGTACCAATATCACTAACGTTATGTATAGCAATTTGTCTTGCGAACTTAAGGGCCAAGCTGCAGGAGTTAAGACAGACTCTGGGCGGTTCGTTCTTATGTCTGACTGTCCGAAGATTGAGACAAGAGATGCTATCAATCTATATGGAGATTCTCTGCAATTCTGTGTCAATGTACGAACTCTGCTTGACGATTGATGGGATACTTGGACCTCCGGCTATGGTAGCTCTAAACGGTTGCATGCGTACCGGGACTGGGATAGCAGCAAATTCTCTATATTTGCATATCATATTCAGTTACAAGACCCCCTCTGGGGAAGAGGAACATGGTGCTATGATCATCACATGTGGGGAATTTATGGCTGTGGAGATTGGTGCTGCCACAGATACGATTTATCAGGCAATCACTTTTATGGTGAATTTAGGATTGTGATTTATGATTATGCATGTACTAACACTTTGAATTTGATGTCTGCCTTTAGGATTAATTGACCTACTGTATATCGAAGCATGCAAACCCCTCAATGGTTAAGCAGATGCCTAAAAGGTCTGGAGGAAATAAACCATGGAGAACAGATTGAAAATGAATGGCATAGTAACATGCATCTGTCACTCTTGAATTCCTTTATTAAGAATCTAAATCTAACTGAATGCTGGATTTGTGTCTCATTGCCAAAAACTGTTGATCGGGGATTCCAGCTAATAGGTATTCCTATACCTAAAGCAGTAAATTGGAATTGATATTGGTATAATACTACATTCACCGACACCTACAAAGAGCAAATCTGGGATATTCAATTACCTAAGCAAGGAAACTATTCCCAACTCCATTGTGTTCAAAGATGCTATCCTTCTACGCATTATAATCAATTCTATGCCGAAATCACACATTTGTGGGGAAGTGGACAAACTGCCAGACCACAACCACAATAAGTTCTGGGTTGCAGTTGAGCTGGCAAGCCCCTCCAGATTTAGGTATTTTTCGGCTTTGTGGAACAAAAGCATATAAAGCTTTACCTCTAGCTTGGGGAGGAATTTGTACTTTTGGAGTTCTCACTTCAGATTTACAAATACATCCTGAAGTTTTACCCAAAGACACTTGGCACCGGACCTATATTAATCACTTGAAAAGAAATCTTAATCCCTTGATAGAAAGACCTACAGGATTTCACTCTTTTCTCCGTTGGTTTATCCCTTCTTTAGGGGTAAGTGAATTGGAAAAAGCCATTCTTAACATTTCAGGAGAGACTGAAAAACTAGCAAATTCCACAGCACATGGACTGCTCAGTTTGCAAAAAGAGGTTTCTGAATTATCGAAAATTACAATACAAAATAGAATGGCATTGGATATGATATTAGTTTCCCAAGGAGGGGTCTGCACCATTTTAAATGTAAGTTGTTGTGTGTACACCGATCATAGTGGAGAGTTAATTACTGATGTGCAGAAAATTTGGGAAGTTAGCAAACAGATGCAACAAGTGCAAAAGGATGACACCTCGTGGGGATTCAATGATACTGTTTCTTGGTTAACCTCTTGGTTCCCGAACCTAGCTACTTGGTTAAAGAAAGCTTTAGTAATCTTATTCTTTGTTGTAATAATAGTTGTTTGTCTGTTTGTGATTTTTCAATGTATACTAACTTGTTTTATGTCAATCATTAAGAAGTGTCAAAAAGAAGTTTGGAAATATAGTAATTAGTAATTGCAAGGATGCAATAAAAACAAAAGGAGGGAATGTTAGAGACTGATTATAGAGAAGATTGATTATAGAATAGAATAAAATCATAGAACTAGAACATAGATTCAATTGTGTAAACACAGCTGTGTTAAGAAACCATACAATTGGTATGCTGCTGTTGGGATAGAAACCAACTGTACGGATTGTACCAAACAGCATTCACAGAAGAAGATGAAGGACAGACAACGACCCCGAGACAACCCTGAAACCAAGCAGGGCCTGGAACCAGCGAGGGAGAATTCTACGAAGACAGAAGAATAGAAAGAACTTAATAAATGATGTACTTAAAGGAACAGAACGTTTGCTTAGAAACTTAAGAAGATTCTACACCTGATGTAATCGGTTTAATAAATGTATATAAACTGGTCTAGCGATTTGAGCTTTGCCACTCACTGAGGTGATGGCCCAACTCTGAGTTGTGAATAAAGCAATACCTAGTGCAACCCACTCATGTGAGAATAAAATCTTTAACACCCTTGCAATAAGGGAGTTTCCTGGTGGAACAGAGCACCTCAAAGTTTGACTAAGCACCTCATCATGTACCAAACCCTCGTATTCACTCAGAGAAGCCAGGTGATAAAGCCAAGCTGTCTGATAGTTAAAAGGGTCCCTCTAAGGGAAATCTGGGATGAAGTTTTGCAAAAAGAAGCCGGTGACAGGCATTAAACCCTCCAGGATGGCAGTGGAGGGGGAGGAGGAGGTGTTTTATGCTTGTGGCCAGATTATCCCATAGAAGATGTGGAGAACATCAGTAAAAATTGTGCATGTTACAATCAACAGGAATATTCTCATAGGCTGGCTCTCAGTGGATGATACCAAACTCGCGTGTTCTGCTGCTTCGAGCTGCCACAGTACCCTTCCCATGTGTTATGGTTTTGGCCCGCGGCCAGCAACAAAGGGCCACACGGTCACTCTATCGCCCCTCCCCCCGCTGGAGTGGGGAGGAGAATGGAAAGAAAAAGGCAAAAGCTCGTGGGTCGGGATAAGGGCAGTTTAACAGAACAGCAAACAAAGGGAACAGTAACAACAACAATACGGATAAGGAAAATACACAAAACAAAATGGCAAAAGGCACAGAGAAACTCTCGCCACCCGATGCCCAGTGCGCTTCCCAGCTGACTGCCTTCCCTCCGGCCAGCTCCCCCAACCGAAACCCGGCACATGGTATCGAATACCCCATTTGTTTGGCTAGCTTGGGTCAGCCCACCCAGCTGTGTCCCCTCCTGGTTTCTGGTGAAATATTTAACCCTGTCCTGGCTGAACCCAGGACATTATCCAGCCCTTATTCCATACTATCTACATCATGCCCAGGTCCCCCATTTTCGAGTTAATCAACACCACTTTTCGTGTCTTTAATACATACACACAGATATCATTCCCTTAGTCTATGGATCATCCCTCTAAAGTGTCCGATGAGTTCATTTAATCCATGACTTTGGGCTCCATCTGCCTTAACAGTCTTCCGTGGCAGGAGAGGTGATGTGTGGTGATGTGCGGTTGCATGCTGCATCCGGAGCTCTCGGCTCATGTATCTGGTGCAGCCTGTGCCCATGGTCTGTGGGCTGAAGATGTCGATCTTGAGGAAGTTGCTGGGTGCCAAATGTTGAAGCCAGGTCCAGTCCCATCACCGCTGTACTCTGCTAGGTTTCATCAAAGTCCATCCTTCATTAGTCTGGGTGATTCTTACTGTAATACTACTCATATAACATATAACAACCAGAGTAGCGATAACACAGTGACGGGGTCATTTAGCAGTTAACATCATACAATTTCATCTTATTGACTATTCTCCCCCAAAATCAAATACCCATGAGGTACACATCGGACTTCCCCATCCTTCCGCATTACCCACCAGGTACACCCAGGTCCTTGAGCAAAAGCAATCCTGCGGACAGGTTTACCTTTGCCCGAGGCAGGACTAACCCAGACTGTCTTCCCTAACATATTCCTCAGGTGCACTACAGGGACTTTATCCCCTTCTAAAGGGCGCTGAGGTTTTCATTGTGCAGGACCATCCCGATTGGTGGACCCTCTGGTGTTAACCAACCAGGTGGCCTTTGCTAAATGAGTATCCCAGTTTTTGAAAGTCCCACCCCCCATAGCCCTCAAAGTGGTTTTTAGCAGCCCATTGTACTGTTCGATCTTTCCAGAGGCTGGTGCATGGTAGGGGATGCGATACACCCACTCAGTACTGTGTTCTTTGGCCCAGGTGTCTATGCGGCTGTTACGAAAGTGAGTCCCGTTGTCCGACTCAGTTCTTTCGGGAGTGCCATGTCGCCACGGGACTTGTTTTTCCAGGCCCAGGATGGTATTCCGGGCGGTGGCATGGGGCACAGGGTAGGTTTCCAGCCATCCGGTGGTGGCCTCCACCATTGTGAGCACATATCCTAGGCAAGTCCATGGGAATGTTTTGTAGTCAATCTGCCAAGCCTCCCCATATTTATATTTTAGCCATCGTCCTCCATACCACTGAGGCTTTACCCGCTTGGCTTGCTTGATTGCAGCGCATGTTTCCCATTCATGGATAACCTGTGCGGTGGTGTCCATGGTCAAGTCCACCCCTCGGTCACGAGCCCATCTCTATGTTCCATCTCTTCCTTGGTGGCCTGAGGTGTCATGGGCCCACCCAGCTATAAATAGCTCACCCTTATGTTGCCAGTCCAGATCCACCTGAGATGCTTCAGTCCTGGCAGCCTGATCCACCTGCTGGTTGTTTTGATGTTCTTCAGTGGCCTGACTCTTAGGGACGTGGGCGTGGCACTTCTACAATCAACTGCTCTAGCTGGGCAGCAATATCTTGCCACAATGGGGCAGCCCAGATGGGTTTGCATCTGCGCTGCCAGTTGTTCTTCTTCCATTGCTGCAGCCACCCCCACAAGGCATTGGCCACCATCCATGAGTCAGTGTAAAGATAGAGCAGACAGTCAGAGTAAAGATAAAGCAGCTGTGCTTCAGTGCCGACCACTTCTGAAGCAGCTCGAACGCCTTCATATGCTGCTAGAATCTCTTTTTCAGTGGGAGTATAGCGGGCCTCGGATCCTCTGTATCCCCAACTCCAAAACCCCAGGGGTCGACCTCGAGTCTCCCCTGGTGCTTTCTGCCAGAGACTCCAGGTTGGGCCATTCTCCCCGGCTGCGGTTTAGAGCACGTTTTTAACATCTTGCCCTGACCGGACTGGACCAAGGGCTACGGCATGAACTATCTCCCGTTTCATTTGTTCAAATGCCTGTCGTTGCTCAGGGCCCCATTCTAAATCATTCTTCTTCGGGGTCACTTGACAGAGGGGGCTCTCAATCTGGCTGTAATTTGGGATGTGCATCCTCCAAAAACCCACAACACCCAGGAAGGCCTGTGCTTCCTTTTTGCTGGTTGGTGGAGACATAGCTGCTATTTTGTTGATGACATCCATTGGGATTTGACGGCACCCATCCTGCCATTTTATTCCTAAAAACTGGATGACTTGCGCAGGTCCCTTGACCTTACTTTGCTTAATGGCGAAACCGGCTTTCAGAAGGATCTGAACTATTTTCTCCCCTTTCTCAAAAACTTCCTCCGCTGTGTCACCCCATACAATGATGTCATCGATGTACTGCAGATGTTCTGGGGCTTCACCCTTTTCCAGTGCAGTCTGGATTAGGCCATGGCAAATGGTGGGACTTTGTTTCCACCCCTGGGGCAATCGATTCCAGGTGTACTGGATGCCCCTCCAGGTGAAAGCAAACTGTGGCCTGCACTCTGCTGCCAAAGGGATGGAGAAGAATGCATTAGCGATGTCAATTGTAGCATACCACTTGGCTGCCTTTGACTCCAGGTGATCTTGAAGTTCTAGCATGTCTGGCACAGCAGCACTCAGCGGTGGTGTGACTTCATTCAGGCCATGGTAGTCTATTGTCAGTCTCCACTCTCCAGCAGATTTTCTCACTGGCCATATGAGACTATTAAAGGGTGATTGAGTTTTGCTGATCACTCCTTGACTCTCCAGCCGGCGGATCAGCTGATGAATGGGGATCAGGGATTTTTTAAGACAATGATAAGATAGCTTAGCTTTTTTTGAAAAGAAAAAGGGGGAGATGTTGGGGTTGATGTAGCTTGAGAGTTACCACGACTAGGCCGCTTAAGCAAAACAGCATAACTGAACAGGCCGCTGCAAAAGACAGCTAAGAATAGCCATTGAGAAAGTTCTGATAGTGCACATGATGTGGGTTAGCAAAAACAAGATGTGTTCAAGGACATGGAGGCCGTCTGTTGCTATTGGCGTTAGTGCATAGTTACCAATCATAAGGGAATATGGGGCGCGTGAACAGCACGTGATTTATGTCTGTAGACTATCCGAATAGGCGTGATCGCGTGTACAGATGTGAAAAATGTATATAACCACGCAAGTGGAGCAATAAAGTGAACTGACTGTGCATTGCATCAATGTGTGAGAGTCGTTCCTGTCCCTGCACGGATGCTGAAACTCGGCACCCTCAGCAACCCCGCAGCAGAAGGATCCTCTGAGAAACTAGGCAAAGTGTACAGCTCTTTAATTTCTTCCGTCTCCAAAGCAGCTATGCCAAAAGCCCACCAGTACCGTTTTGGGTCCTTGTAATACCCTCTCCTAAGATAGTCTATACCAAGGATACACGGAGCCTCGTGGCCAGTCACAATGGGGTGCTTCTGCCACTTCTGCCCAGTGAGGCTCACTTCAGCCTCCAATACACTCAGCTCTTGGGACCCCCCTGTCACTCCAGAAATACAGATGGATTCTGACCCTTTGAAATCTGATGTCATTAAAGTACACTGTGCACCAGTGTCCACTAGAGCTTTACACTCTTGTGGATCTGACGTGCCAGGCCACCGAATCCACACCGTCCAATAAACGCGGTTGTCCCTTTCCTCCACCTGGCTGGAGGCAGGGCCCCTCTAATCCTGGTCAGAGAATTTGCTACTCACTTCCTGTAAAAATGACTTGGAGGTCCCTTCAAGAGGATCAGAAGCCAGATCAAACTGCCTACCTGGTCTGGAGAGCTGGCTGCTGGAAACTGGAGCGGCATTTTTCCTAACAGAATCCCCTTTTGGTGATTGTTTTACCTTGCTGCTCACGCCATTTCATCCACCCTTGGTGCTTCTTCACCATTCCAGTCTATTACTGCCAGTGAGTTGGCATATGAGGATGGTGCGTTCCATACAAAATTCCTCCATATGAGTCATGTGCACTGGACTTCATCTGGGTCTGTGGGTAACTGCTCATTGTCCGGGTCATTGTAAACCAGCTCCTGCACAGCTAATTCCCTCAAGTACTGAATATCCCTCTCCATATTGGTCCACTTGCGAGGATAACACACAACAGCCTCACTGAAGGAATCCCTTTCCCTCACGCCTGAGAGAAGTCGCCTCCAGAGGCTGAGGGCTTGTGCCTTTTTTCCAATTGCCTTGTCAATGCCCCCTTCCCTGGCCATGGATCCCAGCTGCTTGGCTTCCCTGCCCTCTAATTCCAAGCTACTGGCCCCGTTATCCCAGCACCGCAGCAGTCAGGTGACAATGTGCTCGCCTGGGTTGCGGCTGAAATCTTTCTGCATGTGTTGCAGCTTGCTCAGGGACAGGGACCGGGTGATCATCTCTGGCTCTGCCTCCTTCTCCTGCT
This sequence comes from Opisthocomus hoazin, assembly GCF_030867145.1. Lineage (NCBI taxonomy): Eukaryota > Metazoa > Chordata > Aves > Opisthocomiformes > Opisthocomidae > Opisthocomus > Opisthocomus hoazin. The sequence continues at coordinate 24,197,748 of NC_134453.1, read as the reverse complement.
CTTGTGATGGTCCTGGCTCATTGTCATCCCTCCTGGGGCAATCTGATTTCTTTGCGTATTTCTTTTTATGTACAGAGGTGACTTATACCAGCACAGGTTGGTTTTCTGGCTCAGCTGCAGTGCCTGCCGCCGGGGCTGGAGCAGCCGCCGTGCCTGCCGCGGGGGTTGGGGCAGCCGGGGGTTTGTGGCAGCGGCATCTGCGGTGCTGGCTAGGGGGGCTGGGGCAACCTCGAGGGCTGGAGGGGCTGCAGAGACGGTTGTGGGGCCTGGGGCAGCCACGGTGCCTGTGGCTTTGTTTTCCCCCCCTTCCCCTTTAGAGCAATGAATAGTGTTGAATAGGGCTCGGTAGGCGTGGGCCAGACCCCAGGATGTTGCAGTGATTTCTACTAGTTTGTCAGGATTCTGCACTTGCTCAGGGGTGAAGTTCCAAAACACCAGAGGTGCCCACCGGAGGTGCCTACTGTCATAGATACTTGCCCATGTTGTCCCACACACCCAGCCACCCGTAGGTATCCACCCTTGGGGCAGATCTCTGGGTGATGTTTTTAATAAGTTAAACCTAAACAAGACCTGAAACCCATTCAGGAGACATAACAATATAAACATGCTGGCTTGAACATCTCATGGATACTCGAAATTCTCAAAAGCTGTTAGGACTAGCCTGAAGGAGAGAGGGGGGGTGAATGAGTGGGGGAAGCATCCCCTCTGGTTTTCCCCATAGAGTGGGTTTGATTATTGATAAATTCTGAGAGATAGCATCCGAGGTATGGAAATGACCGCAGTGCCGCATGCAAATACAAGCCTAATTTCATGCCCAGTGATGTTATGATAAATTGATTTTACACAGTACAGAAAAATCATAATCCTGATCCTTTTCCCAGAGGTGATGAACAACACCGCAGTAAACACATACAGCAGGTACGGGTTTACATACCACAGCCAGGTGACCAAAGACAGCAACATTTTGACCGGGGACTATTTAACATATAACAAATTCTTAGAAAATTGTTTTAACACACTCTGCCCAGCCCTGCCGTTATCCCTGCCCCACATTGGGCGTCAAATTAAATGTTACGATTTTGGCCCGTGGCCAGCAACAAAAGGGCCACGCAGCCATTCTGCCGCCCCTCCCCCCGCTGGGGTGGGGAGGAGAATGGAACGAAAAAGGCAAAAACTCCTGGGTCAGGATAAGGGCAGTTTAACAGAACAGCAAACAAAGGGAACAGGAACAACAACAATACTGATAAGGAGAATATACAAAACAAAACAGCGAAATGCACAGAACAACTCTCACCACCCAATGCCCTGCGTGAGCCGCGACTGCCTTCCCCCCGGCCAGCTCCCCCCACCAGAACCCAGCATGGCGGCACATGGTATGGAATACCCTGTTCTGTTTGGCCAGGTTGGGTCAGCCCGCCCGGCTGTGTCCCCTCCTGGCTTCTGGTGAAAATTAACCCTGTCCTGGCCGAACCCAGGACACCATGTCTCTGCAGTGCTATGGCATCAGCCCATTCTTCCTCGCTCTTGGGACTGTGATATAGCTGCTTTTTGTCTCACATGCAAAAATGATGTCCTTACCTGCCCTCCAGGCATTGCCCAGCAAGCTTCAGTTGTTCAAAAATAAATAAAGGAAACAGCCAGCCTGCGCCTCTCCTATGCTTAAATTGATGGGACTTGGGGAGGCTGCCAGCCAGCCCCGTCGATCCGTGCAGGGTAGCGGAGAACCTACACGGGGCGAGGCCGGGAAGGGTCACCCCGAGTCCCGCTGACCAGCCGCCACCGTCGCCGCCGCCAGGGGGCGCCGCCCCGCCCCCGACGGGGCCACGCTGCTTGGCAACCTCAAAGGGGGCGGACCAGCTCGCCCCCCTACTTTCTCCGGTTGCTAGGCTATCGGGGTGGGGGGGGCGAGGGATTCGCCACAAAGGTGTGACGTGACTGTCGTAAAAAAATCCCTTGGAAAATGTCGTGAAGCGCAGTCAGTGGCGTTTGCCGCGGAGACTGTGACTAGGTCTGGCTTCTCGCACATATATGCCCTGTTGCTGGACAGCTGCTTTTCCTTACTGCTCCATGTGGGGCCCACGTTGGGCTCTCGGCCTTTCCTCCTTCTCTTCCTCCTTCTCCTTCTACTATGGCTCGGAAAACAGTTAGCAGGAAGCGGAAAGCGGCGGTGGTCGCCGCTGCGGGGCCCGGGGAGCTCCATGGGGAGCAGGTAGGCCGGGAGCCCTTGTCCCCGGTGAGGGGGTACGTGCCGGGGGGTTGCCGTGTCCCGGTGCCCAGTTGAGGTGGGGAAGGACGGCGGGAGGTGTGGGGGGGGGCGCTCGGTGCCTGGGGAAGGTGTCCTGGGGGGTGGGTGGGGAGGAGTAGTCTCGGCCCCGGTGGCGGGGGTGTCTCGGTGCGATACAGCAGGCAGCTCCCGCTCCCTGCCCCGGTGGCGCCGGGGGCTCTACTGGGTTCCTGCTGCCTCCTCCCGCCCCGCCCGGCGTTGCCCCCGTTGGGTTCAGCCATTCGGCCCGTAACCGTCGGGTTCCCGCCGCCCCTGTGCTGAGCGATGCTGCGGGGCGACCCCAGGCCGGGCCGGAGGAGGCCAATGAACGGCGCGATCGGTATCGGGCGGCCCCCGCGGTGTCACCCCCAAACCTGCCGAGCTCACGGTGGGTGGCTGTTGGGGCTGCCCTCTTCTGTTTAAAGTGCTTTTCGGTTTTCTTTCTATAAGCGTCTGGCGTCTCAACGGTGCCGAACCGATGTGGACTGTTTTCAATATCATCGCAGTGTTACTTCTTTAGCAAATATTTACGTTTAATTTTATGTTGCTGAAGGCTGTATCAGCATTTCTGAGTTCATCTTCGTGTACGGTATTCCACAGGTAGTTTGGAATACTTCAGTATTTTGCTGAGGATATCTTTGAATTTAGAAGGGTCCTGTCTTAAGTTTGTTCTAGTTGCTTTATCTAATTTATATGCTTTTCCATAGTATGGGTGGGATAACTCAGCTCACAAAAGGAGAAGACTCCCCCTGGTGAAAAGGTCTCTGGTGTACTACCTGAAAGGTAGAGAAGTCAGGATGCAGAATGAGTTCAGCTATCATCGCTTGCTGCATGGATATGCAGCCCAGCACCTTCCCAGCCTCATGAAGGAGAGAGAGTTTCACCTTGGAACCCTTAATAAAGTGTTTGCCTCCCAGTGGCTGAACCACCGACAAGTGGTGTGTGGGACAAAATGCAACACAGTAAGTGCCACCTCTCTTTCTGTTAATTATTCCACCCCCACCCCCAAATGATGCTTACTGTAATTGAAGTGTGTAGACTGCCAAGGAAAATATTAGGAAGTAATTAGGAGTGGAGTCCAAATCGTGCACAATTAATTTTGAATGAAGGTAATGCTTAACGATCACTCAGTCTCATCTGAGGATATGGGGGCGGGGATCAGAATGCTCAGAATGGGATGGGTATTATGTTTCTGGATGGTGAGAAAATTGCATTGTGCGTCACTCGCTTTGTATATTCTTTTATCAGTATTATTGTTGTTATTTTTTTCTCTTTGTTTGCTGTCCTATTAAACTGTCTTTATCCCAATCCACGAGTTTTACCTTTTTCTTCTGATTCTCCTCCCTATCCCAATGTGGGGGGGAAGGAGTGAGCGAGCAGCTATGTGGTACTTAGTTGCTGGCTGGGACTAAACCATGGCATTGCCTTAAGATTTTTTTGCGCAGAAGCTGTGCTCAGTGGTCTGACTTGCAAGGGACAGTGGTATTTTTTTTTTTTTAATTTCAGATGTTCTGTTATTATTCATAGTTACACAGCGGGAGGCTTTCCTCCAGTAGCTCTTAAGAAGCAAGGGCTAGCTGTATAAACAAAACAGTCTTTTACCAGGACTAAGCCTGAAACAGCATCTCTCTGCCTTCTTTTTCTATGTGTGTTCATAGTCTCAGCCGGTCAGCAGCCAACGCTGTTTGTGGAACAACTTACAGGAGACAAACTCCTGCTGAAACACAAGCTCTTGAAAATCTTGCTTACTCTAGCAAGATGACTGCGTGTTTTATAGAGCTGCAACAATTTTGCTGTGTTCTGTAACTTCTGTAGTTCCAGTGCTGCTACAGTGAAGATAAATGGGCGAGTGTGTTGTTAATGCAACCTTGCAGAAAATTGTTTGGGATCAAACAATTGCAGAACCGAAGAGGGAATCAACCCTATTTTGTTCCCACTGCATACACTGCAATTAAGTGCATGCTTCCACAGCTAGACTTAACGTTACAGATGGACCTTGTCTTTTATTAAGCAAAATATAACAATTACAAAAGTCACTTCATCATTGTGAAAGATTGTATATGACTAATGAATGCTGTAACTTTAGCTTGGTTGCTTTGTGTTCACATTTGAAAAAGTAGAGTGTTAAACTCTACACTCTAATTATGACATTCTCGCTCATCTCCTGAGTGATCAACCTAATAAAGAAGAATTCCTTTGCCGATTGTAATATGCTGAAGTTGTGGCATTTAAGTTGGGAGTAAATCTAAAACAACTTGGTTGACTTTAATGGGGTTTGCTGCATTGGAGTTGTATGTAATTAAAGTTAATGCAACAGAAAAATATAAACCATAACAGTTATTTTAATCAAAGTTTGAATATGACACTGAGAGCTTTTAGCATTTAATTTATAAATTGCCCTTGGCTATGCAGTGCCAGAAGGATTCACTATTTTTAATAACAAAACAAAAATACACTCTTGTTATAGAGGAGTAGGTTTGCTTTTAGTTGCTTGATAGTGCTAGTCACTATAAACACTGAAGAGTGTGGAGCTCTGTCAGTTGCTCATTTTTTAATGAGGATTATAACTTGTTTAATTACTTGGGGTAACTTTTTATCCTTAAAAATATCCCTGGATATGATTGCATATATGAAATAACTTTATTGTTTTCCAGTAGATCCTGGTGCTTACAGTTGGCCAGTTGTAAATCAAATATTTGGGTTTCTTAAAGGTGCATGCTTTTTCTAATAGATTTAGAATTATGGACCCTGTACAAGCATTCAAGTGTCTAAAAATTCAAACACATTCACCTGGGCTTTTCTGAGGCAGGATTCATGTTTGCAAGAATCTCTTTGATATTGTATGCAATGGGCTTCTTAATATTTTTCAAATTCAAATGAATGAGCTGGCAAACCTCTGAGAGGTGCAGACATTTAGGATGTGTCACCACAGTACCTAAATTGCCAAAGGCTGATACCAGAAGTCTCAGAAGAAGATACTGTCTGTAATCAGTGTTTTCTGTTCAAGCTTCCTAGAGAAACTTGAGACTTTGTAGGAGACAAGCTTAAGGCAAATGAAAACGCTGAACATGAGATTGCTGAAGTTTTCTTTTTTTTTTTTTTTACTATTTCAGGAAATGACAAAGAATAAAGCAGCTTCTAAAAAGTTCCAATGATCATTTCGCAGCTTCTTTTGTTCCCTTAGTTCTGTGTATGTGTTCAGGACATAATTCTTTTGCTAAATACAGGAAGCTTATTAGTTTCCAGTTGCTTAAATATAATTGCCTGGAATCTAATATGTTTGTTTGCTTTGTTTTTTTTGTTTATTTGTTTTTCTCCAGGCAGGCTTGATAAGTACATTTGTGTTTAAAAACTTCCTTACTGAATGCTCTGTTCTGGCTTCTCAGGTGGCTTTTCCAGGGCATGAATGGGTTGCTTTCTGAATGCTAGCTGATACCTTTTCTCTCTTTGGTAGATTCATATATTGCCTTGGATGCCCTGCTGTAAATCACCAGCTCTTATTTCTTCTTAGAGACTTTTAATTTGTTCAAGAGATCCCACGTCTGTTCTGTGCATCTCATACAATTATAACCTAGTCTTGTAGTCCTGGAGTTGTAGTGGTGAGAATACAGTGCACAGTTACTCTTCCATCCTTGAATATGGACTCTCTACGGGGAAAATTATTTCCACTTGCTTTGCAAGTTAATGTATCTTCTGTCTTTGCACATGTGATGAATAATCAAGAAGACTGCACGTTTCTGATTCCAGGGAGGGAATGAGAAGTCATGCTCTTGCAGTTTGTAACTGAACAGTGACCGAAACTCAGTGTAAATAAACCTCTGATGCTTGTAATTGAAACCTCCATTCACCTTTCTTTCAGTGGCTTTTGAGTAAATAGCCAAGTGTTGTTTCTTGTCTCAAGAGTACTTGTTTTTTTGTCAACTGTATGTGATACCCATGTCTGTCTTCAGAGTCTGGTAGTTTCTGTGCCGGGTATGGTGTGGGTGGTAGAGATCTCCTTTATCAGGCAAAGTCTATCACTTCTCCATCCTTTGCCATCTGTCAACATGTGTTAACTGCCAGCCTCCTAAAATTAAACATGGAGGACAAGACACAAATAAAAACTGACAAATGTGATTTTGGCAGTGAACAAATTCCATGATATCAAAGTGTGTGCCCATTAGTTAATAGTGCTTCAGAGTTTCACAGTAAGGCGGAGTGCCTGATTGTGTGGTCTTCTCTCTGGAAATGTGAGTTCAGAGTCAGTCAGCTAACTGGCTGCTTCTTACTGCTGCTCCTATCTCAGATGTTTCTTTATATCATGGATTGTTTCTCTTTGGACCCTGTCCTGGGTTTGGCCAGGACAGGGTTAATTTTCACCAGAATCCAGGAAGGGGCACAGCCGGGCGGGCTGACCCAACCTGGCCAAACAGAGCAGGATATTCCATACCATGTGCCCTCATGCTGGGTTCCGGTGGGGGGAGCTGGGCGGCGGGAACTCACTCACGGCTAGGGAGCGCGCAGCGGCGGCGGTTCAGGAGAGCGGCTCTGTTGTGCGGTCTGTTTTGTTTTGTGTATTCCCCTTATCTGTATCGTTGTTGTTCCTGTTCCCTTTGTTTGCTGTTCTGTTAAACTGCCCTTATCCCGACCCACCAGTTTCTGCCTGTTTCTTCCCATTCTCCTCCGCACCCCGGCAGGGGGACGGGTGGCCGTGTGGCACTTTTGTTGCTGGCTGCAGCCAAACCATAACATTAAATTTGGCGCCCAAGCGTGGGGCGGGGATAATGGCAGGGCTGAGCAGCGGGTGTTAAAACTGCTTTCTTAGATTTTGTTAAATTTTGTTATACGCATTTACTGTGTTAGTTAAATAGTCGCCGGTAAAAAATGTTGCTGACTTTGATCAGATGGTTGTGGTTTTTGAATCCGTACTTGCTGTACGTGTTCCCTGTGGTGATGTTCATCATCGCGGGGAAAAGGATCAGGATGATGATTTTGCTGTACTGTACGATGTCGACTTATGACACGATAACATCACTGTGCATGAAATTGGGCTTGTATTTGCTTGCGGCACTGCGGTCATTTCCGTACCTCGGATACTATGTCTTAGAATTTGTTAATAATCAAACCCAGCCTGTGGGGAAAACCAAAGGGGATACCTTCCCCCACTTTTTCGCCCCCCCTCTCTCCTTCAGGCTGGTCCTAACGGCTTTTGAGAATTTTGAGTACCCGTGGGATGCTCAGGCCAGCATGCTCCTACTGTTCTGCCTCCTGAATGGGTTTCAGGTTTTGTTTAGGGCTAAACAAGTAGTTAAGAACATCGTGCAGACACCTGCCCCAGGGCTGGATAGCTGTGAGTGGCTGGGTGTGTGGGACAACATGGGCAGGTGTCTAGAGCAGTGGGCACCTCCGGTGTCTTTGAAACTCACCCCTGAACAAGTGCAGGATCCGGACAAACTAGTAAAATATCTGCAAAAAGTGTGCTGCCACCCTGGGAACTCCAGAGAGACACAAATCACCGCAATGTGCTGGGGTCTGGCCCACGCCTACCGAGCCCTGTTCAACCTGATTTAGTGCTCTAAAGGGGAAAGGGGGGGGAAGCGAAGCTGCAGGCACTGGGGCTGGCGCTGCCCCCCCAGCCGGCCCTGCAGCCCCTCCAGCCCAGCAGGCAGTCACAGCCCTCCTGACCGGCACCACGGCTGCCGCTGCCACAGCCGCAGGGGCGGCCCCGGTTTCCCCAGCGGGCACAGCAGCTGCTACAGCCCCAGTTCCGGCTGCAGGAATCACGGCTCAGCCCAATAACCAACCTGTGCCAGTAGCAGTCGTCCCTGTAAAACTAAAGACACAAAGAGAGCAGATTGCTCCGGGAGGGATGACAATGAGCCAGAGTCATCGCGGGAGATAGAGATCATCACCCGGTCCCGGTCCCTGAGTGAGCTGCGAGACATGTGTAAAGATTTCAACCGCCACCCAGGCGAACACATTGTCACCTGGCTGCTGCGGTGCTGGGATAACGGGGCCAGCAGTTTGGAATTAGAGGGCAAGGAAGCCAAGCAGCTGGGATCCCTGGCCAGGGAAAGGAGCATTGAGAAGGCCATTGGGAAGAAGGAACAAGTCCTCAGCCTCTGGAGGAGACTTCTGTCAGGCGTGAGGGAGAGGTACCCCTTCAGTGAGGATGTTGTATGCTGTCCTGGCAAGTGGACCAATATGGAAAGGGGTATTCAGTACCTGAGGGAATTAGCTGTGTGGGAGCTGGTTTACTATGAACCAGACGATGACCAGGTACCCACAGACCCAGATGAAGTCCAGCGAGTTCCAGCAATTCAAAGAGAATATGTCCTACTCCCCACCTGTGCGGGCCCGCATCTCAGCTATTAGGGGCAAGCGTTTCTCTGCTCAGGGGAGAGAGTACAGAGGCTACACACCAGGGGGCACCCTGTGGTTCTACCTGCGTGACCACGGAGAGGACATGAGGAAGTGGGATGGAAAACCCACCTCAAGTCTAGAGGCACGAGTGCGTGAGTTGCGAGGTAAAACAATCACAAAAGGGGATTCTGTTAGGAAAAATTAGCTGTGCGGGAGCTGGTTTACTATGAACCAGACGATGAGCAGTTAACCACAGACCCAGATAAAGTCCAGTGCACACCATCTATGTGGAGGAAGTTTGTGTGGAGCGCACCATCCTCATATGCTGCCGAGTTTCAGCATCCGTGCAGGGACAGGAACGGCATTCACACACCGATGTAATGCACAGTCGGTTCTCTTTATTATTCCGCTTGTGTGGTTATATACATTTTCCATATCTGTACACGCGATTACGCTTATTCGGATAAGGCTACAGACCTAAATCACACGCTGTTCACACGCCCCACATTCCCTTATGATTGGAAACTATGCACTAACGCCAATAGCAACAGACTGTCTCCACGTCCTTGAACACATCTTGTTTTTGCTAACCCACATCATGTGCACTATCAGAACTTTCTCAATGGCTATTCTTAGCTGTCTTTTCCAGCAGCCTGTTCAATTATGCTGTTTTGCTTAAGTGGCCTAGTCGTGGTAACTCTCAAGCTACATCGACCCCAACATCTCCCCCTTTTTCTTTTCAAAAAAAGCTAAGCTATCTTATCATTGCCTTAAAAACATTTGCTCAATTTGTGTTAGTTGCATCACAAAAATTTTCTTCATAGTTACCTCTAGTGCCTTTTGTGTTATGCGTATTATACACAGGACCAACATAATCACTGCCATAATTATTGAAACAATAAGCAATAACATTTTGATTAGTGACATTAACCAGCCAGAAATTCCCCATCTGTTTTCTGCTGCATCAAATACTTCCACAGCCCAAATAAATCAGAATGCAGATACAGTAGTCTAAAGTCAAAACCGGAAAACTTACCAAACCAGAAGATGCAAAGGCAGTTACTTAGTCCAGACAAATCCATTAGATCACAAAAACCAAATCAGTCCATCAGAACACAGAAATACAAACACCATAACATAAAATCACACATTTATGGTCGTGACCACACACACAAGCACACTAAGTTTTTAACATAAATCCAAATATTACAAAGACTTATGAACAGACAGCAGGCAGGCAACAAAAAGTAATACTGGAAGAATGCCTTTGTCTTATTAATATTCCCTGCTCAGAACTTTTTTGGTCCAGTGATCAGAGGTTTCCCCGAGAATCCCTCGGTGCCCGCTGGAGGTCCTGCAATCCCTGGGACCATTGATGTTCAAGAGCAGGGTCCTACCTGGGTACCCAAACTCTACTACCAGAAAGGAGCAAAATAATTCACTCTCCAAAACTTAACCCCGGAGCCCTAGAAAGCAGGCACTCATATTGACACTCGTCAGATAGTACAGATAACAGCTATACATCGTTAGGATGTAGCGCCTTCAACCATGTGGTTAGCATCTTTGTTAACCGGGCCCACTGTCTTTTTATCACCTCCCCTTCTTCTTCCGTGTTCATTCAAGATGGGTTTGATCCATTTTGCCGGCACCCACTCCATCTGTCCATTATCTGTAGAAACACAAGCATATCCCCTCCCCCAAGTGAGTAGTCGTACTGGACCTTCCCAAACCCCTTTATCCGGGCGGAATACCGTTACTAACACCACATCATTGTCATAGACATTTTTGTTTGTTCCCCTGTGCCAAACAGCTGGGGGGTCACTATGACCTCCTCTAACATTCAACCAATTCAGGACAAAAAGGGTTTTGTGTAGACAGTTTATCAGGGATTGCTCTCCCCCCTTTTTTAAAATATTTAAATGATCTTTTAGTAAGCGATGGGAATGCTCAACAATAGCTTGACCGGTGGAGTTGTATGGGATGCCCCGTACATGCTTAACACCCCACCGCTGAAGGAAACGGGCCACCACCTGAGACCTGTAGGCTGGGCCATTATCAGTTTTAATTTGTTCAGGTACTCCCAACACAGCAAAGGCTTGCGCCCAATGTCGTTGGGTTGCTTTGGCATTGGTAGAAGTAGCTGCTGTTGCCCATATGGCCGCCGAACACGTATTGACAGAGACATGGATGTGCTTCAAACGCCCAAACTGGGGGAACTCGGTCACATCGGTTTGCCAAAGTTGTCTGGGCTGTAGACCTCAAGGATTTACACCACCATCCTGTATAGGAGTGAGTCTCGCACAGTCAGGGCAGGCTGCAACAATAGCACACGCATCTGCTTTAGATAATGAAAACTGTCGTTGCAGCGCTGCCGCAGACTGATGGAAAAAATCATGCGCTGCTCGTGCAGCATCAAAGCTTGTGGACAGTTGTACGGGAGTGGCTGTCACTAGTTGGTCTGCGCGGTGGTTACCTTCTGTTAGGCCCCCAGGAATGGAAGTATGACTTCTAATATGAGCTACAAATAGTGGTTCTTGCCGCTGTTGAAGCTTGTGCCATAACTGAGTTACGGCACTGAACAGCAGTGGGTTTTGTATCTTAGCGATAAATGCAAAATGTAACCTTTGTACGATACCAACGACATATAGTGAGTCAATCACAATATTAAGAGGTTGTTGAGGCCACCATTTCAATACTTCCACTACTGCTAAAAGTTCTAAAATTTGAGCAGATCCTTCCGCCACAAGGCTGTGCGAGTACCAGTAGCCATGTAGTTGCCACACAAACCCAGCACGCTTCGATTTGCTGCTCGCATCCGTAAACACTGTCAATGCGTCTAGCGGGCAATCACAATATTCCGTGGCAACAGCCGTAAACATGTCTTAAACAATGGGTGACGCGGGTAGTGATTATCTATTACAAACGGTTGGTTCAATACAGCCGCCGCAAATTCATCATTGGTTTGACAAAACTGTGCGACCAATTGGGATGTGAGTGGCATTATTACTTGGTGTGGTACAGCTCCAGCAATAATTTTTGCTCGTTGGCATCCTTTATGGATTATAGCCGCAATAGCCTCAGTACTTGTGGTCACAGTTCATTTGAAATGGCTAGGACCGAAAATCCATTCCAGGATGCATAATGGGTCTGATTGTTGCTCCCGACATTGAGCTAATATCCCAATGATATCTTCCCGAGAGTCATAGATATATAGCTGGATTGGAGAGCCTTCAAGTATTTGGGAGATAGAACCGTGTGAAATCTTCTGCGCGATAATTTGAAGTGCTGCCTCTGCTGGCTGTGTTAATTGGCGTGGTTCGTGAGGATCCTTTCCGTCCTGCAATAGTTCATACAGGGGCTGTAAATCCGTATTGGTTATTCCACAAACGTTCTGAATCCATTGGAGGTCTCCCACCAACTTTTGGACATCATTAAGGGTTTTGACGTTGTCAGCACGTATAGTCAACTTTTGCGGCCTAATCACGGTTTCGGTTAAAGTCATGCCCAAATATTTCCATGGGGGTTGTTGTTGAATCTTTTCAGGAGCCACCACTAAACCCCAATCTTCCAACATCCCCTTTAATTCAAGAACAATGTCATATTGGATTGGGCATCGTGAGGCCAATAATAAGTCATCCATGTAATGATAAAAAATTAGTTCCTGATGAGATCGTCGGAAAGGTTGCAGTGCCAAATCCACATACCATTGGCACATTGTTGGTGTTTTTTTCAGACCTTGTGGTAGCACTACCCATTGGTACCGCTTCGTGGGTGATGCTCTGTTAATGGCGGGTACTGCAAATGCAAACTTTTCACAATCGTCCGGATATAACGGGATGGTAAAAAAACAATCCTTCAAATCTAGGATCAGGATATCCCATTGTGCAGGTATTATAGCTGGCGACGGTAGTCCGGGTTGTAGCGGCCCCATATCCTGCATTACTGCATTAAGTGCTCTTAGGTCTTGTAAGAGTCTCCATTTTCCGGACTTTTTCTGAATGGTAAACACAGGAGTATTCCAAGGACTAGTGGACGGGACCAAGTGCCCCAACTTCACTTGTTCATCCACCAATTCTTGGAGATCGGCGAGCTTTTCAGTAGACAGCGGCCATTGGTCCACCCAGATCGGCTTTTTTGTCAACCACGTGAGCTTCAGTGTAGGCCTGGATGCGCTCGCTTCAATGGCCGCTGTCAAAAAGGCGTCTGAATGACACAATCCCATTGTGATAATACGTCTCTGCCTAATAGCCAAACAGTAGTATTCAAGACATAAGGGCGTGCTTGTGCCAGCAACTTACCATCTTGGTCTACAAAGGTAATGAACTCAGTACTCATTTGTGTCGCTGTTGCACCACCGATTCCTGTCACCATGCCCAACACTACTGTCAATGGTCATGACTCTGGCCATTGGGCCCTCAGGATTATAGTAACATCTGCTCCGGAGTCTAACAACATTTTCTGGTCTTTTAGTACAATGCCGTTCGGTCCTTTAATAGTGATCTTTCTTATGGGCTGTTCTGTGGAGAGAGATTGTACGAACGCCACCAAGGGGGTTCCACTTGAGCCAAAGGCGTCACTTCCCCTATAGTTAGGGTCAGTTAGGGGGACCTGAGCAATAAAAGGAATCAGTTGGGCAACCTTGCTGCCTCGTTTGATGGTTAATGGTGCCGTGAATACCTTTAACATAATCCCTATTGGGCCTGTGAAATCTGCATCAATTACCCCTGGTAGGACAAAAATTCCCTGACTAGATGCAGAGGATCGCCCCACCAACAATGCACTCAGCCCATGACCGAAAGGTCCTGTGGCTACCGAGGGGACGACATGCACCTTATCATCTTCTATAGAGATGTCATGTCCCACGGCCAGATCGACTCCTGCGGAGCCGCTTGTGGCGGCTCGGAGCTCGTCGAGACAGCCATAGCTGTGGGGAACTTTCTTGTCCTCGCGCCCCCCATCCTGGCGCTGCTCTGCCCGTTTCCCGACAGGGGGGTACCATCCTTCTTAAACTGCGACCTGCATTGAGCTGCTTTATGCCCGAACTTGTCACATCTTTGGCATGTCCCTACAAATTCGTCAGCCACCACCTTTTGCTTCTTGATCTGAGGACAGTTTCTTTTGTAATGGTCTTCCTCTCCGCAAATAAGACAACCAGTTTTTGCTTTAACACCTCAATCCCCTTTCCCCGTTTGCATGGCAGGTCGTAAAGCAGCGGCCATAGAAACCGCATGTATTCTGGCCTTCTTTCTTTCCTCCGCTAAGCGAGGTAATCGGGAACAAGCCTCCACGTACCGACTAAGGGTAGACCCAGTAGGTAGGGACGCAATTATCTGTTGACATTGAGTGTTGGCATTTTGAAAAGCTAAATCCTTTCCTACTGCACCTTTTGCCACATCTAATGCTTCCTTTAATCGGTCTATAAAGTGCATGTACGGCTCATCAGGACCCTGACGAATCTGCGTATAAGGTAATACAGGCTTCCCAATCTGTGGTAACTCGGTTAAAGCGGCCAGGGCTAAGCTCTGTGACTGTTGCAATATTTGAGGGTGGAGCGCTCCTTGAGTTGCCCCCTCATGGAAAGCGCCAGTACCCATGAGCTGGTCTAGTGTAACTACACATAAAGGATCATCGGCACCTAGCTGAAGGTTTTGCATCATTGCAACCTCACATTTATCCCGCCACTTATCCTTCCACAACATAAAGGCAGTGGGGGGCAACACCAATTCTAACAAGGCTCGGGCATCAGCTGGCACTAATATCTGATTTTTGAGAAAGGTGGTAACCAGCGTCATAACTTGCTTGTTATCCAAACCATAGTTCATTATGGTTTTTTGTAACTGACTCACTGTTTTCCAGTCAAAAGGAGCCCATATCCGTTGATTCCCCTGTGTAAACACCGGGAATGCTGTTAAACTGCTTGGTAGCATTTGTCCTTCAATTACAGCATTTTCTATTACCCCCCTCCATCGTTGTCCCATATTAAAATTAGGATTGCGTATCGGGGGCGTCCCGTCTCCACTCCGACCTCCAGCGGCCACAGCACCCCCCCTCTGTACCACCGGGTCCCTGCAGACCACACCCACCATGCGCTCAATCAAGCTTTTGAACACCGGATGCCCCCCCTCCTTGCTCTCTCCACTTCACCCCCCTCTTCCACGCCTCACGTTCGTCATCCCCCACCCCCTTACCGTATTTACTGCGTAAATAGTGATCAGCATCAGCTAAGCTCATTCCCCCGTCTTCCAGCATTACCCTAACCCAGCGCGTTGCGAATGCTGTGCTGGCGAACTTTCGTTAATGCTTCCATTATTTGACCCCCCTGAAATCACCTCCCCCATCCCGTCCGACTCCCCACATATGTGCTGCTCGACCGCTCGCAAACTGTCCATTATGGCCTGGTGAGCCTTTCGATATGCCTGTTTAATCGTGGCGTTACGGGATCCTTTATCTAGTTGTTGCATCTCGTCCAGCAGCTTTGTCATTTGATCCTGTTGCTTTCTCAATGCGTCCGTATGTTCACTTTTATGAATCTTTGGGTATAATAGCGATATTGGTCCTTCCGGCGAGTCAGTATCCATTAATTGAAAATCAGAGTCTGGAAGTGGCACATTCTCTGGCAGTGGTGGAGCTGTAGGTGGCGCTGGTGCCCAGTCTCCCAATTCAACACTCGGTCCTCCCCAGAACTCCTTTTCACTAGGACGAACGGGATAAGCCCGGGGCGCCGTACAGGGATCTTGATACTCTCCAGCGGGTTGCCTGACTGCATAAACAGCTCTCACGGCGGCTGCAGCCACAGTAGCGTCGTCCTTCATATTGGCAATCATATTTTTAACAGTTCGGAAAACAGGGGCTAATTGTCGCACCTCTTTGTTTCTGACTTGCACAGAGTCCCACAAGTCCATCCCAACTCTGTGCCACGCATCCGGATCAAGCAGCTGATCCATTGTTGTTATCAACTTTCGGCGGCGGCACCACAATAATAGTCCCGATATATCTCCTTCAGTTAACTTAGTGTTGGCTCGATCTGCCAATTCCAACAGGCTTTTCAGCGCCATGTTTTCCAGTGCTGATATAGTGGAACCCATACTGCTGATGTTCATATCCCCCCCGGCGTGCCGCGGATCCGCTCCTGCCTTTCTCGGGCAGCCCGGCTTACCTCGACGGCCGGCAGTCCCCTGCCTTCCTGGGCTGTGATAAATCTTCAGGGTCACCAAAATGCCGAGTTTCAGCATCCGTGCAGGGACAGGAACGACTCTCACACACCGATGTAATGCACAGTCGGATTCCTTTATTATTCCGCTTGTGCGGTTATATACGTTTTCCGTATCTGTACACGCGATTATGCTTATTCGGATAGGCTACAGACATAAATCACACGCTGTTCACATGCCCCACATTCCCTTATGATTGGTAACTATGCACTAACGCCAATAGCAACAGACTGCCTCCACGTCCTTGAACACATCTTGTTTTTGCTAACCCACACCATGTGCACTATCAGAACTTTCTCAATGGCTGTTCTTAGCTGTCTTTTCCGGTGGCCTGTTCAATTATGCTGTTTTGCTTAAGTGGCCTAGTCATGCTAACTCTCAAGCTACATCAGCCCCAACAATATGCCAACTCACTGGCAGTAGTAAACTGGAAAGGTGAGGAGGCACCAACAGTGGATGAGGTGGCTGTCTGACTCCGGCAATATGAAGGAAGTCTCTCTTCTTCCCTTGTCTCAGCTGTGGAGAAACTGGCCCGGGAGGTCCGGCAAATGAAGGACAACAGGTCCTTCTCCCCACGTGTACGGACCAGTGTCTCAGCTATTAGGGGCAAGCGTTTCTCTGCTCAGGAGAGGGAATACAGAGGCTACACACCACGGGGCACCTTGTGTTTCTACCTGCGTGACCACGGAGAGGACATGAGGAAGTGGGATGGAAAACCCACCTCAAGTCTAGAGGCAGGAGTGCGTGAGTTGCGAGGTAAAACAATCACAAAAGGGGATTCTGTTAGGAAAAATGCCGCTCCAGTTTCCAGAAGCCAGCTCTCCAGACCAGGTAGACTGTATGGTTATGATTCCGATCCTCTTGAAGGGACCTCCAAGTCATTTTTACAGGAAGTGAGTAGCAAATTCTCTGACCAGGATTAGAGGGGCCCTGCCTCCAGCCAGGTGGAGGAAAGGGACAACCGCGTTTATTGGACGGTGTGGATTCGGTGGCCTGGCACGTCAGATCCACAAGAGTATAAAGCTCTAGTGGACACTGGTGCACAGTGTACTTTAATGCCATCAGATTTCAAAGGGTCAGAGTCTATTTGCATTTCGGGAGTGACAGGGGAGGTCCCAAGAGCTGAGTGTATTGGAGGCTGAAGTGAGCCTCACTGGGCAGGAGTGGCAGAAGCACCCCATTGTAACTGGCCCCGAGGCTCCGTGTATCCTTGGCACAGACTATCATAGGAGAGGGTATTACAAGGACCCAAAACGGTACTGGTGGCCTTTTGGCATAGCTGCTTTGGAGACGGAAGAAATTAAACAGCTGTCCATTTTGCCTGGTCTCTCGGAGGATCCTTCCGTTGTGGGGTTGCTGAGGGTGGAAGAACAACAGGTGCCAATCACGACCACAACGGTGCACCGGCGACAATATTGCACTAACCAAGACTCTCTTATCCCCATTCATCAGCTGATCCGCCAGCTGGAGAGTCAAGGAGTGATCAGCAAAACTCGCTCTCCCTTTAATAGTCCCATATGGCCAGTGAGAAAATCTACTGGAGAGTGGAGACTGACAATAGACTACCATGGCCTGAATGAAGTCACACCACCGCTGAGTGCTGCTGTGCCAGACATGCTAGAACTTCAATATCAGCTGGAGTCAAAGGCAGCCAAGTGGTATGCTACAATTGACATCGCTAATGCATTCTTCTCCATCCCTTTGGCAGCAGAGTGCAGGCCACAGTTTGCTTTCACCTGGAGGGGCATCCAGTACACCTGGAATCGACTGCCCCAGGGGTGGAAACACAGTCCCACCATTTGCCATGGACTAATCCAGACTGCCCTGGAAAAGGGTGAAGCTCCAGAACATCTGCAGTACATCGATGACATCATTGTATGGGGTGACACAGCGGAGGAAGTTTTTGAGAAAGGGGAGAAAATAGTTCAGATCCTTCTGAAAGCCGGTTTCGCCATTAAGCGAAGTAAAGTCAAGGGACCTGCGCCAGAGATCCAGTTTTTGGGAATAAAATGGCAGGATGGGCGCTGTCAAATCCCAATGGATGTCATCAACAAAATAGCAGCTATGTCTCCACCAACCAGCAAAAAGGAAGCACAGGCCTTCTTAGGTGTTGTGGGTTTTTGGAGGATGCACATCCCAAATTACAGCCAGACTGTAAGCCCTCTGTACCACGTGACCCGGAAGAAGAATGATTTTGAATGGGGCCCTGAGCAACGACAGGCATTTGAAAAAATTAAACGGGAGATAGTTCGTGCCGTAGCCCTTGGTCCAGTCCGGTCAGGGCAAGATGTTAAAAACGTGCTCTAAACCGCAGCCGGGGAGAATGGCCCAACCTGGAGTCTCTGGCAGAAAGCACCAGGGGAGACTCGAGGTCGACCCCTGGGGTTTTGGAGTTGGGGATACAAAGGATCCGAGGCCCACTATACTCCCACTGAAAAAGAGATTCTGGCAGCATATGAAGGCGTTGGAGCTGCTTCAGAAGTGGTCGGCACTGAAGCACAGCTCCTCCTAGCACCTCGACTGCCGGTCCTGGGCTGGATGTTCAAAGAGAGGGTCCCCTCTACGCATCATGCCACCGATGCTACGTGGACTAAGTGGGTCGCCCTGATCACACAGCCATCCCGAATGGGAAACCCCAGTCGCCCAGGAATTCTGGAGGTAATCATGGACTGGCCAGAAGGCAAAGATTTTGGAGCATCACCAGAGGAGGGGGTGACATGTGATGAAGAGGCCCCACTGTATAACAAGCTGCCAGAAGATGAGAAACAGTATGCCCTGTTCACGGATGGCTCCTGTCGCATTGTGGGGAAGCAGCGGAGGTGGAAGGCTGCTGTATGGAGCCCTACACGACAAGTCGCGGAAACTGCCGAGGGAGAAGGTGAGTCGAGCCAGTTTGCAGAGGTGAAAGCCATCCAGCTGGCTTTAGACATTGCCAGGCGATAGAAGTGGCCAGTGCTCTATCTTTACACCGACTCCTGGACGGTGGCCAATGCCTTGTGGGGATGGCTGCAGCAGTGGAAGAAGAATAACTGGCAGCGCAGAGGCAAACCTATCTGGGCTGCCCCATTGTGGCAAGATATTGCTGCCCGTCTGGAGCAGTTGGTTGTAAAAGTCCGTCACGTGGACACCCACATCCCTAAGTGTTGGGCCACTGAAGAACATCGAAACAACCACCAGGTGGATCAGGCTGCTAAGATTGAAGTGGCTCAGGTGGATCTGGACTGGCAACATAAGGGTGAACTGTTTCTAGCTGAGTGGGCCCATGACACCTCGGGCCACCAAGGAAGAGATGCGACATACAGATGGGCTCGTGACCGAGGGGTGGACTTGACCATGGTCACCTTCGCACAGGTTATCCATGAATGTGAAACATGCGCTGCAATCAAGCAAGCCAAGCGGGTAAAGCCTCAGTGGTATGGAGGACGATGGCTAAAATATAAATATGAGGAGGCTTGGCAGATTGACTACATCACACTGCCACAAACCCGCCAAGGCAAGCACTATGTGCTCACAATGGTGGAGTCCACCACTAGATGGCTGGAAACCTACCCTGTGCCCCATGCCACCACCCGGAATACCATCCTGGGCCTTGAAAAACAACTCCTGTGGTGACATGGCGCCCCAGAAAGAATTGAGTCAGACAACGGGACTCACTTTCGCAACAGCCGCATAGACACCTGGGCCAAAGAACACGGTATTGAGTGGGTGTATCACATCCACTACCATGCACCAGCCTCTGGAAAGATCGAACAGTACAATGGGCTGCTAAAAACCACTTTGAGGGCAATGGGGGGTGGGACTTTCAAAAACTGGGATACTCATTTAGGAAAGGCCACCTGGTTGGTTAACACCAGAGGCTCCACCACCTGGGCTGGCCCTGCCCAGTCAATATTTCCACGCCCTGTAGAAGGGGATAAAGTCCCTGTAGTGCACATGCGGAACATGTTAGGGAAGACAGTCTGGGTTAGTCCTGCCTCGGGCAAAGGCAAGCCCGTCCGCAGGATTGCTTTTGCTCAAGGACCTGGGTGTACCTGGTGGGTAACGCGGAAGGATGGGGAAGTCTGATGTGTACCTCATGGGGATTTGATTTTGGGTGAGAATAGTCCATAAATAAATTGTATCAAGTTAATTGTTAAATAACCCTGTCACTGTCTGTTATCACTGTTATAATTGTTTTATGTTATACGAGTAGTATCATAGTTAGAATCATCCAGATTAAAGAAGGATGGACTTTTTGATGAAACCTAGCAGAGCACAGTGATGATGGGACTGGACCTGGTTTTCAACAACTGGCACCCAGCAACTTCATCAAGATCAAGATCTCAGAATCACAGAATCACAGAATGGTAGGGGTTGGAAGGGACCTCTGTGGGTCATCTAGTGCAAACCTCCTGCCGAAGCAGGGTCACCTACAGTAGGCTGTAGAGGACCTTGTCCAGGCGGGTCTTGAATATCTCCAGAGAAGGAGACTCCACAACCTCCCTGGGCAGCCTGTTCCAGGGCTCTGTCACCCTCAGAGGGAAGAAATTCTTCCTCATATTCAGACGGAACTTCCTGTGCTTCCGTTTGTGCCCATTGCCCCTTGTCCAGTCACTGGACACCACTGAAAAGAGCTTGGCCCCATCCTCCTGACACCCACCCTTCAGATATTTGTAAGCATTTATAAGGTTCCCTCGCAGCCTTCTCTTCTTCAGGCTGAACAAGCCCAGCTCCCTCAGCCTCTCCTCATAGGAGAGATGTTCCAGTCCCCTCATCATCCTCGTAGCCCTCCGCTGGACTCTCTCCAGTAGCTCTTCATCTTTCTTGAACTGGGGAGCCCAGAACTGGACACAGTACTCCAGATGGGGCCTCACCAGGTCAGTGTAGAAGGGAAGGAGAACCTCCCTCGACCTACTGGCCACACTCTTCTTCATGCATCCCAGAATGCCATTGGCCTTCTTGGCAGCCAGGGCACACTGCTGGCTCATGGTCAACCTGTCATCCACCAGGACACCCAGGTCGCTCTCTGCAGAGCTGCTCTCCAGCAGGTCCGCCCCAAGCCTGTACTGGTGCATGCGGTTGTTCCTCCCTGCAGACTGTGGGCACGGGCCGCACCAGATACATCAGCCGTGAGCTCCGGATGCAGCAAGCAACCGCCCATCACCACACATCACCTCTCCTGCCACAGAAGACCATTACGACAGTTGGAGCCCAAAGTCATGGATTAAAGGAACTCAATGGACACTTTAGAGTGATGATCCATAGACTAAGGGAATGATATCTGGAGACAGGAGAAGTGGTGGTGATTAACTGGACAATGGGGGACCTGGGCATGACGTAGATGGTATGGAATAAGGGGTGGATAATGTCTGGGTTTGGCCAGGACAGGGTTAATTTTCAACGGAATCCAGGAAGGGGCACAGCCGGGTGGGCTGACCCAACCCCAACCTGGCCAAACAGAGCAGGGTATTCCATACCATGTGCCGTCATGCTGGGTTCTGGTTGGGGTGGAGCTGGGCGGCGGGAATTCACTCACGTCTCGGGAGCGCGCAGCGGCGACGTTTCGGGAGACCGGCTCTGTTGTGCGGTCTGTTTCGTTTTGTGTATTCCCCTCATCTGTATCGTTGTTGTTCCTGTTCCCTTTGTTTGCTGTTCTGTTAAACTGCCCTTATCCTGACCCACCAGTTTCTGCCTGTTTCTTCCCATTCTCCTCCGCACCCCAGCGGGGGGAGGGGCGGCCGCATGGCACCTTTGTTGCCAGCCGCAGCCAAACCATAACAGACCTTTTCAAGTAGGACATGTGAGGTCATTATGCACTTGCGTGGCCTGTACTGCACAACCTGTGAGTAGGTTTTGTGCTAAGATCAGTGCATGTTCTGATCTCCAGTGGAAAGGAGACATACCAGTTTGATAGCTTAGTCTTTAAATAGTCCGTGTTTCTTTGGGGCTTGGCATGTATTAGTAAATCTGTGTTGCTGTAGAATGGATGAACCTTATGCCAAGTGTTCTATTAACATAGAAAAGAGAGATGTTTACAATCTGAATAAAAGGCAAGACTGAGAACTAGGAAAAAATCAAACAATGCTACTCAGTGTGACCAGAAATGTTTTTGGTATAATGACACTGTAAGCACTGTCTTGCTTTTTTTGTTAGCAAAAAAAAAATTTGAAGGAGAACAATGATGTCATTTTTCCAGGTTGCCTGAGGGTGACATTTTTTGTGACCAGCTGAAGCTGGAGTTGTACTGTTGCAGGATGAGATGTTCCCACCTGCCCATTCTTGCTGGCACTGATGTGTGCGTAGCTGGGGAGTCAGCTGAATGAGCTTGCTGCTTTATGTTCAGACGAGTTTTCTTGTAGGGTTAGTTTTCACCAAAGGCAGAGATGAGATCCAGCTCACCTCACAGCCTACCTAAGCACTAGTTGCTGTCACAAGGGTAATGAGACTGGGTGGGTGAGGAAGAAGTACATGGATTCTCAAAGACTGGCTTAAGCCAAATGTGAATCACAGAATCACAGAATGGTAGGGGTTGGAAGGGACTTCTGTGGGTCATCTAGTGAAACTTCATTGCAAGTGATTTTCTCTTAGTGACTCTATTTTCAGCAAGGCAATGTGTTTATCTTGGGTTTCTTTCAAATGTTAGTATGAATGACAAGATGTGTCTGTGATTTCTGAGAGCAGTATGTGAAGAGCTGGGGCGCAGAGTGCATCATGAGCACTTCTTGCATGAAGAATAAGCAGTCTCTTTCATGTGTGTTCTTTGTGCCTTGTAAATCTGTCCATTCTGCTTGTGTAATAAAAAGATGCTGTAGTTCAGGGTGGCACCCTTTGGTTTTGTTCCAATTGATTTGTACGATCAATTACAAGATAGGGATGCCTGTTCATCTGCTGTTCTGTGTGCAGGGGCAGCAGCCAAGAGCATGAGAGAGTCTACGTACTGCCTTGAAATGGCATTTCGTAGACCTGTTTTTTAAATCATAGAATGGCTTGGGTTGGAAGTGACCTTATAGATCATCTAGTTCCAACCCCTCTGCCACGGGCGGAGACACCTTCCACTAGACCAGGTTGCTCAGAGCCCCATCCAACCTGGCCTTGAACACTGCCAGGGAGGGGGCAGCCACAGCTTTTCTGGCAACCTGTTCCAGTGCTTCACCACCCTCATGGTGAAGAATTTCTTCCTTATGTCTAATCTAAATCTACCCTCTTTCAGTTTAAAGCCATTACCCCTTGTCCTGTCACTGTATGCCCTTGTAAAAAGTCCCTCTCCAGCTTTCTTGTAGGCCCCTTCAGGTACTAGAAGGTGGCAATAAGGTCTCCCTGGAGCCTTCTCCAGGCTGAACAGCCCCAATTCTCTCAGCCTTTCCTCATAGGAGAGGTGTTCCAGCCTTCTGATCATTTTTGTGGCCTCCTCTGGAGCTGCTCCAACAGGTCCATGTCTTTCCTGTGCTGAGAGCTCCAGAGCTGGATGCAGGACTCCAGGTGGGGTCTCACCAGAGCGGAGCAGAGTGGCAGAATCCCCTCCCTTGACCTGCTGGCCACGCTGCTTTGGATGCAGCCCAGTATAAGGTTGGCCTTCTGGGCTGTGAGTGCACATTGGTGGCTCATGTCCATCTTATCATCCACCAGTACCTCAAGTCCTTCTTGGCAGGGCTGCTCTCAATCCCTTCATCTCCCAGCCTGTATTGATACAAGGGGTTGCCCCGACCCAGGTGCAGGACCCTGCACTTGGCCTGGTTGAACCTCATAAGGTTCGCACAGGCCCACCTCTCCATCTTGTCCAGATCCCTCTGGAAGGCATCCCGTCCTTCTGGTGTGTCAGCTGCACCACTCAGCTTGGTGTCATCTTCAGACTTGCTGAGGGTGCACTCGATCTCGCTAAGTCATTGATGAAGATATTACACAGCACTGGTCCCAGTACAGACCCCTGAGGGACACCACTTGTCACCGGCATCCATTTGGACATCGAGCCATTGACCACTACCCTCTGGATGTGGCCATCCAACCAATTCCTTATCCACCGAGTGGTCCACCCATCAAATCCCTATCTCCCCAATTTGGAGACAAGGATGTTGTGAGGGACAATGTCAAATGCTTTGCTGGAGTCCAGGTAGATGACATCAATTGTTCTTCCCTTATCCACCAACCCAGTAACCCCATTGCAGAAGGCCACCAAATCTTGCTGTATGAAGTCAATGCTTTCAGTTAAAGATGCATGGGGAGGGTACTCACATTTAATGAATTGGTAACTTTGTTGTTTCCTGCACCACCCCCCCCCCACTGTTGTTTCCAAAAGGCAGGTCAAAATCAAAGTAGACTTGATGGAAGAGCCTGGCAAACTGTTCTGCTCTCAGTATTGTATGTAAGAGAAGGATGGATTTTGCAGTTCAGACTCTGGTCCTCAGATACTCAATTCTCTACCACAATCTTTACTTTTGGCAAATTGATTAATGAAATTCCTTAGTTAATGAAGTGGGGCAGTTTCTTGATTCACTTGATCGTAAGCAGTTTGAAAAGGGGACAGCCACACAGTAACTGTAGGGGAGCCATTTGCCAAAATGACTTCTCACCGCTTCTGCAAACCAAAAGAAAAATAAGCTGTCACGAATTAATAGTTAGGTTGCTTAAAGAATCACTGTCCAAGGTATTTTTAAGAAATTATTTTAATAAGAATTTATAAAATGTGATTTAATAAAGTTCATTGGCACGATTCACTCTATTACTTGTTAAATGAATGGAATACAAAATCAAAGTAAGATTGAGGTAGAATGGTTTATACAGAGGTTGAAGAAAGATGTAAGGGAGACCCTGCTGTTGAGTCACCAGGTTTGGAATTGACCCCCTTGCTTTCTAAACTCCTGAGAGAGCAGCCTAGGTGTGGCTGGATCCAGACTTAGCCTCAGACCACAACGATTTATGTCTAGAGGACGTGTCTAGCAGCAATTTAAGGTTTGTTCACAATTAAAGAAAGAGAATCACAGAAATTCAGCAGTAATTAATCATTGGTTAACTTAGCATTTACAAAATGATTAAAAAGAATTCGCTACAGTCACAATAATATAATTTGAATTGATTTATATGCACACAGACAATATGCATAGATAAAAGTACTTGTTAAAAATTCCCCTTGAGTTCAGTGAAGTACTTCAAATGATTTTTCTCAACAGGCAAAGGTTGAGCCTCAAGTGATGCCTGTGAATGTAGCAAATGTAGCAGATGTAGCGGATGCAGATAAAAGTTATCACTTTAGGTCTCAGAATCATTGCACAACAGATTAATTAAAACCAAAGCAAATCTTGGTTCTCTGTGAATAATTGGGAAGGTTGAGACTCCTGCATAATCCCACTTAGACAGCTTGGCCTTGGGAGAGCAGATGCACAGGACCCCAGCTTAACTGGAACCAGGGTACCTGCTGGGGATATTTTTAAAGTCACCTCCGGTCCCCTTCAATCTGAATCCAACATAAGCAGATTAGCTTCAGGAGTCGTACTCCCCTTTGGGAGTTGTTCCACTAATCGGGGGCACTCCTTCCTCCAATGTCCCTCCTTTTTGCAGTATGCACATTGGTTAGGCCCAATTCTAGGTTCAGTGCTCTGACAGGCACCCCTTCTTCCACTACTTCCTCTTCTGTTCCCTTTATTCATTCCTCTGTTCAATGCTCCTGATAATGCCACTGCTAATGTTCACTTGTCTTGATTGGTCTCTGATCTTCTCTCTTTGCTCTTTCCTTTGTTTCATTTCTTCCCTACTATTATGCACTTTATATGCAATTTCAATTAACTGTGATATGGACATTCCCCTTTGTGATAACAAGGTTTCTTCCAGTTATGCTAAGGCCTTTATGATAACAATGGCAGAAGTGTGATGGTCTGATGCTTCAGCATTGTGTGTTTCCAAGTTCTTTACCTTTTCAGCCCAATTAGTTTAGAGTTTAGCTAAAGGAATTTTGCATTAGAGTAAGTATTTATTAACCTAGTATCAAACATGGATGTATGATGGTGGTGTCAGACTGGAGAATGTGAAGGGTTTTTAATTTCAGTCCTCATACCTGTTGAGATGCTCTTCAAAGTGTGAATCTCTTACAGCTGAAGCACAGTTTTCCTGAGTCTGTGGACTTCCTGAGCTGTGGATGTGTTTTTCCTAATTAGCACTTCTGGTGCCAGCTTTAGGACCTGGAGATGACACTTGCAAGCCTTAGTCTTAGGTACTTAACTGTTGATTTGGGTTTTTTTTTCAGTAGTTGAAGGAGGATAGGGGAGGGAATTGGGTGTTTCTGCTGGAAGGAAATACTGAGGAGGAAAAGAGGACAAGGGAGGATGAGAGGAGAGGGAATTACTAGTCCTGATCCTACAGTGCAGGTGTTAATTTTCAGGGATGTGGTTAGGGCAGAGGGGCTGCTGCATGCATCGTACCTTTACCAGCTGTCTCAGGCAGTGAACTGCATTGTAAGGCTTGGGAGAAGTGAGGAGTGCCTCCCTCCTACTCAGCTGCACTTCAGCTGTTGCCTGACCCCACACCTGCATGCAAAATGACTAAACATGAAAATTCACTCCCTGTAGGAACAGTCATCTCTTTATGCAAGACTGCTGCCTACAGAGGAAGATCAGTTGTGGGTTGAAGATGGTCCATAATTCTAGACACAACACACACATAGCGATGAATGGATTTCAGCTTTCTCTGCAGAATGAGTTTAACATACCATACTTTATCAGGTTTTGATTTGACATTAATATTCTGCTAGTTCATTACATCAAGAATAATAGATATGCTGCTAAATTTTCTTGAGTTTTTGATGCTTATTAAATAACAGATCTACAGTCTGTGAGAGTTCACCAAAAACAACTTGCATGTATAACTCCTCTCTGAGAACCTCTAGATTTCTCTTCTGTCCTTCTAGAAATGTCTGACAAAGGATTTCGGAACAATTTCCTTGAGGTGTGTATTTTTTTAAATTGCATTGAGTTTTCTTGGGTTTTTCTGTTGTTGTCTTCTCCGTTTTCAGTTTACTTCCAGAGGCTTTGAGACAATGTTCTTTGGTTATAGAAGGAACAAAACAAACTTAAGGGCGGGGGGAGGATGGAATTTAATTATAATCTTGGGATGTGATTCTACATCACCTTCCATAGTGCCAAGTCAGCTTCAGATCCTCCATTTCCTTGCTTCACTCGTGTTCCCTCACAGGGCTTTCTCCCCTCTATTATACCTGTTTGACTGTTAGCACAGCTGCGCTCTGAACAACATCTGTGAAATGATCCAGCGCAAGAGCCTCCCAAATGAAAGCACACTTCATCAGGCGATGTAAACCTTTGTTCTGGTTTAGATTGCAATGGTCGTATATGTTTGAACTGACATAACTCTGGGTGTAATGATGTCTGTCTGAAGAGTTGTAAGGCTTTATAACTAAGTTTTCTGCCAAGGGGACAATGACATAGAGCTCCAACTTCTAGTCTTTTTTCAGGATGAGATATGTACCTAAATATCTTTTTTAGATGTTCACACTGGCAGTACTATATTTAGTTACTATTCTCCGCGTATCACCAGAAAATAAACTCCAATAATATAAATTTATGAAGTGTTGGTTTGTCAATGTCAAAACTTAATGATGTAAGTATCTTATCTGGGAGGCAGGAGACTTGTGCTAAGCCCCTGGGGACTTACTGGCTGTTTTGAGGTGGGTCTCTTTCTCACTGTCATGCAGGGAAACTGGAAAACAATATTGTTTTGTCACAGTATTAAACAGGGAAAAGTTTTAGATTCAAGGGTTTTGTTAAATGGGGAACCTCCCATGACAAATTTTTCTCTTCTCTCTTCCATTGCTGTGAAAACCAAATGGGATGATTAAAATAAAACCCGCTGTAATTAAGTTAGTTTAGTTGTTTTAAGAAGGAATTTATGCGTTTTTCAGCCATACTTGCAGCATTTGTAGATTCCAACTTTAAAAGAATGTCGGTTCAAAATAGGGAGGATATTTCACCATCATGTTTTTCTTATCTGTTCGAGAATGACTTAAATCTCCTGCTTTTTCCCCCCCAGTTATTTGTAGTAGATGTCCAGACTGGTCAAATTACCAAGATTCCTATTCTGAAAGATCGTGAACCTGGCATGGTGAACCAGCGGGGATGTGGTATTCATGCCATTGAGCTCAACCCCTCAAGGACCCTTCTGGCCACAGGTGGAGACAACCCCAACAGTCTTGCAATTTATCGTCTGCCTACACTCGATCCTGTCTGTGTGGGAGATGTAAGTGGAAGTATTCGGGGAAAGTTTATTCTGTCACTGTCCTGGTTTCGGCTGGGATAGAGTTAATTTTCTTCCCAGTAGCTGCTGTGTTTTGGATTTAGTATGAGAAGAATGTTGATAACACTGATGTTTTCAGTTATTGCTAAGAAATCAAGGACTTTTTCCAGTTCCTCATGTTCAGCTAACGAGCAGGTGTGCAGGAGCTGGGAGGGAGCATAGCCAGACAGCTAGTCCAAGTTGGCCAATGGAAATATTCCATACCACAGACATCATGCTCAGTTTACGAATGGGGGTTGGCCAGGGGGGCAGGAATCCTTTCTTTTTTTATTATTTCTCTTTCCCTTGAGTTCAAATCCTCTCTTGTCCGGGAGTTCAAACTTTTCTGGGAGTTCAGTCTTTTTTGGGAGTTTTGTGAAATTTCATGAAATCCCTGAATTCCAAGTTCCACGATCGCTGCTCAGGCACTGGCTGCGAATCGGTCATCATGCAGTGAGAAAATTGTATGTAGTTTGTTTTGCAAATTCATTATAATTAGTAGTAGTAGTAGTAGTATTTCCTTTGTTGTCTTATTAAACTGTCTTTATCTCAACCCACAAGTTTTTCCTTTTGTCCATTTCTCCTCCCCATCCCGCTGGGGGGTAAGGGGGGGGGTGAGTGAGCAGCTGTCTAATGCTTAGTCGCCAGCTAATTCCTTAGAATTGAGATCAATTTGTCCTTGGTCAGAGACCTGTTTTTCCATCACCTAATTGCTCTCTATTTATTATACACTTCAAAATAAAAAAAAAAAGTTAAAATTACTGTTAGATACTTAAACTGCTCCAATTTCGATACTCGAATCTTATCTGTATGTTTTTAACATAGGTCTGTCCTGAGTTTGTACTACTAAAAAAAAAAAAAAAAATCAAAGTGAAGAATACTTGTCTGCTTTGGACCACTCTAGAATATAATGGCACAGAAAATCTGTCTTTTTTTCTTTTAGGATGGACATAAAGACTGGATATTTTCAATTGCATGGATCAGTGATACTATGGCTGTTTCTGGTAAAGTAATTTTTTTTTTTTTTTTCACCCTAGAATTTTATACTTGCGTACAGTACTTGATAGGTCTTAGGGGAGCACCTTTATCAAGGCATTTGAAACCACTTGGAACTACTTTGCCTATTTAAACCATTCTTGGTCTTAGTACAGTGCTTTGTTGTATTTGTAGGGCCCTGGTCTAGATTCTTCCCCCCTCCCCCAGTATTAGAGGGAATACTACTGTCTTTATAGTAGGTGTTGCCATGAGGGGGTGTCTAAACACAGTGAGTTAAAGGGAAGGATTCCACACAAGAAGAACAATTTCAAGAGGGGTGTTGGTTATTGTCCTGGGTTTGGCTAGGATAGGGTTAATTTACAGCTGACCCAAACTGGCCAAACAAATGGGGTAGTCAATACTATGTGACGTCATGCTTGGTTCTGGATGGGAGGAGGTTAATTGTTGCTCAGGAGCGCACTGTGCATTGGGCGGTGAGAGAGAGTTGCTCTGTGTATTCCCTTGTTTTATATATTCTTCTTATCAGTATTGTTGTTGTTACTGTTTGTTTCCATTGCTGTTCTGTTAAACTGCCCTTATACCAACCCATGAGTTTTTGCCTTTTTCTTTCCATTCTCCTCTCCACCCCAGTGGGGGGAGGGGCAATAGAGCGACCACGTGGCCCTTTGTTGCCGGCCACGGGCCAAACCATGTCAGCCATTTTTGGTGCCCAACGTGGGGCCAGGACAATGGCAGGGCTGGGCAGAGTGTGTTAAAACAACTTTGATATAAGTTGTTACAGGCATTTATTGTATTAATTAAATAGTCACTGGTCAAAATGTTGCTGTCTTTGGTCACCTGGTTGTGGTATGTAAACCCTTACCTGCTGTATGTGTTCACTGCGGTGTTGTTCATCACCTCTGGGAAAAGGATCAGGATTACGATTTTGCTATACTGTGTAATATCGATTTATGATACGATAACATCACTGGGCATGAAGTTAGGCTTGTATTTATGTGCAGCACTGTGGTCATTTCCATACCTGGGATGCCATCTCTCAGAATTTATCAATAATTGAACCCACTCTATGGGGAAGACCGGAGGGGATGCTTTCCCCCACTCTTTCACCTCTCCTCTCTCCTTCAGGCTAGTCATATGATACAAAGATTCGTGGATACTACTCTTCAAGGTCCGAACCTCCCTGTAAGAGGAAATGCAGTATTCGGAGAGTTCCCGAAATAAACTCAATAGCAAAAAAGTTACTATTAAGCAGGCATCCTTTATTACAGTGCTGGGCAGCACTGGGGATCGTTCCACCATGAGTGCTCCAATGATTTGGCAAACTTTCAAAGCTTATATACTATAAAGCCATACATATTCATAGGATTTCCGATAATTCATCTACATAAACATAAGATTTCATGGAACTTATTAACATACGCAAATGTTCAATCTGCATGCGTAGCTGCTCTCTTTGGATGTCTTTGGGGGTCCCCTGATGGTTTCTGATACGTTTCATCACATGTCTGCTAGTTGAACTTTGGGCTTCCTTTGTCCATATATAGTCGTTGAATTAGCTCATCAGTCCTTCAGCCTCAGAATGTTACAAGGGGTTGGTTTAAAGTAGTTCCTTCAGTGCTTATCTCTCGGCACAGGTGTCCTGAGTCTATGTTATCAGTGACTTACACAGGAAGCCTGACGAGCTTGCTCAAGGTCTATTTTAATCTCGTAACAAGGATGCAAGTAAAGAAAGCTTTTATGTATCACACTAAGGTCTGAGTCAGGGATTGTCAAGGGTTTAGCCCTTTCATACAATAGCTTTTGAGAATTTTGAGTATCCTTGGGATGTTAAAGCCAGTATGCTCCTATTGCTGTATCTCCTGAATGGGTTTCGGGTCTTGTTTAGGATTCAACAACTAGTTAAAAACATTGCCCAGAGATCTGTCCCGGGGCTGGATAGCTATGACTGGCTGGGTGTGTGGGATAGCATGGGGAAGTATCTAGGACTGTGGGCACCCCCAGTGCTGTGGAACTTCACCCCTGAACAAGTACAGAATCCTGACAAACTGGTACAATATTTGGAAGAAGTGTGCTGCCACCCTGGGAACTGCAGGGAGACACAAATCACTGCAACGTGCTGTGCACTTTTGGAGCAAAACTAAGAGGAGGCCTCCTCTTGTACCTTTCTCCTATTATCCAAGTGACTGCTCTTGCTGATTGCAGAGGGCTTAAAGCTTTCTGCATGTATCTGCCAGAGCCAGGCCTTTGTAATGGGGGATGGGGGGGGGGGATGTCTCCAACTTGCTCAGATGCATTTCACAAATCCATGGGCCCCGATGGAATGCACCCACGAGTGCTGAGGGAGCTGGCGGATGTCATTGCTGAGCCACTCTCCATCATCTTTGAAAGGTCCTGGAGGACAGGAGAGGTGCCCGAGGACTGGAGAAAAGCCAATGTCGCTCCAATCTTCCAAAAGGGCAAGAAGGAAGATCCAGGGAACTACAGGCCGGTCAGCCTCACCTCCATCCCGGGAAAGGTGATGGAGCAACTCATTCTAGAGGTCATCATCAAGCAAGTGGAAGAAAAGAAGGTTATCAGGATTAGTCAACATGGATTCACCAAGGGGAAATCATGCTTGACCAATCTGATAGCTTTCTATGATGGCATGACTGGCTGGGTAGATGAGGGGAGAGAAGTGGATGTTGTCTACCTCTGCTTCAGCAAGGCTTTTGACACTGTCTCCCATAACATCCTCCTAGGGAGGCTCAGGAAGTGTGGGCTAGATGAGTGGTCAGTGAGGTGGATTGAGAACTGGCTGAATGGCAGAACTCAGAGGGTTGTCATCAGCGGCGCTGAGTCTAGTTGGAGGCCGGTAACTAGTGGTGTCCCCCAGGGGTCAGTACTGGGCCCAGTCTTGTTCAACTTCTTCATCAACGACCTGGATGAAGAGTTAGAACGTACCCTCCCTCAGCAAGTTTGCTGATGACACAAAACTGGGAGGAGTGGTGGATATGCCGGAAGGCTGTGCTGCCATTCAGCGAGACCTGGACAGGCTGGAGAGTTGAACGGAGAGGAACCTGATGAAGTTCAACAAGGGCAAGTGCAGGGTCCTGCACCTGGGGAGGAACAACCCCATGCACCAGTACAGGCTCGGGGCTGACCTCCTGGAGAGCAGCTCTGCGGAGAGGGACCTGGGTGTCCTGGTGGATGACAAGTTGACCATGAGCCAGCAGTGTGCCCTGGTTGCCAAGAAGGCCAATGGGATCCTGGGGTGCATGAAGAAGAGTGTGGCCAGTAGGTCGAGGGAGGTTCTCCTTCCCCTCTACTCTGCCCTAGTGAGGCCCCATGTGGAGTACTGTGTCCAGTTCTGGGCTCCCCACTTCAAGAAAGATGAGGAGCTACTGGAGAGAGTCCAGCGGAGGGCTACGAGGATGATGAGGGGACTGGAGCATCTCTCCTACGAGGAAAGGCTGAGGGAGCTGGGCTTGTTCAGCCTGGAGAAGAGAAGGCTGTGAGGGGACCTTATAAATGTTTATAAATATCTGAAGGGTGGGTGTCAGGAGGATGGGGCCAGACTCTTTTCAGTGGTGCCCAGTGAAAGGACAAGGGGCAATGGGCACAAACTGAAGCATAAGAAGTTCTGTCTGAACATGAGGAAGACCTTCTTCCCTCTGAGGGTGACAATGCAGTGGAACAGGCTTCCCAGAGGTGTTGTGGACTCTCCTTCTCTGGAGATATTCAAGACCCGCCTGTTGGGGTCGATGTAGCTTGAGAATTAGCACGACTAGGCCGCTTAAGCAAAACAGCATAATTGAACAGGCTGCTGCAAAAGACAGCTAAGAATAGCCATTGAGAAAGTTCTGATAGTGCACATGATGTGGGTTAGCAAAAACAAGATGTGTTCAAGGATGTGGAGACAGTCTGTTGCTATTGGCATTAGTGCATAGTTACCAATCATAAGGGAATGTGGGGCGTGTGAACAGCGTGTGATTTATGTCTGTAGCCTATCCGAATAAGCGTAATCGTGTGTGTTTGTTGTCATAGTGTTTGTATTGCTGTGTTCTGATGGATTTATTTGGTTTCTGTGATCTAACGGATTTGTCTGGACTAAGTAACTGCCTTTGCGTCTTTGGTTTGGTGAGTTCTGCAGGTATTGTGGATGGTTAATGAGTTATACCCTTAGATACATTGATTTTAGCCTAGGTGATTAATATGAATACAGGTTATGGTATGCACTTCACATCTATATATCTTTTTATTAGCATTTGTGTTCTTGTGTTTGTTTTGAGTGTTGCACTGTAGCGGGGCTGTTACTGGACCATAATGCCAATAGTGATGCTTAGGTGTGTCAATGTAGCACTTGCTTGAAATTCATTAAATAAAAAAGGGGGAGATGTAGAGGAAGCAGTGATTATATTGGTTCCGTGTGTAATACGCATAACACAAAAGGCACTAGAGACAACTGTGAAGAAAAATTTTGTGATGCAACTAACACCAATTGAACAAATGTTTTTAAGGCAATGATAAGATAGCTTAGCTTTTTTTGAAAAGAAAAAGGGGGAGATGTTGGGGTTGATGTAGCTTGAGAGTTAGCATGACTAGGCCGCTTAAGCAAAACAGCATAATTGAACAGGCTGCTGGTAAAGACAGCGAAGAACAGC
The DNA here is from genome assembly GCF_030867145.1 of Opisthocomus hoazin. NCBI lineage: Eukaryota > Metazoa > Chordata > Aves > Opisthocomiformes > Opisthocomidae > Opisthocomus > Opisthocomus hoazin. The sequence goes on along the minus strand of NC_134453.1, from coordinate 24,164,044 downwards.
AATTGAGAAAGTTCTGATAGTGTACATGATGTGGGTTAGCAAAAACAAGATGTGTTCAAGGACGTGGAGGCAGTCTGTTGCTATTGGCGTTAGTGCATAGTTACCAATCATAAGGGAATGTGGGGCATGTGAACAGCGTGTGATTTATGTCTGTAGCCTATCCGAATAAGCGTAATCGCGTGTGCAGATATGGTAAAATGTATATAACCGCACAAGCGGGAGAATAAAGAATCCGACTGTGCATCATACCAATGCGTGTGAGAGTCGTTCCCGTCCTTTCACGGATGCTGAAACTTGGCACCCGCCTGGACAAGGTCCTGTGCAGCCTGCTGTAGGTGACCCTGCTTCGGCAGGGGGGTTGGTCTAGATGATCCACAGAGGTCCCTTCCAACCCCTAACATTCTGTGTGATTCTGTGATTCTGTGATTTGTAGTTCTCTGAATTAAAGTGGAGATTCTTATACGAATCTGGTAAATTTACTTCAGCAGGTGTGAGACTTGTGCAGTGGTTTCCCATCTGTTAAGCTTGCAGCCAAGGCTTCACCTCACATCTGGAGCATGACAATGTGGCCTTGCGTGTTCCAAGTGTGTGTCACAGAGGCTGGTGGCTGTGGATGTGACATGAGGCTGTGGAGGCAGAAGGATGAGGATGTGTTTCTAGTTAGAACTCTGTACAAAAGAGAAGGGGAAACTCCCTGGCTGCATCCACACCTCTCGGATGTCTGCTGTCACGTGTCCTGCTGGGTGTATTCCAGTATGTTCCAAGTTTTGTGACATTCAGTCTCACTTGGTACGGTGACAGCAGTTGGCACGTGGATGTAGCTGGCGTAACTCACTCTTTTCCCCTCCTATTTGAATGCTTGTTTAGGCTGTAATTCAGTGGTACTTTAAAGAGGGCTTGAAAATCCCTGGAGTTTATAACCTTGGCATCATGTTATGCAGGAAGGAAAAGCATAGTTGTGGTGGGGTCTAATCTGCGTAGAAGAGTTGTTTGGGGTAGCATGCTTACACAGAACAAACCTTTTGCACAATAAATAGAGATGAGATGACAGGACATCTTGCAAATTGCAAATTCCTACATACAGAATCTCCCCAAGACTATTTCTAAGGGATTCTTGTTTAGCTGAGGCTTCAGATTTAGATTTTATGAAAACAAAATGTACTCCTTTTACTCAATCTAATGGCATAACTGAATTGTGCTAGAATGTTTTGTTTGGACTGGAAACTTGTAGCTTCCCATGTGCTGGTGTAACATGGTGGTGCTTGGGTTGTAGGATTCTTAGTCTGTTTTCATTGCTGGGTGAAGTGCTAAAAGTGTCAGCTTGTTATGATCTGGGAAGACCCAAGCCGTAGAGATTCGTTGTTATTCCCAGAGTGAGATTAAGACACAAACGAGGTCAAATGCTGCCAATCAAACAGGTTTATTGATCATTTGTTCAAACAAAGGCATGAGGAAACAGCGACAGGAGAAGAAAAGACAGGAAAGAAAGAAACCTAGCAAGCAGTTGGGATAGAGTCGCAAGAGACAGTCACCACCATGGATCCAGTGGCATCCTGTTGGTCCGTAGTTCCTGTGTGCGTCGGTGGTGGGGGTCTCCATAGTTCCTGTGAGCGTCGGTGGTGGGGGTCTCCCCATCATTTGGTCACACAGCTTTTTATAAGGTATTCAGGGAGATTGTTCCCTAGGCAATGGCACGTATCCCACGTTCCCCCAGTCCCACGCATGTGTTTTCTTCTCAGTCCTGGCTCCAGCAGGTCGGGAGGGGGTCGGTGTCTAGACACATTTTCCACAACAAGGTACCTGTCCTCTAACTCCCTTCAAAGCCGGTTTTGGGTGGCTGTTTATTCCTTGTCTGGTTTGTATTTTGCTGCCCTGCCAGGGGGTCCTGCAGCGAGCTGGGCTGCAAACAAGCTTTGGCTGGCCTGCCAGGAGGTCCTGCAGCCAGCTTTGCAAACAAGCTTTGAGGCAATTGTCTTAAGATCTGGTCTCAGATACAGCTACAAAGAATAATGTGTGCTTGTGGGACAATATTTGAGCAGGGATAGCTTCACAATTATTTAAGAGCCTGATTTATCTTGGCAGCAAAGTGACTAGTGATTATTATGGTTATACTTGTGTTATCGGAAAGTGGCAAAATAATTCACTCTCTAAAACTTAAGTTTGGAGTTTTAGAAAGCGGGCATTCTTTATTGCAGCGCTGGATGCACAGGGGATAGCTCCGCCCAAAATGTGCGTGCCAAAAAGACACAATTACTAGGTATTTATGCTATGCTAACATACATATTCATTACATTCCCGAGAAATGCTGAATCATATTCATGGTTTTTCCGAGAACTCATTAGCATATGTTAATGTCCTTCACGCATGTCTGTTGGCGCCTCTGGGTGGTTGCCGGGGGTCTTCAGGTGAAGGCTCGTACTCTTCATCACAGTGTCCGCTGGTTGACCTTTGCTTCTGCGCAAACTCAGTTCTAAGGTCACGTATACCACGTCCTTCAAGGTTGCTTCATTACGGTCTTGTGGTCACTTTGTAGCCTCCTTATCTTCATGGTCCTGCGCATCTGCTCTCCCAAGGCCAAGCTGTCTAAGTGGGATTATGCAGGAGTCTCTTATCTTACAACCTTCCCAATTATTCACAGAGAACCAAGACTTGCTTTGGTTTTAATTAATCTGTTGTGCAATGATTCCGAGACCTAAAGTGATAAATTTTATCTGCATCCGCTACATCTGTTACATCCGCTACATTCGCAGGTATCAATCCCTCCTTTTCTTTTGAGGGTTTGTAGCTTACACGCTACAGTCCTCAATATGTGTACTACTTGTATTTAGAACACCCAGGTCCCTCTCAGCAGAGCTGCTCTCCAGCAGGTCAGCCCCGAGCCTGTACTGATGCATGGGGTTGTTCCTCCCCAGGTGCAGGACCCTGCACTTGCCCTTGCTGAACTTCATCAGGTTCCTCTCCGTTCAACTCTCCAGCCTGTCCAGGTCTCGCTGAACAGCAGCACAGCCTTCCGGTGTATCCACCACTCCTCCCAGTATTGTGTCATCAGCAAACTTGCTGAGGGTACACTCTGTCCCTTCATCCAGGTCATAGATGAAGAAGTTGAACAAGACTGGGCCCAGTACTGACACCTTGTCCTGGGTTTGGCCAGGACAGGGTTAATTTTCACCAGAATCCAGGAAGGGGCACAGCCGGGTGGGCTGACCCAACCCCAACCTGGCCAAACAGAGCCGGGTATTCCATACCATGTGCCTCCATGCTGGGTTCCGGTGGGGGGGGGGGCGGCGCGGCGGGAACTCTCTCGCGGCTAGGGAGGGCACAGCGGTGGTTCGGCCCGAGAGTGCGGTTATGTTCTGCGGGTTTGTTTTGTATATTTCCCCTTTTTCTGTCTCATTGTTGTTACTGTTCCCTTTGTTTGCTGTTCTGTTAAACTGCCTTTATCCCAACCATAAAGCTGGGGGAGCAGCTGGGGGAGCTGGGGAAGCAGCGGAGGTGGAAGGCTGCTGTATGGAGCCCTACACGAAAAGTCGCGGAAACTGCAGAGGGAGAAGTTGAGTCGAGCCAGTTTGCGGAGGTGAAAGCCATCCAGCTGGCTTTAGACACTGCCAGTCGAGAGAAGTGGCCAGTGCTCTATCTTTACACCGACTCCTGGACGGTGGCAAATGCCTTGTGGGGGTGGCTGCAGCAATGGAAGAAGAACAACTGGCAGCGCAGAGGCAAACCTATCTGGTCTGCCCCATTGTGGCAAGATATTGCTGCCCATCTGGAGCAGTTGGTTGTAAAAGTCCGTCACGTGGACGCCCACGTCCCTAAGAGTCGGCCCACTGAGGAACATCAAAACAACCAGCAGGTGGATCAGGCTGCTATGATTGTGACTCCACCACCTCCCTGGGCAGCCTGTTCCAGTGCCTGACCACTCATTCAGTAAAGAAACTTTTCCTAATATCTAATCTAAACCTCCCTTGACGCAACTTGAGGCCATTGCCTTTTGTTCTATCGCTAGTTACCTGGGAGAAGAGACCAACACCTGCCTCACTACAACCTCCTTTCAGGTAGGTGTAGAGAGCGATAAGGTCCCCCCTCAGCCTCCTCTTCTCCAGACTAAACAGCCCCAGCTCCTTCAGTCATTCCTCATAAGACTTTTTTCTCTAGACCCTTCACCAGCTTCGTTGCCCTTCTCTGGACACACTCCAGCACCTCACTGTCTTTCTTGTAGTGAGGGGCCCAAAAGAGAACACAGTACTCAAGGTGCGGCCTCACCAGTGCCGAGTACAGGGGCACAATCACCTTCCTGCTCCTGCTGGCCACACTATTCCTGATACAAGCCAGGATGCCGTTGGCCTTCTTGGCCACCTGGGCACACTGCTGTCTCATGTTCAGCTGGCTGTCAACCAACACCCCAATGTTAGGGAAGACAGTCTGGGTTAGTTCTGCCTCAGGCAAAGGTAAACCAGTCTGCGGGATTGCTTTTGCTCAGGGACCCTGGTGCACCTGGTGGGTGATGCGGAAGGATGGGGAAGTCCGTTGTGTACCTCATGGGGATTTGATTTTGGGTGAGAACAGTCAATAAATAAAATGTATAAAGTTAATTGCTAAATAACCCTGTCACTGTCTGTTATCACTACTATAGTTGTGATATGTTAAATCAGTAGTATCACAGTAAGCACCACCCAAGCTAATGAAGGATGGACTTCGATGAAACCTAGGAAAGCACAGTGGTGATGGGACTGGACCTGGCTTCAACAACTGGCACCCAGCAACTTCATCAAGATCAACATCTTCAACCCACAGATTGTGGGCACGGTCCACACCAGATACACCAGCCATGAACTCCAGATGCCACATGCGAGCACCCATCACCATACATCATCTCTCCTGCTCTGAAAGGCTGTTATGACAGATGGTGCCCCAAGTCATGGATTAAATGAACTCAACGGACACTTTAGAGTGATGAACCATAGACTAAGGGAATGATATCTGTTTGTATGTATTAAAGACAGGAAAAGTGGTGGTGATTAACTGGAAAATGGGGGACCTGGGCATGACGTAGATGGTATAGAAGAAGGGGTGGATAATGTCCTGGGTTCAGCCAGGACAGGGTTAATTTTCACCAGAAGCCAGGAGGGGACACAGCTGAGATGGCTGACCCAACCTGGCCAAAGAGAGCAGGGCATTCCATACCATGTGCTGTCATGCTGGGTTCTGGTTGGGGGAGCTGTGCTGGGGGAAGGCAGTCGCAGCTGGGGAGCTCGAAGGGTAATGGGCGGTGAGAGTTGCTCTGTGCATTCTGCTGTTTTGTTTTGTGTATTCTCCTTATCAGTATTGTTGTTGTTCCTGTTCCCTTTGTTTGCTGTTCTGTTAAACTGCCCTTATCCTGACCCACCAGTTTTTGCCTTTTTCTTTCCATTCTCCTCTCCACCCCAGTGGGGGGAGGGGCGGCAGAGCGGCCGCGTGGCCCTTTTGTTGCCGGCCACGGGCCAAACTGCAACAGTATCCTTGCAGCTCTGTAACCCGACTTTCTGTGTTAGAAAAAATATTAAGTCACATTGTGTAGGGAAGAAATTGGGGTTTGTGTCAAATCTGTCAGAGCTGACTTAGATGGAATTGAGTTGCCTAAACACCAGAAGGGTTGGGTGTCGACCTTGAATTAAGCCTGTGCTGATCTATAATCCAAAGGCGTTCAGCTTTCTTCATCCAGTATTGTTACTCCTATTGATTCGTATTTTGGATTAATATCTTCAAATTTGTTAAAAAATAAAATGCATTCTTACTTGTTCGTCCTCACTTCCTGTTTTACATTCTTTAAACAAGAGGTTGCATGGATTAAAAAAGGAAATTTAAAAAATATATTTGATACAAATTGGTACAAATTGTGATTTGAAATAGTTGTTTCTGTTTAGTTCACAAATGTGTGTGCGTACATATACATAAGCATACTGGCAGAAATCAAATGATCCAAAATTTGTGTAAACCCAACTGAGTTTTCTTGGAGGTTTTTGTATTGGCTTAACAGACTCTGTCAGTCTCAGCCTTGGTAAGCCAGGCTGAACACATAGGCTGTTCAGGCGCCCTTGAGTTTATTCTACCTGTGAATCTCTAATGGGGATTGTGTTTTTTGATGCATCCTAATCAGTTTGAAAACAGATGAGGTGATCTAGCTGTTTGGATACCATGCAGACAAACCAGTTGACAATGATTTCACAATGTTGTGAACTTTACAAGCTCAGTAAAATAATGATTTTGTTAATAATAATTAATATATAGGCACCAAAAGTGTGTTTAGTTAGATTAAATTAATAGTAATAGTATCCTTTCTTTCAGATCCTTTTGTTTATTGAAGTTCCTTTTTAAAAATGGGAATTATGTGTATGTGAAATGCTGTTATGGACTCTTTATTCAGGTTCCCGGGATGGTTCAATGGGTCTCTGGGAAGTCACAGAGGATGTGTTGTCCAAAAGCGATGCCAGGCATAATCTCTCTCAAGTTTCTGTCTATGCCCATATAAGACACAGGGCTCTTAAGGATATCCCCAAGGAGAGCACCAATCCTGACAACTGCAAAGTCCGAGCATTGGCTTTCAACAATAAGAACAAGGTCAGTAAGATAAGCAAGACAATTGAGAAGCCTTAAAACTGTCCATATGTATTGGAAAAAGAAAAAAGTAGTCTAAATCTAATATACCGGAGAAACAACCTAATATTTTTTTTCTCTGATCCTTTTGCATCTTTCTTTTATGAGGTGGTCATCTTTATCTGCTATATCTGCTTCTGACCCAAGTGCTTGGAGAAGTCCAGTAGAAAAAAAAAAATCATGTTTTCAGAAGGAACAGTTTTACCGTGGGTTTGATTTTTAGACTTGCACCCTAAGGGGAGCAGATGGGGAATGTTTATAAGAAGCAGATAAAGCACCAAAACACCTCTTGCAGCTTGAATCCCACTCTTGAGTGCTCTTGCTGCTTTCCTATACCTTTTGTGATGACCAGCTAACATTCAGTCAGTTGCTGTTTTGATGGCTGGATTGCTCAGCAAGTGAGGTGACTGACACACAGGGCAGGCACCAGTGCTTGCTTTGGTGTTATTTTGTTAGCATTTGGCAAATAGTAAATGTTAACCTCCCCCATGCTGATCTCTTGTTATTACTAGCGATGAATTGTACTGAGGCGAGTGGGAGTAGCAATTCATTCCCCACTACTTTTCTTTCTGTCTTCAAAGAACAGAGAAGGTCTGAAGCAAAGGCGGGTGAACTATCAGAAGCGTGGTGCTCCTGAGGGCTTTATTTATCACTATAGCTGTTAATTACTCCTCTGTGATGGAGAATTCGTGTAGCTTTTTCAGTAGAGTAGTGCCTGGAAAGAAATGTTTACTTCAGGGTCAGAATCAATGTGGGAGCTGCTGTAGAGATTTGCCAACCCCAGCTTGTACTGTCTAATAATTCATTATTTTATTGTCTAACAAGATCTATACTTTTTAAGGTTATTTTTGGTTATTTACTGTCTTATTAATTCTTATTCTACCTGGCACCTTTGTGCTATATTGCATTCTATCAAGATCAATATAAAATGAAAATTTATCTTGATAAGCATGTACAGGATTATGGATGAGTTCAATCTGGAGTATGCAGCCTGCCTAGTAGAGAGTGTGAGTTTGTAAGGACATCTATAATGCAGAAACTAACTCTCTCTCTTTTTTTTTTTTTTTTTTTGATAGGAACTGGGAGCTGTGTCCCTAGATGGGTATTTTCATCTTTGGAAAGCAGAGCATGCATTATCAAAGGTGCTTTTCTGTTTGTTGGTGTAAAATTATAAAAATTGCCTAGCAGTTAAGGCTGTTCACTGTTCATCTTCTTTAAATGCTTGAAGAAAGAGCAGCAGCGTTTGTAAAACACTTAAAAGCTTTGTGTAAAATGATATGTCCTAAAAATTAGAACTTGGGGAGAGAAGCTTCCCACTCCCCTTATTTTGGAGGGTGGGAGGTGCTCTTAATTTTCTGCCAGTTCTGGGTGAGCTGAAGTGAACCGTTCCATAGAGTATGATGGATACTTGATTAGCAGTGTTCATAAAGGAAGTTGCACTTATTGAAGTGTAGTTGCAGATCAAACCCAGAAATATCTATGCTAGTGTATGAGGTAAGCTTTTTCACCTGAGAGCTGATGTCTGTGTACACCTGCTGAAGAAATAACAGCAGCTTAGAAAGATGTAAAACAATTTACCAGAACACCCATTGTTCTTTGCATAATACTTGGCTTTAGCCTTTATCATCTCAGTTTGGTTCACATAAGGCATCCAATCTCCTTCATTTTTTTTTTTCTCTGGGTCAGGTTGTTGCCTTTCTCTTAAAGTTCTGTTGTTGTGATGAACTTACTTTTTAGCTGCATTTTGTTTTTTTCACTGCATCTTCCTTGAACATAGTTTACAGTATTGTTCTATTAATGTTTTGCTCTTTTCTCATAATGTGTTGATTTGTCTTTCTTCTGTTTCCAGTTACTTTCCACAAAGTTGCCGTACTGCAGGGAGAACGTGTGTTTGGCTTATGGTCAGGAGTGGTCAGTGTATGCAGTGGGATCACAGGCACATGTTTCCTTTCTGGATCCGAGGCAGCCTTCTCACAATGTTAAATCCGTCTGTTCCAAAGAACGAGGCAGTGGTAAGAAACTTGTCAAAGGGTGCTTCAAATGGTTTCCTTGCAGAAGTAGCTATTAAGACTGCAGTAAGATAAGCTTTTAATAAATAGGAAGGGTTTTTCATGTGATGATAGACTAAATCATTAGTAGTATATGTAGGTTTTGCTTTTATGACAATATTCCTTGAGCAACCAACAAACCAAACTTAAAAACAACTCTGAAATCTAATGATAGACAACATGAGTGCTTTTATGATCAACTAAATTGTACACCATCTAAATATTACTGAAATTTTAATAGTGTGCATTTTACTTCTTATTTTTTACTGTGTTTTATTCTGTTTTACTTAATCTCAAAGCAAATCCAGTCTTTGTACCACTATTAATACTGTCTATTCTTGCATTTTTCTCTGGGAACGGGAAAAAAAGCATGTTGTCTGCTCTGTGCTGTCATACTGGGAATCTGTGCTGTGGGTGAATGCTTGCTTTGTAATTTTAAAGCCATGAGTGAGACTCTTAGTTTTCAATGTGTATTTATTTGCTTTAAATATACAAAAGCTCACTCTTTAAATAAAAAAAAAATTGCAGATTTGAGTGCTGTTTTCCTTTTCTGATGTGGATGCAGTATGTCCAGTTGAACCTTATACCAGGGCCAAACGTGAGGGCTTGCAGGGTGCGTGGTCCCATAAGCTTCTTCCCATACCCTTTATTTTCACGCATGAGAAGGCACTGTGCTGTGATGCCCATTTTAAACCATTTTAAACCATATTAATCCCAGACTAATAAGTTGCAGTCCATATTTAGCTTGGCTCTAGGCATCCATCTCTTCATTGGGAAGTTATCAAAAGAGAATGCACATAGGCAAGTACTCAGAAAGTTTTATTTCTGTGGTTACTGGAGTTTGAACATTGCTGTCTAGAATAAATGTCAAGGTCTGCTTCTTTCAGATACAGGAGAAGTTTCTATAATACGAGAAAAGGTGCTTCACCAGCTCATATTGTCACCTGAACATCTTACCAGCCCTTGTCCTGACCCACTGTCAATGAGGGCTCTTTGGAGGTCCCGACACTGTCACCATTCAGTATCAATGGGAAGAAATACCAAGACACTGGAGCATGGTGCCCAGTGGTGACTGGTGGCTGAAAATTTCTGCCTTGAGTATGTGATCATCCCTGCTGGGGGGGATGATCTTTGTGTAGATAGTGTCTCTGGGGCACTAATTCATGTCTGGAGAAAGCCTTTGCTCAATGCTGTTCTTTGTTCTGCATAGTAGGCAGATAATTTTTTTTTTGGCATGGTGGTGGAGGCACTGAAGTAATATTAATTCACAAGATACTGAGTGTTTCAACTTTCTATTGATTTCACTGGGACTTGGAGAGGTACAGTACCTCTAGAAAGCAGGCTGTTTATTGATTTGTTGAGTAAAATCTGGGTTGACTTTTAAGTGCTTTGAAGCGTTACCTGAATGTGCTTTCAGCTTCCAAATGCACCTGCTGAACATGGTAAGTCCGTCCACATTAACTTCAGATCATTAGTGTTGTATACAAAAGCAGGTCAGAGAAAGGTTATCACTTACTAAGACTGGAACTGGGGCTGGTTTTTACCTGGTGTAACCCTGTCTGCTCTACATGAGAAGGTAGCTAATGCTTTTTAGTGCACCTTGTAAGTCTTGCTTTTCTTAGCAGTTGTACGGGGAAGTTGCAGGCCCTGGACTCTAGTTCTTGATCTGTGAGAGCAACTGCTTTCTGCTTGGCTGGCATGCAGTGCAGTGTCATGTGCCCTTGACTTTATATCCTGAAGGCAGCAATGTTAATGTAGTGGACTGAGCTTGTGCAGCACAGACTCTGTGTCTACTCTTTGTGTAGGACACGCTACTGCGTCTTCATTTCCTTCTGGGATATGTAGAGCCTCCCTGCCTCTCAGGAGTAAGACTCAATTTGCTGACCCAAATAGTTCAGGTCCACAGGTGGCAGAGTGCTGCGTATGTAGGAAAGCTTAATGTGATCAGTTCTAGGCACGGGTTGTGCTTTTAGTTTGATGGGAATGATTAATCTGAGGTACTTCAGCCCCATAGGAGACACTTTGAAGTGCTGTTCTTGAAAGCCCATTCTAAACATCCTCTTAGTAGTGGGCACATCACTGATTCCTTCAGTTAATATTTTTTTTATCAGAGAAAGATCCACAGTTGTTCTGCATTTTATAGCTTTTTGTTAACAAATTGCATTGAAAAGTATATGTCGTCTGCTTTCATACTCCATTACATATTTCTGTTAAGTAAGTGTTCTGCTGGGTTGTTTGTCAAGAGCACTTTTGGAGCAAAACTAAGAGGAGGCCTCCTCTTGTACCTTTCTCCTATTATCCAAGTGACTGCTCTTGCTGATTGCAGAGGGCTTAAAGCTTTCTGCATGTATCTGCCAGAGCCAGGCCTTTGTAATGGGGGATGGGGGGGGGGGGATGTCTCCAACTTGCTCAGATGCATTTCACAAATCCATGGGCCCCGATGGAATGCACCCACGAGTGCTGAGGGAGCTGGCGGATGTCATTGCTGAGCCACTCTCCATCATCTTTGAAAGGTCCTGGAGGACAGGAGAGGTGCCCGAGGACTGGAGAAAAGCCAATGTCGCTCCAATCTTCCAAAAGGGCAAGAAGGAAGATCCAGGGAACTACAGGCCGGTCAGCCTCACCTCCATCCCGGGAAAGGTGATGGAGCAACTCATTCTAGAGGTCATCATCAAGCAAGTGGAAGAAAAGAAGGTTATCAGGATTAGTCAACATGGATTCACCAAGGGGAAATCATGCTTGACCAATCTGATAGCTTTCTATGATGGCATGACTGGCTGGGTAGATGAGGGGAGAGAAGTGGATGTTGTCTACCTCTGCTTCAGCAAGGCTTTTGACACTGTCTCCCATAACATCCTCCTAGGGAGGCTCAGGAAGTGTGGGCTAGATGAGTGGTCAGTGAGGTGGATTGAGAACTGGCTGAATGGCAGAACTCAGAGGGTTGTCATCAGCGGCGCTGAGTCTAGTTGGAGGCCGGTAACTAGTGGTGTCCCCCAGGGGTCAGTACTGGGCCCAGTCTTGTTCAACTTCTTCATCAACGACCTGGATGAAGAGTTAGAACGTACCCTCCCTCAGCAAGTTTGCTGATGACACAAAACTGGGAGGAGTGGTGGATATGCCGGAAGGCTGTGCTGCCATTCAGCGAGACCTGGACAGGCTGGAGAGTTGAACGGAGAGGAACCTGATGAAGTTCAACAAGGGCAAGTGCAGGGTCCTGCACCTGGGGAGGAACAACCCCATGCACCAGTACAGGCTCGGGGCTGACCTCCTGGAGAGCAGCTCTGCGGAGAGGGACCTGGGTGTCCTGGTGGATGACAAGTTGACCATGAGCCAGCAGTGTGCCCTGGTTGCCAAGAAGGCCAATGGGATCCTGGGGTGCATGAAGAAGAGTGTGGCCAGTAGGTCGAGGGAGGTTCTCCTTCCCCTCTACTCTGCCCTAGTGAGGCCCCATGTGGAGTACTGTGTCCAGTTCTGGGCTCCCCACTTCAAGAAAGATGAGGAGCTACTGGAGAGAGTCCAGCGGAGGGCTACGAGGATGATGAGGGGACTGGAGCATCTCTCCTACGAGGAAAGGCTGAGGGAGCTGGGCTTGTTCAGCCTGGAGAAGAGAAGGCTGTGAGGGGACCTTATAAATGTTTATAAATATCTGAAGGGTGGGTGTCAGGAGGATGGGGCCAGACTCTTTTCAGTGGTGCCCAGTGAAAGGACAAGGGGCAATGGGCACAAACTGAAGCATAAGAAGTTCTGTCTGAACATGAGGAAGACCTTCTTCCCTCTGAGGGTGACAATGCAGTGGAACAGGCTTCCCAGAGGTGTTGTGGACTCTCCTTCTCTGGAGATATTCAAGACCCGCCTGTTGGGGTCGATGTAGCTTGAGAATTAGCACGACTAGGCCGCTTAAGCAAAACAGCATAATTGAACAGGCTGCTGCAAAAGACAGCTAAGAATAGCCATTGAGAAAGTTCTGATAGTGCACATGATGTGGGTTAGCAAAAACAAGATGTGTTCAAGGATGTGGAGACAGTCTGTTGCTATTGGCATTAGTGCATAGTTACCAATCATAAGGGAATGTGGGGCGTGTGAACAGCGTGTGATTTATGTCTGTAGCCTATCCGAATAAGCGTAATCGTGTGTGTTTGTTGTCATAGTGTTTGTATTGCTGTGTTCTGATGGATTTATTTGGTTTCTGTGATCTAACGGATTTGTCTGGACTAAGTAACTGCCTTTGCGTCTTTGGTTTGGTGAGTTCTGCAGGTATTGTGGATGGTTAATGAGTTATACCCTTAGATACATTGATTTTAGCCTAGGTGATTAATATGAATACAGGTTATGGTATGCACTTCACATCTATATATCTTTTTATTAGCATTTGTGTTCTTGTGTTTGTTTTGAGTGTTGCACTGTAGCGGGGCTGTTACTGGACCATAATGCCAATAGTGATGCTTAGGTGTGTCAATGTAGCACTTGCTTGAAATTCATTAAATAAAAAAGGGGGAGATGTAGAGGAAGCAGTGATTATATTGGTTCCGTGTGTAATACGCATAACACAAAAGGCACTAGAGACAACTGTGAAGAAAAATTTTGTGATGCAACTAACACCAATTGAACAAATGTTTTTAAGGCAATGATAAGATAGCTTAGCTTTTTTTGAAAAGAAAAAGGGGGAGATGTTGGGGTTGATGTAGCTTGAGAGTTAGCATGACTAGGCCGCTTAAGCAAAACAGCATAATTGAACAGGCTGCTGGTAAAGACAGCGAAGAACAGCAATTGAGAAAGTTCTGATAGTGTACATGATGTGGGTTAGCAAAAACAAGATGTGTTCAAGGACGTGGAGGCAGTCTGTTGCTATTGGCGTTAGTGCATAGTTACCAATCATAAGGGAATGTGGGGCATGTGAACAGCGTGTGATTTATGTCTGTAGCCTATCCGAATAAGCGTAATCGCGTGTGCAGATATGGTAAAATGTATATAACCGCACAAGCGGGAGAATAAAGAATCCGACTGTGCATCATACCAATGCGTGTGAGAGTCGTTCCCGTCCTTTCACGGATGCTGAAACTTGGCACCCGCCTGGACAAGGTCCTGTGCAGCCTGCTGTAGGTGACCCTGCTTCGGCAGGGGGGTTGGTCTAGATGATCCACAGAGGTCCCTTCCAACCCCTAACATTCTGTGTGATTCTGTGATTCTGTGATTTGTAGTTCTCTGAATTAAAGTGGAGATTCTTATACGAATCTGGTAAATTTACTTCAGCAGGTGTGAGACTTGTGCAGTGGTTTCCCATCTGTTAAGCTTGCAGCCAAGGCTTCACCTCACATCTGGAGCATGACAATGTGGCCTTGCGTGTTCCAAGTGTGTGTCACAGAGGCTGGTGGCTGTGGATGTGACATGAGGCTGTGGAGGCAGAAGGATGAGGATGTGTTTCTAGTTAGAACTCTGTACAAAAGAGAAGGGGAAACTCCCTGGCTGCATCCACACCTCTCGGATGTCTGCTGTCACGTGTCCTGCTGGGTGTATTCCAGTATGTTCCAAGTTTTGTGACATTCAGTCTCACTTGGTACGGTGACAGCAGTTGGCACGTGGATGTAGCTGGCGTAACTCACTCTTTTCCCCTCCTATTTGAATGCTTGTTTAGGCTGTAATTCAGTGGTACTTTAAAGAGGGCTTGAAAATCCCTGGAGTTTATAACCTTGGCATCATGTTATGCAGGAAGGAAAAGCATAGTTGTGGTGGGGTCTAATCTGCGTAGAAGAGTTGTTTGGGGTAGCATGCTTACACAGAACAAACCTTTTGCACAATAAATAGAGATGAGATGACAGGACATCTTGCAAATTGCAAATTCCTACATACAGAATCTCCCCAAGACTATTTCTAAGGGATTCTTGTTTAGCTGAGGCTTCAGATTTAGATTTTATGAAAACAAAATGTACTCCTTTTACTCAATCTAATGGCATAACTGAATTGTGCTAGAATGTTTTGTTTGGACTGGAAACTTGTAGCTTCCCATGTGCTGGTGTAACATGGTGGTGCTTGGGTTGTAGGATTCTTAGTCTGTTTTCATTGCTGGGTGAAGTGCTAAAAGTGTCAGCTTGTTATGATCTGGGAAGACCCAAGCCGTAGAGATTCGTTGTTATTCCCAGAGTGAGATTAAGACACAAACGAGGTCAAATGCTGCCAATCAAACAGGTTTATTGATCATTTGTTCAAACAAAGGCATGAGGAAACAGCGACAGGAGAAGAAAAGACAGGAAAGAAAGAAACCTAGCAAGCAGTTGGGATAGAGTCGCAAGAGACAGTCACCACCATGGATCCAGTGGCATCCTGTTGGTCCGTAGTTCCTGTGTGCGTCGGTGGTGGGGGTCTCCATAGTTCCTGTGAGCGTCGGTGGTGGGGGTCTCCCCATCATTTGGTCACACAGCTTTTTATAAGGTATTCAGGGAGATTGTTCCCTAGGCAATGGCACGTATCCCACGTTCCCCCAGTCCCACGCATGTGTTTTCTTCTCAGTCCTGGCTCCAGCAGGTCGGGAGGGGGTCGGTGTCTAGACACATTTTCCACAACAAGGTACCTGTCCTCTAACTCCCTTCAAAGCCGGTTTTGGGTGGCTGTTTATTCCTTGTCTGGTTTGTATTTTGCTGCCCTGCCAGGGGGTCCTGCAGCGAGCTGGGCTGCAAACAAGCTTTGGCTGGCCTGCCAGGAGGTCCTGCAGCCAGCTTTGCAAACAAGCTTTGAGGCAATTGTCTTAAGATCTGGTCTCAGATACAGCTACAAAGAATAATGTGTGCTTGTGGGACAATATTTGAGCAGGGATAGCTTCACAATTATTTAAGAGCCTGATTTATCTTGGCAGCAAAGTGACTAGTGATTATTATGGTTATACTTGTGTTATCGGAAAGTGGCAAAATAATTCACTCTCTAAAACTTAAGTTTGGAGTTTTAGAAAGCGGGCATTCTTTATTGCAGCGCTGGATGCACAGGGGATAGCTCCGCCCAAAATGTGCGTGCCAAAAAGACACAATTACTAGGTATTTATGCTATGCTAACATACATATTCATTACATTCCCGAGAAATGCTGAATCATATTCATGGTTTTTCCGAGAACTCATTAGCATATGTTAATGTCCTTCACGCATGTCTGTTGGCGCCTCTGGGTGGTTGCCGGGGGTCTTCAGGTGAAGGCTCGTACTCTTCATCACAGTGTCCGCTGGTTGACCTTTGCTTCTGCGCAAACTCAGTTCTAAGGTCACGTATACCACGTCCTTCAAGGTTGCTTCATTACGGTCTTGTGGTCACTTTGTAGCCTCCTTATCTTCATGGTCCTGCGCATCTGCTCTCCCAAGGCCAAGCTGTCTAAGTGGGATTATGCAGGAGTCTCTTATCTTACAACCTTCCCAATTATTCACAGAGAACCAAGACTTGCTTTGGTTTTAATTAATCTGTTGTGCAATGATTCCGAGACCTAAAGTGATAAATTTTATCTGCATCCGCTACATCTGTTACATCCGCTACATTCGCAGGTATCAATCCCTCCTTTTCTTTTGAGGGTTTGTAGCTTACACGCTACAGTCCTCAATATGTGTACTACTTGTATTTAGAACACCCAGGTCCCTCTCAGCAGAGCTGCTCTCCAGCAGGTCAGCCCCGAGCCTGTACTGATGCATGGGGTTGTTCCTCCCCAGGTGCAGGACCCTGCACTTGCCCTTGCTGAACTTCATCAGGTTCCTCTCCGTTCAACTCTCCAGCCTGTCCAGGTCTCGCTGAACAGCAGCACAGCCTTCCGGTGTATCCACCACTCCTCCCAGTATTGTGTCATCAGCAAACTTGCTGAGGGTACACTCTGTCCCTTCATCCAGGTCATAGATGAAGAAGTTGAACAAGACTGGGCCCAGTACTGACACCTTGTCCTGGGTTTGGCCAGGACAGGGTTAATTTTCACCAGAATCCAGGAAGGGGCACAGCCGGGTGGGCTGACCCAACCCCAACCTGGCCAAACAGAGCCGGGTATTCCATACCATGTGCCTCCATGCTGGGTTCCGGTGGGGGGGGGGGCGGCGCGGCGGGAACTCTCTCGCGGCTAGGGAGGGCACAGCGGTGGTTCGGTCCGAGAGTGCGGTTATGTTCTGCGGGTTTGTTTTGTATATTTCCCCTTTTTCTGTCTCATTGTTGTTACTGTTCCCTTTGTTTGCTGTTCTGTTAAACTGCCCTTATCCCAACCCACAGGTTTTCTGCCTGTTTCTTTCCATTCTCCTCCGCACACCAGCGGGGGGAGGGGCGGCCGCGTGGCGCTTTTGTTGCCGGCAGCAGCCAAAACCAGAACACCCCTGGGTGACACCACTAGTTACAGGCCTCCAACTAGACTCTGGGACGATGATGACAACCCTCTGAACTCTGCCGTTCAGCCAGTTCTCAGTCCACCTCACTGTCCATTCATCTAGCCCACACTTCTTGAGCTTCCCTAGGAGGATGTTATGGGAGACAGTGTCGAAAGCCTTGCTGAAGTCTAGGTAGACAACATCCACTTCTCTCCCCTCATCTACCCAGCCAGTCATGCCATCATAGAAAGCTATCAGATTGGTCAAGCATGATTTCCCCTTGGTGAATCCATGCTGACTACTCCTGATAACCTTCTTTTCCTCCACTTGCTTGATGATGACCTCTAGAATGAGTTGCTCCATCATCTTTCCCGGGATGGAGGTGAGGCTGACCGGCCTGTAGTTCCCTGGGTCCTCCTTCTTGCCCTTTTGGAAGATTGGAGTGACATTGGCCTTTCTCCAGTCCTCGGGCACCTCTCCTGTCCTCCAGGACCTCTCAAAGATGATGGAGAGTGGCTCAGCAATGACATCCGCCAGCTCCCTCAGCACTCGTGGGTGCATTCCATCGGGGCCCATGGATTTGTGGACATCCAGATTGCTTAAGTGATCTCTCACGCAGTCCTCCTCGACCAAGGGAAGGTTGTCCTCTCTGCAGGCTTCCTCTCTTACCTCCAGGGCCTGGGATTCCTGAGGGCTGGCCTTAGCACTGAAGACTGAAGCAAAGAAGGTATTCAGTAACTCTGCCTTCTCTGCATCCTCCGTCACCAGGGCACCCACCTCATTCAGCAGTGGCCCCACATTATCCCTAGTCTTCTGTTTGCTGCTGATGTACTTGAAGAAGCTTTTCTTGTTGTCTTTCAAGATCCCTTGCCAGATTCAATTCCAAGTGGACCTTAGCCTTCCTCGTTGCTTCCCTGCATGCTCTGAAAACATTCCTGTACCCTTCCCAAGTGGCCTGCCCCTCTTTCCACATTCCATGGACCTTTCTCTTCCACCTGAGCTCTGCTAGAAGCTCCTTACTCATCCATGTGGGTCTCCTGCCTCCTTTGCTTGATTTCTTTCTCAGGGGGATGCACTGATCCTGTGCATGGAGGAAGTGACGTTTAAACAGCAACCAGCACTCTTGGACCCCCCTGCCTTCGAGAGCCTTTACCCATGGGATTCCTCCAAGTAGCTCCTTGAAGAGGCCAAAGTTAGCTCTCTTGAAGTCCAAGGTTTTAATCCTACTTATCGCCCTGCTTCCTCCACGCAGGATCTTGAATTCCACCATTTCATGGTCACTGCAGCCGAGGCTACCTCCAACCTCCACATCCTCAACCAGTCCCTCTTTGTTTGAGTACAAGGTCCAGCAGAGTGCCTCTCCTTGTTGGTTCCTCCACCACTTGCATCAGAAAGTTATCATCAGTGCTCTGCAGGAACCTCCAGGACTGCATGTGCCTGGCTGTGTGGCCTTCCCAGCTGATGTCAGGGTGGTTGAAATCCCCCATGAGAACCAGGGCCTGTGACTGTGAGGCTACTTTCAGTTGCTTGTAGAAGGCCTCATCAATTTCCTCCTCCTGGTCAGGTGGCCTGTAGTACATACCCACAGCAGTGTCACCCATATGAGCCTGTCCCTTAATTCTAACCCATATGCTCTTGACTCTTTCTTCATCCGCCCCCAGGCCAAGCTCAATGCATTCCAGTTGCTCCCTCACATACAGAGCAACTCCCCCACCTCTCCTTGTTGGCCTGTCTTTCCTAAAGAGTCTGTAGCCATCCATGACAGCATGCCAGTCATGTGAGCTGTCCCACCATGTTTCTGTGATGGCAACCAAGTCATAGCTGTCCTACTGCACAATGGCTTCCAGCTCCTCCTGTTTATTGCCCATGCTACATGCATTGGTGTAGATGCACTTGAGCTGGCCTATTGTTCTCACCCCCGACACTGGCATGCCACTCCTGGGCTCATCCCTAGGGAGCCTGGTTATATCCCCCTCTCCCTTCGAACCTATTTTAAAGCCCTCTCAATGAGCCCTGCCAGCTTGTGGGCAAGAATCCTTTTTCCCCTTTGAGACAGCTGGACTCCATCTGTTGCCAGCAGGCCCGGTGCTGTGTACACCTCCCCATGATCAAAGAAATCAAAATTCCGCTGACTGCACCAGTCTCTGACTCACCTGTTAATCAGGTGAGTTTTCCTGTCCCTTTCAGTGCTCTTCCCTGCCACTGATGGGATTGAAGAAAAAAAAAAAAAAGCTGCTCTTGATCCTAAATGGCTTATGACCTTTGCTTATCTGGCAGAGCTGGGGCCTGCTGAGAATAAAGTTTCTTACTATGCACCATCAGTGCAGCCGATAGCCTCGGAGGAGAAGGGAAGTAGTAAATGTAATTGAAGCTGCTGTTTGAATAGTACCAATGGGATTTGTCTGCACAGCTCCATAGCAGTGGGGAAACTTGTGTGTTGTGGAGAATACTAGTAGGTAGTTCCTCTTAAAGAATATATTAGACATCAAGCAGCAGTACTGCAGAGCCAAAGCATCCATCTTCCTTACTGCATTGTATGTCCCTTCTCTTGTTTGACAGGTATTCGATCTGTGAGCTTCTATGAGCATGTCATCACAGTGGGAACGGGGCAAGGTTCCTTATTGTTTTACGATATCAGAGCCCAGAGGTTCCTGGATGAAAAGCCCTCATGTGCCTACTATGCACAGACGCAGAAATTAGGAGGAAGTGAAATTTTGAAGTTGACTACTGGGAAAGGCTGGCTGGTGAGTAGCTTGTTGCTGTAGGAGACCCTTTACACAGGAGTGCTGTAGGGCTCGAACTGAGTAGTGGGAAACTGTAGTCATGAGAGCTATTGTATGAAATGCGTCCCAGTAAAACAGTGATCGTGCAACCAATAACTAATCATGAAAATCAAGAAGTGCTGCAGAATTGCTTTCTACAAAAGCTTTATGAAAGGTTATTGAATGGTTGGTTGCTTGAGTGTAAGGCATACTGACTACTGTTCGTATGCACTGATTCATAAATGAACTAGATTTATATCTTTATGTTTTCAAATGTAATCTAACTTCTAGTTTGCAGAACATGAAGCAAAATGCATTGTCTTCCTTTAAAAATGTGCTACTCTAACACGGTACTCAAGAGAGTACCACTTAAGTTACCACTTAACTTTGTCTAACTCCTCCCTATTATCTTTTGTATCATTGCGATATAACTTTAAAAACTAATGAAACTTGATATCTTCCTTACCTTTCACCTTCCCTCCTCCAATGTTTGGCCCAAATGTCCTCAGAAAAAGCTTCAGGACAACCCTGGTATCTTCAAATTGATCTGTCTGAAGCTGCAGGGAGTATTAACAGAGAAAATCCCTTTTTAGGTTCTGGAACCTACCTTCTGTTTTTGTGAAACAAGGTTTTGGGTTTGTTTGGCAACAATAACAATCTAAACTTTCCTTTAACAGAATCATGATGAAACCTGGAGGAATTATTTTTCTGACATAAATTTCTTTCCAAATGCTGTTTACACCCACTGCTACGACTCGTCTGGAACAAAACTCTTTGTGGCAGGAGGCCCCCTTCCATCAGGACTTCACGGGAATTACGCTGGTCTCTGGAGCTAATGGCAACTCTTTATAAATGCTGATCTTTACACAGATTTCCACTTTTTTTTCCATTTTTTTAACAATAAAATTGTGTGATGCCATTGATTTTTGATTTAAATGCAAGTTACTTTTTGGCAGAGTTTTCTGTTGGTCTCCAGCAGTCTTGTACATATTTTTGAACCAGTTTTTTTTTTTTTTGCTTTAACCTCATTGATCCTTTATATGAAGGGTTTTTGAAATCCCTTTTTTTATTATATTTACTCCAAATTATTCTTCTCCCACATTTAGGTTATCTTGGCCATGTACCCCCTCCCCTACTTTACTGTGAGGTAGGATTCCTTTCTTATGGAGTGGTTGCTCCTGGGCTTTCTGTGAAAGTCTAGGGGCTGTGTGTGTGCAGGTACTTTGTGTCAGTTACATTACCTGGAGTGAGGACTACTTTTAGTTAAGAAATGTTAAAATTATTTATAATAGATAAGCTACTGCTTTATCTGCAGAGCCTGGCCCTGGCCTGGGTTGATCTTATTTTTTAAAAGTACAAGTCTAATGACACTGTTTATATGTAGAGGAATACAGTAATTTTAAGCTGTACTCATTGGAGCCCAGGGACGGATTCCTCAGGGATATTGCCCATCAAGCCCAAACTGCAGAAGTGCAGGAGTTCTCAAAAGTGCGTTTGTATTTGAATTGTAGTTTTCAGCAGTGCCAGGAGCAAAAACTGATCTTCTGTTCCTTCTTTGCCTGTCCCAGGTATCAGGTTGCACAACTGGAGTTTGCACAGACTGTTCTGCAGCGTGGCTATTGCAGGGTGACATTACATTGAGGGACTGCAGAGGTGCTGAGAGGAAATGGGGGCTAGGGACATGAGTGTCCTTGTCATTCAAAATGAAACAAATCTATCAGTTTTCCAGATGAGCCAAGGTTCCTTAGCATGCTGCTGCGGTAGCTCATGGGTCCTTCATAAACTGCCTAAAACCCATGACCTTTTTTGTCCCAGGTTGTGGAAACTTTTCCCATTTTAGCTGTTCTGATTGGCCATCTCCTCTAATAAGCCAGTGGAATAAACTGGGTTTTTTTTATCCAAGGTTAAAGAGTGCATCTCGGACTTATCTAATGCAAGCTAGAAGCTTTCCATGTAGCAAGATAACTTGCTGTTAGCTCACATTATGCTAGCATCTGCTGTCATCCTGCTTGCTATAGGAGATGTTCAGTCTTTCCCCAAATCCCCTGCTGCCTTCTGTATTCAGACTCCCTTGAACTTCATGTGGGACTGGCTGGGGAGAATAGGTTCGATGCCCTTCAGGTCCAGCCGTGAAGCGTGTGCATTCCAGGGTGATGGTCTTACCTAATATCTGGCTAAAATGCAGGACTCCAGGGTGCTTCTCCTAGCCTTTTAGCAGGCACCAAACTCTCAGCTTGTTACTGACGCCTCTGTCCTCTGCTGGGATGAATGCCTTTCCCCCGTCCCTGTCACCAGTGGAGCAGAGTGTGCCTGTACCTCACTGCTTTGTTGCCAAATGGGCTGTTGGCTGAAGCTGAGAAGAAAGACAAGGCTGGGACATGCTCTGTTCTCCTGTCTCTGCTGGAGATCACAGCCACCACTGTAGAGTAGCTCTAGTCCCTTACGCAGTTCCTGCAGACTGCCTAGAGCTAGAGCATGTGTCCTTGCGGTCCCTCTCGTCTTTGTACTCAGTATCTTCGTCAGTAACACCAAGCAGTGAGCCTTAGGCTCAATTTCCAGTTGGTAGTGGAGACGTGGATGGAAATCCTGCAAGGAATGCAGTTCCCTCCCATCTGGGTGGAAATCCTGGCAAGAGAAGAGCTCTCACAGATGTGCACCTGTCCCAGAAGTATATTTACTCACATTGAGCACTGGCACGAGTGCTTCACAAACAGATCTTCTTGCAGTGTTTCATAACTCTACTTTCCTTGTGGGTTGGATGCTTAAACTGAATCAGTTCACGGTATTGCGTGCATGGCTATTTAGGCTTTTCTCTGAAAAGGGGCAAATTATATACCATGGGGTAGCAAAGGAGCTCTCAAATTTTATTTAGAGTTGTTCACTGTTTTCTAAACATAGAATTACAGAATCACAGAATGGTAGGGGTTGGAAGGGACCTCTGTGGGTCATCTAGTCCAACCCCCCTGCTGAAGCAGGGACACCTACAGCAGGCTGCACAGGACCGCGTCCAGGCGGGTCTTGAATATCTCCAGAGAAGGAGACTCCACAACCTCCCTGGGCAGCCTGTTCCAGGGCTCCGTCACCCTCAGAGGGAAGAAGTTCTTCCTCATGTTCAGACGGAACTTCCTGTGCCTCAGTTTGTGCCCATTGCCCCTTGTCCTGTCACTGGGCACCACTGAAAAGAGTCTGGCCCCATCCTCCTGACACCCACCCTTCAGATATTTATAAGCACTTATTAGGTCCCCTCGCATCCTTCTCTTCTTCAGGCTAAACAAGCCCAGCTCCCTCAGCCTCTCCTCGTAGGGGAGATGTTCCAGTCCCCTCATCATCCTTGTAGCCATCCGCTGGACTCTCTCCAGTAGCTCCTCATCTTTCTTGAAGTGGGGAGCCCAGAACTGGACACAGTACTCCACATGGGGCCTCACCAGGGCAGAGTAGAGGGGAAGGAGAACCTCCCTTGTCCTGCTGGCCACACTCTTCTTGATGCACCCCAGGATCCCACTGGAATTCTTGGCAGCCAGGGCACACTGCTGGCTCATGGTTAACCTGTCGTCCACCAGGACACCCAGGTCCCTCTCCACAGAGCTGCTCTCCAGCAGGTCCGCCCCAAGCCTGTACAGATGCATGAGGTTGTTCCTCCCCAGGTGCAGGACCCTGCATTTGCCTTTGTTGAACCTCATCAGGTTCCTCTCTGCCCAACTTTCCAGCCTATCCAGGTCATGCTGAATGGCAGCACAGCCTTCCGGTGTATCTACCACTCCTCCCAGTTTGGTATCATCAGCAAACTTGCTGAGGGTACATTCTAACTCTTCATCCAGGTCGTTGATGAAGAAGTTGAACAAGACTGGGCCCAGTACTGATCCCTGGGGGACACCACTTGTTACCAGCCTCCAACTAGACTCAGTGCCGCTGATGACAACCCTCTGAGTTCTGCCATTCAGCCAGTTCTCTATCCACTTCACCGACCACTCATCTAGCCCACACTTCCTGAGCTTCCCTAGGAGGATATCATGGGAGACTGTGTCGAAAGCCTTGCTGAAGTCGAGGTAGACAACATCCACGGCTCTCCCTTCGTCTACCCAGACAGTCATGTCATTGTAGAAAGCTATCAGATTGGTCAGGCATGATTTCCCCTTGGTGAATCCATGCTGACTACTCCTGATTACCTTCTTTTCTTCCACTTGCTTGATGATGGCCTCCAGGATAAGCTGCTCCATCACCTTTCCTGGGATGGAGGTGAGGCTGACCGGCCTGTAGTTCCCTGGGTCCTCCTTCTTGCCCTTTTTGAAGATTGGAGTGACATTGGCCTTTCTCCAGTCCTCGGGCACCTCTCCTGTCCTCCAGGACCTCTCAAAGATGATGGAGAGTGGCTCAGCAATGACATCTGCCAGCTCCCTCAGCACTCGTGGGTGCATTCCATCGGGGCCCATGGATTTGTGGACGTCCAGATTGCTTAAGTGATGGCTCACACAGTCCTCCTCAACCAAGGGAAAGTCGTCCTCTCTGTAGGCTTCTTCTCTTACCTCCAGGGCCTGGGATTCCTGAGGGCCAGTCTTAGCACTGAAGACTGAAGCATAGAAGGCATCCAGTAGCTCTGCCTTCTCCGCATCCTCCGTCACCAGGACACCCGCCTCATTCAGCAGCGGCCCCACATTGTCCCTAGCCTTCCTTTTGCTGCTGATGTAGTTGAAGAAGCCCTTCTTGTTGTTTTTCACATCCAATGCTAGTTTCAATTCCAGGTGGGCCTTGACCTTCCTCGTCGCATCCCTGCACGCTCTGACCATGTTCTTGTACTCTTCCCAAGTGGCCTGTCCCTCTTTTCACATTCCATGGACCTTTCTCTTCCACCTGATCTCTGCTAGAATCTCCTTGTTTAACCATGCAGGTCTTCTGCCTCCTTTGCTCGATTTCTTTCTCAGGGGGATGCACCGCTCCTGTGCATGGAGGAAGTGCCGTTTAAAGAGCGACCAGCACTCTTGGACCCCCCTGCCTTCGAGAGCCTTTACCCATGGGATTCCTCCAAGTAGCTCCTTGAAGAGGCCAAAGTTAGCCCTCCTGAGGTCCAAGGTTTTGATCCTACTTATCACCCTGCTTCCTCCACGCAGGATCCTGAACTCGACCATTTCATGGTCACTGCAGCCGAGTCTACCTCCGACCTTCACATCCTCAACCAGTCCCTCCTTGTTTGTTAGTACAAGGTCCAGCAGAGTGCCTCTCCTTGTTGGTTCCTCCACCACTTGCATCAGAAAGTTTTCATGGATGCTCTGTAGGAACCTCCTGGATTGCGCCTGCCTAGCTGTATGGTCTTCCCAGCTGATGTCAGGGTGGTTGAAGTCCCCCATGAGAACCAGGGCCTGTGACTGTGAGGCTGCTTGCAGCTGCCTGTAGAAGGCCTCATCAACCTCCTCCTCCTGGTCAGGTGGCGTGTAGTACACACCCACCATAATGTCACCCTTATGAGCCTGTCCCTTAATTCTAACCCACAAGCTTTCAACTTGTTCCTCATTTGCCCCCAGGCCAAGCTCAATGCATTCCAGTTGCTCCCTCACATATAGAGCAACTCCCCCACCTCTCCTTGTTGGCCTGTCTTTCCTAAAGAGTCTGTAGCCATCCATGACAGCATGCCAGTCATGCGAGTTGTCCCACCATGTTTCTGTGATGGCGACCAAGTCGTAGCCGTCCTGCTGTACAATGGCTTCCAGCTCCTCCTGTTTATTGCCCATGCTATGTGCATTGGTATAGACACACTTGAGCTGGGCTGTCAATCTCACCCCTGACCCTGGCACGCCAAGCCTGGGCTCATCCCTAGTGAGCTGGGCAATATCCCCTTCCCCCTTCGAACCTAGTTTAAAGCCCTCTCAATGAGCCCCGCCAGCTCGTGGCCAAGAATCCTTTTTCCCCTTTGAGACAGCTGAGCTCCACCTGTCGCCAGCAGGCCCGGTGCTGTGTACACCTCCCCGTGATCAAAGAAGCCAAAATTCCACTGATGGCACCAGTCCCTGAGCCATTTGTTAACCAGGTGAGTTTTCCTGCCGCTTTCAGTGCTGTTCCCTGCCACTGATGGGATGGAGGAAAACACCACCTGCGCCCCTGATCCCTCAACCAGTCGCCCCAGTGCCCTGAAGTCCCTTTTGATGGCCTTGGGACTTCTTTCTGCTATCTTGTCCCCGCCAACATGTATTACCAAGAGGGGGTAGTAATCAGAAGGCTGCACCAGACCAGGGAGTTCCTTAGCAACATCCCTAACCCGGGCCCCAGGGAGGCAGCAGACTTCCCTGTGGGATGGGTCCGGTCGGCAGATCGGGCCCTCTGTTCCCCTCAGAAGGGAATCACCTATGACAATGACCCTCCTTTTTTTCTTAGCCGAGGCAGTCATAATACGTGGGACTGACTGACTCGTCCTGGGCAACCCCCCGGATGGAGCTTCACCTTCACCCACATCCTCTGTGGCCGGTCCCTCACATTCCAGAGCCCCATATCTGTTGCTTAAGGGCAACTGGGCAGGTGAGGGAGGCTGGGGGAAGATTCGCTTGCCCCCCCGAGCAGGGACCCGTTTCCATTCCCCCCATCTCTAGAGACCTGGACACCCGCGTTCTTGCGTGGGGCCTCCGTCTGGGTCCCCACACTCCTTCGAGCAACAGCTTTACCACGAGTGGTAACCATGGCTAGAATATCTCCTGGAAGAGCGATGCCCACTACTTGAGTTGCCAGGAGGGGCGGCTGCACCCTGCCTGTCGCCTTCCCTGCTCGAACTGCCGCGCAAACTGCTGCGCCGCCTTTGTTCGCCCGCGCTCCCGGTCCCTCGCGCTCCCTGGGAGCTGCTCTTATCCGTGAGGGGGTTTGGCCGCTGTCACACTCGACTCCGCCCCCGCCGAGTCAGAGCTGCCGCTCGTTGGCACCTCCCGCTTTCCCGCTCGGGGCGGGGAGGGGGCTGGGGTCTCTTCTCTCTCTCGGCGCTTTTTGCCGCCTCGCCGCTGCGGTTTTGCCACCGGAGAAAGGGTCCCTCGGCGCGAGCCTCTGCTCCAGAGCCCTTCACCTTCAGTAGCATTACATGTTGTAATGCTGCCTGTGTTCTGCAATGGCAACGTACTGCTTTGGTTATTTTAGGAGTTTTGAAAAGTGGAAATATACAGAGAAAAATCTTGGTGAAGTATGGCAGGATATGTATTTCTAGCGTTACTCCTCCAGCTACTGTGTAAGATCACTCTGTCACAGGGAACATGTTCTGGTTAGTTTCTTATTTGGGCTTGATTTGAGGTGCTTTTTTTTTTTCTCCTCCTCTAAAGAAACCAGACACTTGAGTCTGAGTGTCCTCCAGTTTTGCTGAAACAACAGCTACTAGTTAGGTACTTAGTGTCACCAGTGCCAAAGGAAAACTCCTGGTCTGGAAATCCTAGCCCTGATGTTGATCTATTAATTGAAGCATATTCCGGGTCTGGGTGAGGGGGCAAAAAGGGTATTTGTATGGACTGAGCTTCAGCCTCTAAAAACCAAGGCTGATCTTTCTGCAGAGTCAGCAGAGTCTCTAGATTACCAAAGAGGTCACCTTGGCACCCCTGGAAAGTGTCCTCCTCTGCTGACTGATCTCCACGAGTACCTCAGTGTGTGGTCCTAAAGCCTGGTAGTGTGAGTGCCCTTTTCCTCCCTTTTTTTTTCTTCATAGGAAGCTTTGGACAATTCTCGGAAGAATCTGGACGATGATTTAAAATTCCTCAAGTCTCACATGCTTCTGTGTATTCTGCTTTCAGAGTGCTTTCTTGCAAAGATAACTTCTCATGAGGAGGGAGCCATCCTTGTTGCTATATGAAAAGCCCCCCCAAAAAATGGAAACAAACTAGATAGTGCTGCAAGCACACAAAAAAATTGGGCTGGAGAGAACTTAATTTCTAGCCTGTTTCAGTGGTTTTAAATCACAGAGTCACAGAATCACAGAATGGTAGGGGTTGGAAGGGACCTCTGTGGTTCATCTAGTCCAACCCCCCTGCCGAAGCAGGGTCACCTGCTTGTAGTGACATAGATGTTAAGTTTCAAAATATTTTATGGTTAGTCATATGTCACTTTTGGTTCAGTCAGTGTTAGAAACTGAGGCAGAGAAAGGTGATGATATGCTAACTGTCCAAATATAAGTGATAGGAGAAAAAGCTAGGTTTTCTTACTTGATTTGATTTTGTTGCCCTATTGGTTTAGATATCAGAATTGAAATCCAGGATAATGGCGAGAAAAGCAGGGGTTTCCCATCTGCCGAGTTTCAGCATCCGTGCAGGTACAGGAATGACTCTCACACATTGATACAATGCACAGCTGATTCCATTTATTGGTCTGCTTGCGTGGTTATATACATTTTTCATATCTGCACACACGATCACGCTTATTTGGATAGACTACAGACATAAATCACACACTGTTCACGCGCCCCATATTCCCTTATGATTGGTAACTATGCACTAACGCCAATAGCAACAGACCGCCTCCATGTCCTTGAACACATCTTGTTTTTGCTAACCCACATCATGTGCACTATCAGAACTTTCTCAATTGCTATTCTTAGCTGTCCTTTCCAGCGACCTGTTCAGTTATGCTAACTGTTTTGCTTAAGCGGCCTAGTCATGCTAACTCTCAAGCTACATCAACCCCAACATCTCCCCCTTTTTCTTTTCAAAAAAAGCTAAGCTATCTTATCATTGCCTTAAAAACATTTGTTCAATTGGTGTTAGTTGCATCACAAAATTTTTCTTCACAGTTGTCTCTAGTGCCTTTTGTGTTATGCGTATTACACACGGAACCAATATAATCACTGCTTCCTCTACATCTCCCCCTTTTTTATTTAATGAATTTCAAGCAAGTGCTACATTGACACACCTAAGCATCACTATTGGCATTATGGTCCAGTAACAGCCCCGCTACAGTGCAACACTCAAAACAAACACAAGAACACAAATGCTAATAAAAAGATATATAGATGTGAAGTGCATACCATAACCTGTATTCATATTAATCACCTAGGCTAAAATCAATGTATCTAAGGGTATAACTCATTAACCATCCACAATACCTGCAGAACTCACCAAACCAAAGACGCAAAGGCAGTTACTTAGTCCAGACAAATCCGTTAGATCACAGAAACCAAATAAATCCATCAGAACACAGCAATACAAACACTATGACAACAAACACATAAAGCCACACAATCATAGTCGCGACCGCACACGCACAAGCACACCAAGTTTTCAACATAAATCCAAATGTTGCAAAGACTTATGTTTTTTTTTTTTTTTTGCAATGCAAAGACTTATGAACAGACAAGGACTTACAATAACATTCAACATTTAACAGACAAATTCCCGAGCCTCAGTTTCAGGAAGCGTACTCTCTTTTCAGTTCTGTTTTAGGAAGGGCACTTTCACTTCTCCCCAGGGATATAGCCCAGTGTTGTGAAGCTTTCACTATGACTAGCAGGCAACTAACAGGCAGGCAACAAGAAACAATACTGGAAGAATGCCTTTACCTTATTAATGGTTCGTGCTCAGAACTTTTTGGTCCAGGGATCAGAGGTTCTCCCCGAGAATCCCTCGGTGCCAGCTGGAGGTCCTGCAATCCCTCGGACCATTGATGTTCAAGAGCAGGGTCCTACCTGGGTACCCAAAATCTATTACCAGAAAGCAGCAAAATAATTCACTCTCCAAAACTTAACTCCGGAGCCCCAGAAAGCAGGCACTCTCGAGAACTCATTAGCATACATTAATATCATAATCAGCTAGAACAGTTTGCAGCGATAAGGATACAAGGAATTCTACTGCAGTAATTGAATTATACACACTTTTTCCAACCAAGTCCTTGAATGTCAGGAAGATGGTTCTTGCCGCGCCACTTCTGGGCTGGCCGGGACGGACCGTCGCGCTGGGATTGGGGGGGAGTTGGGGAGGGGGGGGGGGCCGGGCCGCGCTGCGCCGCCGGTTGCCCGGGGGGGGGCCGTGTGCCCCACCAGGTGTAAGGTTCACTGACCCATCTGGTGTGGTGGTCGCTGGCACTGCAGGCTGTGCTGTGTCGGATGGACTGCGCGGTTTTATGCTGGAATTCACCCTGCTTTGATCTCAGGTCGGGTACGCCAATTGCTGTAGAGGGACCCTATTGTACACTTTCGGGGTGCCGGATTTTGCACCCCACTTCCCATTTCTCTGGATTTAAAGGATCGTCAGGTTCTGGCAGATTTACCTCCCACATTTCTCATGTTGGGTTAGGAGTTTCATCATATGTGGGGTTAAATATTTCAAAAGACTGCAGCTCTGTCCTTGCTTTGGAGATAATGGTGGAGGAGTAGTAGCCGCTTGTAAGAGAGTTTCTATGAGTTTTAGAGCATTTAAAGCTGTATGCACTGATTTCTAAGTAATGATTTCCTCAGGGATTTTAAACTGCAAGACTTTGTTCTTCCAAAATTCTCTGTAAAATCTTTTAATGGAGCTTTCGTTCCTTTCAGCTGTTCATGCTTTTGACAGCTCGAAAAACAGGGGCTAATAATCGCTCCTCTTTGTTGCCGACCTGCACAGAGTTCCCGATTCTCTGCCACACATCCAAGTCGAACAACCGATCTGTTGTTGCTATCAGCTTTCGTCGGCGGTACCACAATAATAGTCCCAATATCTCTCCTTCAGTTAACTTCACGTTGGCTCGATCCGCCAATTCCAGCAGGCTTTTCTGTGCCGCCTTTTCCAACACTGATACAGTGGAACCCACACTGCTGATATTCACGCCCCCCCGGCATGCTGCGGATCCGCTCCTGCCTCTCTCGGGCAGCCCGGCTTACCTCGCCGGTCGGCAGTCCCCTGCCTTCTTTGGCTGTGGTATCACGTCGGGGTCACCACAATGCCGAGTTTCAGCATCCATGCAGGTACAGGAATGACTCTCACACATTGATACAATGCACAGCCGATTCCATTTACTGGTCTGCTTGTGTGGTTATATACATTTTTCATATCTGCACACGTGATCATGCTTATTCGGATAGGCTACAGACATAAATCACACGCTGTTCACACGCCCCACATTCCCTTATGATTGGTAACTATGCACTAGCGCCAATAGCAACAGACCGCCTCCATGTCCTTGAACACATCTTGTTTTTGCTAACCCACATCATGTACACTATCAGAACTTTCTCAATTGCTATTCTTAGCTGTCCTTTCCAGCGACCTGTTCAGTTATGCTAACTGTTTTGCTTAAGCGGCCTAGTCATGCTAACTCTCAAGCTACATCAACCCCAACACCCATCAAAGTGAAGGAATTGGCTGTACAGCAGGGAATCTCTTGTCTCCGCACGGAAGTGAGTTGGGTGCACCCTGTTGTTCAAATGGTAGATATACCCCTGTGATGGATGGAATTCAGTCTGGTGACTGTGCTTCAGTAGCTTCTTGAACGGCTCACTGTGCTCTGCTGAGACCCAGTGGCATTTGCATTTTCAGTCAGTCTTATATTTTCCGATGTTTCTTAATGATTTCCCTCCCTTGCTCTTTCCTGCCCTCCTGAATGGTCTGTTTGGGGTTCCCTCCTCTACCCCAAATCATCCCAGTCTTTACTGTAGCAATATTGTACTTGCAGAGGTGGCCTCTGTTGAGCAGAAATGGGCTTGCTGGAATTTTTTCAAGCCATGTTTGAGACCTTCCATTTGCTTTATTTTAAACTAGGTAGACCTTTGAGGCTGTCTCACGCTGTAGAACCGGGCAGTTGCCCTAGTACATGTTTCACTAATAGGAGGATTACACAGTAACAGTCTATTCCAGGGGGGGGACGACAGGGGGACGGGACACGACACACGACACACAGGGGGGACGGACAGGACAGACTCTGGTTTATCTCACATTAGGCACTTGAAGGAGAGAAAAGAACTTTAATCATAACAGACCTTCAGACTTTTCTTCCTGCTACTGACTTTTCAGTCATGTGGGATCTTTTGTGCTGCTAGTGAGTGTAGAAAGCAGTTAATTTTACTGTTCAGCTCTTTTCAGTAGACTACCATGTTAATTTGGGTATCTTTGGGTATTACATTTTCAGTATTCATAATCGCATGTAATCAAACTAGTGACTTAATTATGGGTTCAGTAATACCCAGCTTGTAAGTACTGGGTAGCAACCCCTCAGTAACAATTGGATGTTATGTGATGGACATTCCTAAGGAAGCAGAAGCTACTTTGCAGTGTTGTCTTGAGCATAGCAATGAGGGTGGTGCTCACCCCCTTCACCAAACACTTTATTCCTAGTAATTCCTCTAGCTTTCTCCCTTGTACAGTTAGGTCAGCCAGGGAGAATTGCTAGTGCTCTCCTCGGGTGCTTTCTGGGATTGCTGTAAAGAAGTGAGTCCATTTGCTTGGTTCCCTCATCAGTGCTGCTGGTGTTAGTCCAAGGTGAGTAAATTACCAAAGAATAGTTAATAGGTGTTTGTTCCTAGTCTCAGTTGATCATTTTCCACATAGATCCATTTTTAAGATTCGTTGCAAGAGTGCCCAGTGATCTTACTTGACTTAGTCTGTCCACAAAGGTTGCATTCACACTGTGGGTGACCCTTGTGACTCCCTTAATGAGTGGGACTCCTGAACTTTATTATGGGGATATATTTGCTGCCTCCATTTCAAGTCTTTGGCAGATTTTGTATCTTAAGGATTAAGATACTTATGTATCAGTTATTCTTCTCCAGAATTTCATCCTCTTCCTTCACCTGAGCACTTGCTTTGTATATAGCGTGCAGCTGCAGAGTTAACAGATTAAAGTTATGGTAAATACAGCTATGTGGAGTGGTGGTTTGGTGTCTTAATTTCTGCCCCTCAGCTGAGAGGCACTTACTGACCTTGTGAATTAATGTCCCTCACCTGGTGCAGATGTGAAATAAAGCAGGCTTGCCTAGACCCTTCATGAAGGTCACCTATTTTATTTGTTTGCAAGAAACCAAGAACAGATGGACTGTCGGTTGCCGCATTTCCGCAAAACAGCAGCATCTTTCAGCAGCCAGGTGGGAGCTCTGAGATCTATTTGTGGTGGTCTGATACCCTTATTTTCCATAAACCCACTTTTCTAAGGTGTCTGATAGGTTCTTAATTAGCTTTTGTCACAATTGCTGCTATGACTAAATTACTAAACTCGGGTACAGCTCGTTCCTAGGAACACTTGCAGAGCTGTGTGTGATGCAGGCAGAGCTGATCCTCTGGCCAGCCCGTGCTGAGCCCTGGACTCCTGTGCTAGCCAGACACACGGTCTCTAGTTTAAAGCCAGGTGAAAATCCCTGTGTACACTACTGGCCACCCCATAGCCAGAGCCCATGGTGTGACCTCGACTTAAAATGCATTTCTGAGTGTTGCAGTGCCTTCAGTAACTTATTTTAAAGTCTCTGAATCACAGACACCAGGAATTTGTACATGTTGCAGACAAGGGAGAGTGGAAAGGAGAATATAGCCACATCTTGTCTGAAGGGATCTCCTGCGTATGCTGTCCTTTGCCTCTGCAAGCAGACACTTTGGTGTGTGGTGAGGATGGGCAAGGGGGCACAAGAGAGAAGGTGAAAACCCAGCAGTGTTTGGTATTGCTTTCAGGACTCCTGAGGCATTTAAAAACATAGAGGGGATACTTACTTGTTGCTCAGGAGGTACTTGTGAAAGGGCTTAATCAAATATTTTTTGAGAGATCAAGTAGATATCCCTGTTATTCTTGTTTCTCCATTAATTTTCAAGGATTTAAATTAGGAAATATCTTTTTGCTTGTGATATTGGGTTTCTTTATCAAAACCATGTGGTACTTGGCTAATTAAAAGAAAGCTCTTGACAGAAAGGAATCTTCCCAATTAAAAACTGAGTGCCTTTCCCTCTAGTATCCTGCTGGGAGCAGTATGGTCTAAGAAAGTGCACACAGAACTAAAACAGAGTGCCAGGGTTGGCAGAGTTCAGAAAATGTGGGCTGCCTGACCATTTCTGTACCCAGAAAACCACCAAGTAAAGCACTTGATTGTATACAAATTCTGGTAATTAGACTGAAACTGAGAGGGTGTGTAAAAACCCTTGCACCATAGTGCGATGTCTCTATAGTCCTAGATGTTAATTCTTTGACCTCAGAACAAAAATCCAGGAGTCAATATGTTGTTTCCTTAGGAATCACTTATCCAGATTACCTTATTAAAAGGGAAAATTCAGGTGCTGAATCTTAAGATCTCATTAAACTTGTACTTTTTATTTGCTCAGTCACCTGGTCTCCTTTCCTTTTCAAGGCCTCTCACAGTCTCAGGGTATATAAATCACTACGATTCATCCAAATACCGAAACGGACCAACCAGAGGTTATTGTGCCTTGCTCTTCTGGTACCTTGATCTTTGTAAAGTTATCTCACAAACTCATCACTGTCTTAGGGCTGGGTACGTGCATTGTCTTTTTCTAAGATGCACGTGTTGAAGTTGCAACAGGTTTGTACTGTTACTCATGACTTGTTCCATTTGTCTTAGGATGTGGTGTAGACACAAATCAATGCACTGGTTTGTCTTGGGATCAGTCTTACCTGTGACATCTATCAGTGCTTGCTTGTATGTTGTACACAAATGCTGGATCTTCCCCATTGCCTACGATGTATATGATGCACAAACTACAGAAAGTGTTTTAAAATGTGCAGTGATCACAACTTGTTGTCTGAGGGTAGGATGTCTTACAGTGAACTCTTTTTAATATTTTTTTTTCCAAATATATTTAATAATATCCAAAGCCTGGGGGGTGTGTGTAAAAAAACAACAACAAAAAATCAGGACTTGCTGATACTTGCTGGTTTTTGTTCTGAATCCAGCGCCTGATGTTTAACAACTCTTGCAATTCCACCCATTTAACAAAGCCTTTCTCAGGTTGCTGTTTCTGTCGTGAGCTGTGTCAAAACCAGCACTGGATCCCTAACTATCACAGAAGCTGTCAAGTGAAGTAGTAACAGCTCTTTTCAAATGTTACAGTGCACATTTTTAACTGTAAGGTAAAACTGTTCAAAATTATTGATGCAACTTGCAAATGCAACAGTGGGAAATTGCAGATAGTATGTGAAACAAGCCTGTCTGCATGTGGGGCTCAGTGTTCAGAGTTACCTTTTAAATTGTTTCTCCTTTCTGAAAAGCTATTTTTTTTTCCCCCTTCCCCCCCCCCCCCCAATACAAAGACATTACACGTTTGGCTTTGTTTTCTGAATTGGCAAAGGATATCTGTTCTTAAACTCAAACTGACAACTGGAATTTGGGTTGAGTTTCTGTCTCATGCAGATAGCGGAGGATGGTGTGATTGATTCAAGATGTCTCTTCCCAGCTGTAAGGTTAATTTGCTCATAAGAGCATGGAAACAGGAACATTTCTTCACTTGCTGTGGCCTTCAGTGGGTGTGCATATCCATAACTAACTGAAGTACAGTACTGCATTCTGTTGATCCATGAGGTTACCTTTGTTTTTAGAATCGGCATGATTAGCCATCAGTGTATTGATATTAATGGTTAAGGAGCTCTAATGTATGTGTATTTCCTGTGCTAACTGTATCTGTTCTCTCTGTACCCCAGTGCAGACTTAACCTGGAGTTCTCTTTTTAGTTCTTGTTAACTTTGGAGTTTCTTCAAATTCAGTAAGGTCGTTTTTATCACAGTCGCTTTAACAATCAGTTCAAAGCTGCTTGCCTAGTCTGAAAAATATAGAGTCATAATAAAAAGAAAACCTGTAGCCCACTGTAGAAAGATCACTTTGTGCTTTTACCATAAACTTCAGTGGCTGGCTGGCTGCCTGCCTTTGAAGTGGAGACTCCACTCCTGCGCAGTCTACAGAAGCTGAAATTCTCTTGCATCCATATTGTACAGTGGATGTCAGCAGATTAGGAAGTGGACATGCCCTGCATCTGCACCCAGTGTGTTTGTTAAACTTGATCAGTGGTGGTTTAGTCAACCAGAGAACTGGCATCTTTGGCTGCTACTCAATGTTATAACTAAAGATTACATTGAGGGCAAAAACAGGAGGGTGCATCACTGACTTCCTGCTGACTTGATCCCATTTAAAGGCTTTCTCCACAGACTTTTTTGTCTTTTGCATATTTGGTGGATTATGAAAAAAACGTGCTATAGTAGGGCTATGAGCTAAACTCTCTGTGATCAAAAGGCAAAAGTTATAATAATGAGCTTTGGCCAGCAGTAATGCCAAAGGCTGGCTACGCTCAGAGATGAGCTGCTAATTGAGCATTTGAGCAATGGAAGCCTTGAGGGTTTGCTTCATCATGCCTTATACCTATGCAACTGCAAATTAGTTGCTCTCGGAGCTTGTGAAACTGCTGGTCATCCCTCTTCAGATGAGATGTGAAGATGGCATGGGGAAGAAACACTTTCCTCAGTGGTCACTCACTCTCCCCCTCATCACTCAAGGTTACCAATGCACTTGTCTGTTTTTGTGATTGACTATGACTAATGTGCTTTACAGCTGCCACCAGCCACTTCCACGTGCTTCCTGCCGGGGTGATGGAGTGAAAGGGCCTTGTCTGCAGCTCCCTCCGCCTGGTTGGTTGTTGAATCAGCATGAGCTGTACATGCAGGGGTGTAACAGGCCAGCTGGGATTTACAGCTTCAGTTGGCTGCTCTAGGCTTCTCTCACAGTGCAGGTGTGATTGTGGGACAATTACAAAAAGGTCTGGATAAGTAACTTCTAACGGGCTCTGTCACTCTTGTTCAAAATGCTGTCTCCATTCTCAGCCTCTTGTCCCAGCCTCACTCCCATCTTTCCACCCTCTACCCCTCAGGACTCAAGTTCCTTGTCCTCTCATGGCTTACTAATTCAGGTACCAGTTCTGCAAAGCCTGGGGGCACCTGTTTAAGCCCTACTGCAGTTTACTAAGGCAGTAGCTTGTTGAATTGGGGCCTTGTTCACAGTCTCCCTATTCATTTGACTCGGCCCTGGATATCCCTGGACTGGTATCCCCCTTTTAGTCTGAAAGGCTTTGCTCCAAACTCATTCCTGCTCCATAGAATCATAGAATCATAGAAAGTTTTGGGTTGGAAGGGACCCCTAGAGGTCATCTAGTCCAACCCCCCCGCAGCGAGCAGGGACACCGCTAACTAGATCAGGTTGCTCAGAGCCCTGTCCAACCTGGTCTTGAATGTTTCCAGGGATGGGGCCTCCACTATCTCTCTGGGCAACCCGTTCCAGTGTTTCACCACCCTCATTGTAAAGAATTTCTTCCTTGTATCCAGCCAAAACCTACCCTGTTTTAGTTTAAAACCATTACCCCTCATCCTGTCACTGCTGTCTCTACTAAAAAGATTGTCCCCATCTTTCCTATAGGCTCCCTTTAAGTACTGAAAGGCTGCAATCAGGTCTCCCCGCAGCCTTCTCTTCTCCAGGCTGAACTAGCCTCCATGAAGGAGCCGATTCCTGTACTGCTGGCTATTTCAATTTGGTGGCTTTTATTTTTCTTGGTTTTTATTCTGGGGTTCATTACATATGTACGAAATCCTACTGACTTTCTCAGCTCTCTTGAACGTGGTACAGGGGCCCACCCTGTGAGGCATCAGAATTATTTGTATACTTCCAAGGTGCACAGAAACAAGGATCCCTTACGCAAGTTTTAGGAAGGAAAAGCAGCTGCATACACTTAAGTGGAAAGGTATCTCTGGGTAGAATAGGTGAGGGAGTGGTTTAAGAATTTTAAATAGAAGAACAGTAACTGAGTTTGGTTTCTTTTTTAAAAATTGCTTTAACAGGAGGTTTGTCTGTGTACTAATCCACAGAAAGTTGCAATGTAAACTGGGGTTTTCTGTTCATCAATGCAAAACGTGCCTCTCAACTATAATGCAAAAAGTCGGTCTCTGTCTCTGTTTGCAATGGAAGAAGTTTAATTGAAGACTGATTTAACTTTTTTTCTTGCTCTTACATGTAATCATCCACACGACAACCCTTGCTGGTCTTTCCTAAGCACCACACAGCACTATCCCTGTTTAAAAGCAAAATGGGGTTTGCATTGAGCAGTAGAACCTGCTGAACTTCCTTGATATGAGAGAGACACTGGAGAGAAGAGTCCAGGTTCCACATGTTTTAAATACAACTTTAAACCAGTGCAGCTACTCTCTCAGATCAGCACCACTTCCTACATTTCCCTCCATTTAGATGGGAATTTAAAAGTAAACCCAGCAATATGTGATCCAGTTGACGTGCTTACAGGTGGAACATGAGGTTCTTGAAATTTGAAGACTGAAATTTCTCATGTGGAAGAACTTGGTGTGAGTGCAAGAGTTTGGATCTCGGATTACAGCTCTTCTGCCAGCTTGCTAAATGCAATCAAGTACTCTAGACTCTTCTGAAGATGACTGTGGTAGAAGAGCTGTGAAGGTGTAGGCTGGAACTGATCATTTTGGGTCATCTCTGTGTTGCTTGACTACATGGACAACATAACAGTGATTTTTACAGATTGCTTTCCTTGTGTCAGTCACAAATAACTCTTAATTTGCTGTTTGGTGGAAAACTGTTAATAGATACATTTCCAGAACAAATTAAGAGCCTAATTTTCCATCTTGCATTAACCGGGTTACTGTGTTCACATGCCAGAAAGATGTTGCTCTTTGAAAAAGCATTTTAGTGTATGTGGCAATGACCCATGCACTTTTAAAATACCTAGATCTGTACATTCTTACCTGAGTATTGTTAGCCATGCTGTAGTCTGACAAATGGATCTTTTACTACTGCCCTGTTATATAGATAATTGTAATTAACTGCAGTTTGTTTTTTCCACTACTTGAAGTTGTGTGATCTGAAAATTGGTGAACAAAAAGTATTTGTGCACCTTACTATGAGTATCTCTAAATAAAATGTATTTGTATAGTGTGTTGGCTTGGCCGATGGTTTCCTTTATTTGCTGTTCATCCCACTGCAAGCAAATCCAGGGCATTTTGAGAGCAAGTAGGCTTGGGTTTCTCCCTGTAACAGTCCAGCCTCTGTGTTGACATGACTGATTCAAAGGAAATAAAGTTAACTGTTGCTTTTCCTTCACCAGTGAGTGGATTGATATCCCAAGGGAAGGTTCTCAGCTTATTCCTGTTTTTCATAGCTTAAACATCACACTCCTGTTCTCTACAGCTGCAGTAACACCCCTTGCTTCCATAGGAAATGTATCTCATGGCAGAGTTGGGACTGTTACACTCTTCAAAGCATCTCCTTCCTGTTCTCTTCTTCTGGTACCTCATTTGTTCTGAGACAAGAGTTTCCATTTAACCACTTTATTTTTCTAAGAAGGAAATACCTTTTAGAAGTTTTGGACAGTACAGATACCTATAGGGAGACAGGTATAGGACCAAGGGTTCCAGGAAGACCTTATGTACTAAAACTGCACCTGCAGCACTGGATCTTCCACCGTATTTTAATTGCACAGGAGACTGAGGCCTCTGTCCAGCTGTCCTATTTCCCTGCTGCTTCTTCCCTGCCTAGACTTGGGTTATTTTTTTGGAGAGGAGGAAGGTCCCTAAGAGATCTAAGCTTTATGTTGGAGGTTAAAATCATGTACCTAAAAGAAGCTCCTGCATCCCCATCTTCACACTTGGCCTCACCCTGAGGTGCTAGTTTCCATGGTTGTGGACAAACTGCAGCTTTGTATGCAGGTGTCATGGTTTAGCCCCAGCTGGCAAAAAAAGAACCACATGGCTGCTTACTTGTTCCTCCCCCTCAGTGGGATGGGGAGGAGAATCAGAAGGAAAATGCAAAAATTCATGGGTTGGGATAAAGACAGTTTAACAGAACAGCAAAGGAAGAGAAAATAACAACAATAATACTGATGCAAAGAATATACAAAGCGAGGGATACACAGTGCAGTTTTGCTCACTGCCCAATGCCCAGCCTGCTCCTGAGCAGCCATTCCCCTCCCCTGCCAGCTCCCCGTTAAATACTGAGCATGATGTTATATGGTATTAATTATCCAGTTTGGCTAGTTTGGGTCACCCTGGCTGTGTCCCCTCCCAGCTTCCTGTGAAAATTAACTCTATCCTAGCCAAAACCAGGACAGTAAGGCATGGGAGACCATATAGGAGCTGCACCATCTCTGCTCCCTGTAGTAGGTATTACTGATGCTTGTGGATGCTGGAAGAGGAGTCTAAAAGGCATGCGAATACTATACTGTCACCCTACTGAGCCTTATACCAAAACTGTTTGAGAACTAAGATGTGCAAAAAAAAAAATATCCATGGCCCTGGAGACATGCAGGAGATGATGGGTTAGATATGTGGTGGGATGAGGCTAGAAGGTATTGGTAGCAGTAGAACCTGTGGCTCCTGGCTTTCCTCCTGTTCCAGCCATGGATTTAGATGATCTTGTGCCAACCCCTCAGTGTGGAAGCTGGAGCTGAACTGCTCATGAGCTGTGCTCTATTCCTAGATGGTCACGCTTGCTGCTGCTCCTCCTTAACATGGAACAGGTCCCCTGCCAGGCTGATGCTTTTGTTTCTACCCCTAAGCCTCATAAGAAAGTGAGAGGAGGGTGAAGGGACAGTTACTTTAAGCT
The DNA here is from genome assembly GCF_030867145.1 of Opisthocomus hoazin. Taxonomy (NCBI): domain Eukaryota; kingdom Metazoa; phylum Chordata; class Aves; order Opisthocomiformes; family Opisthocomidae; genus Opisthocomus; species Opisthocomus hoazin. The sequence goes on along the minus strand of NC_134453.1, from coordinate 24,123,785 downwards.
ATAAAAAGGGCTCTGGCAATGAGGGTTACTAACTCTCCAACTGCATCAGATGCTCCATCGAGTACAGCATTCAGATGGTGTGGGACCCGTCAGATGACTTGCAGGACCAAAAAGGATTGGGGATGGCTGAGGACCTCAGGAAGTACCAAGACAGTCAGTACTCATCGAACTCTTCCTAGATGTGTGTCCAGCTTAAATCTCAGCAATCCAAATCCTCCCCCAGCAGCTAATTCTAGCATTTGCCTATTTTGTCTCATCATCTGTCTTGCAGGTCCCCTTGCTTTTCCATTCACTGTGCAGATGAAGCAGTTTGTTCCCCTCTAGGGCAACTTATCGCTTTTTGTTGAAAGGGATTTTTAACTGTTTCATGGCCACAGTCTTCACTCCTTATACTGAACAGTCCGGGTTCCCTCAGTGCTTTCTCACCGGCTGTGCATGACGTGTGTGTGGCCATCATCATTTCTGGCTATGGAACCAAGACAAGATCCATTGCACTCCTTGGCCTGCAGCCGGCAGCAGGTCTATGCTGCTATTGACTGTGCTTTTACTGTACACTACAAACACAGTGGCAGTGCACATTATCCCTTTCAACACTCAATCTGCTGCCTGCCTCCAATTCCCAGCCCAGCTGCTGCAGGTTTGCTTGGCTGTCATTGCTTTCCTTCTTGGGTGTATTTTGTTTCTGATCTTTGTGACTTGGGATCTCAGCTCTTGCCAGCTGGTGACACCACCGTTGCAGAACAAGATAGCCAAACCAAGACAGCACTGTTGGAATAGTTTCATACTGGTTCTGTTAGTTCTTCCTAGCCATAGCTGTACTCATCCTGTCTGCTTCTGAATGGAAGATCAGGATAGTCTTTCTCAGTGCAAGGTGCTTTCAAGATCCAGTAAATGGATTAATAAATGAAGAGATGCCAGCAACACAGTGCTTGAACTGTTCTTTGGGCAAGGGCAGCCCATTCTGTCAGAGACTGAAAGCGAGCAAGTTCACAGTGTATTAGAAACCAAGAGGAGGTAGAGAAATCATGAGTGAAGTTGAGCCTGGGAAGAAGGGAGGGGTGGGGGGAAGGTGTTTTTAAGATTTGGTTTGCTTTCTTATTATCTTACTCTGTTATTAATTGGCGATAAATTAAATTAATTTCCCCAAGTTGAGTCTGTTTTACCCATGACAGTAATTGGTGAGTGATCTCTCCCTGTCCTTATCTCGACCCATGAGCCTTTTGTTATATTTTCTCTCCTCTGTCCAGCTGAGGACATCATCATCATCTTTGAGAGGTCCTGGAGGACAGGAGAGGTGCCCGAGGACTGGAGAAAGGCCAATGTCACTCCAATCTTCAAAAAGGGCAAGAAGGAGGACCCAGGGAACTGCAGGCCGGTCAGCCTCACCTCCATCCCGGGAAAGGTGATGGAGCAGCTTATCCTGGAGGCCATCATGAAGCAAGTGGAAGAAAAGAAGGTTATCAGGAGTAGTCAGCATGGATTCACCAAAGGGAAATCATGCCTGACCAATCTGATAGCTTTCTACGATGACATGACTGGCTGGGTAGACGAAGGGAGAGCCGTGGATGTTGTCTACCTCGACTTCAGCAAGGCTTTCGACACAGTCTCCCATGCTATCCTCCTAGGGAAGCTGAGGAAGTGTGGGCTGGATGAGTGGTCGGTGAAGTGGATTGAGAACTGGCTGAATGGCAGAACTCAGAGGGTTGTCATCAGCGGCGCTGAGTCTAGTTGGAGGCCGGTAACTAGTGGTGTCCCCCAGGGGTCAGTACTTGGCCCAGTCTTGTTTAACTTCTTCATCAACGACCTGGATGAAGAGTTAGAATGTACCCTCAGCAAGTTTGCTGATGACACCAAACTGGGAGGTGTGGTAGATACACCAAAAGGCTGTGCTGCCATTCAGCGTGACCTGGATAGGCTGGAAAGCTGGGCAGAGAGGAACCTGATGAGGTTCAACAAGGGCAAGTGCAGGGTCCTGCACCTGGGGAGGAACAACCTCATGCACCAGTACAGGCTTGGGGTGGACCTGCTGGAGAGCAGCTCTGCGGAGAGGGACCTGGGTGTCCTGGTGGACGACAGGTTAACCATGAGCCAGCAGTGTGCCCTGGCTGCCAAGAAAGCCAATGGGATCCTGGGGTGCATCAAGAAGAGTGTGGCCAGCAGGACGAGGGAGGTTCTCCTTCCCCTCTACACTGCCCTGGTGAGGCCTCATCTGGAGTACTGTGTCCAGTTCTGGGCTCCCCAGTTCAAGAAAGATGAAGAGCTACTGGAGAGAGTCCAGCGGAGGGCTACAAGGATGGTGAGGGGACTGGAGCATCTCCCCTACGAGGAGAGGTTGAGGGAACTGGGCTTGTTCAGCCTGAAGAAGAGAAGGCTGTGAGGGGACCTTATAAATGCCTACAAATATCTGAAGGGTGGGTGTCAGGAGGATGGGGCCAAGCTCTTTTCAGTGGTGCCCAGTGACAGGACAAGGGGCAATGGGCACAAACTGAGGCACAGGAAGTTCTGTCTGAACATGAGGAAGAACTTCTTCCCTCTGAGGGTGACGGAGCACTGGAACAGGCTGCCCAGGGAGGCTGTGGAGTCTCCTTCTCTGGAGATATTCAAGACCCGCCTGGACAAGGTCCTGTGCAGCCTGCTGTAGGTGACCCTGCTTCGGCAGGGGGGTTGGACTAGATGACCCACAGAGGTCCCTTCCAACCCCTAGTATTCTGTGATTCTGTGATTCTGAGTGATAGAGCAGCTTGGTGGGCACCTGACATCCAGCCAAGGTCAACCCACCACATCTGTACTTCATCAATTTGTCTAAGAGGCTGTTATAGGAAACACTGTTGAAAGCTTTGCTAAAGTCAAAGTGAACAACATCCCCTCTTCTCTCCTCATCTACCAAGGCAGTCATTTCATCATAGAAGGTGATCAAGTTGGTCAGAAATTACTTCCCCAGTGTAAATCCATGCTGACTACTTGTCCTCAATGTGTTTGGAAATGGCTTTCAGTACTATTTGCTCTATCACCTTTGCAGAGACTGAGGGGAGGCTGACCAGCTTGTAGTTCCCCAAGGTCTCTCAAGCTCACCGATTTGTTCCTGCCATTGCCAGTTGCTGCATCTACAAAAGGCCCTTTTATAATTTAACTGTCATTTAACCAGAGTTGGCAAATATCCTCGGACATGCTATTCAAAACATTCTCCTAAAATATATCACAGGATAAAAATGCTTGTAATTTATCCTAAGATGAAGTTTGGGGGAAAAGAACAAATGGTGCAACATCCAAGCTTCCACTTTACAACACTACTAGTTTATTACCAATCAATTATAGGAACATTTACATTATCTGAAGTAAGGGAGGGTTGAGATTCCACTAGGCCCATTAAAATCCAGCTGATAAAGGCAGATGCTCTGTAAGCACTGCAAGAGGCACTGTCCAACATGGTGCAAGGATGTTTAAAATTCTCTAGCAGGACATGAGGATGTCGATGCAGCCTAGTAACTGAATTAGCTTTGCATTTATGGGACACTGCAGCTGAGCTAATCAGCCCTCCCAGAATGAACGAGCTCTGCATGTAAACAACTGGTGTCTCTGGTTGATAAACTTTGAGTTGCCTGTAACTTAAATTAGAAAAGGAACAGATAAAATAAATTCCTCTACATTTATTCTGGTATAAGCTGGTATAAGCTATACAAGCAAAAGGATTTTTTTTGCTTCTAAGAACTTTCAACCTCTTAAAGAACAATTCCTAGCAATCATATTGGCCCACTTATAGACAGTTTTAAAAGCCCTAACAGATGATTATAAAAGAAGCAGCAGGTATTTTTGGAACACTTCTAGTTCCACTAAGAAGCAGGATGCTCTAGTAGTGTCACAGTGGGACAGAAGAAATAGCTGGTTGTTAGCTTATGGACTGACTAGTGCGAAGTAACATTTGACAGTCAGAAATGGTTTTCTGTCACCACCCCTGAGGTGTCTACACCCAAGACTTCATAGAAGCATAGAATGGCTTGGGTCAGAAGGGACCTGTGTGTTGGAAGGGACCTTTAACGATCATCTAGTCCAGAACACCCCCCCCCCCCCCCCCCCCCCCCCCCCAAGTTCTTTAAGAGCTGGCCAGGGAAACTTCTGACTTCATGGAAATAATTTTAATCTTCAGAAATTTTAAGAGGCTGGAAGCATGCCACTGTTTCAGCAGGGCACAGAGGGGTGACCAGATACCTGCAGACTACTTTCCTTGATGTCACAGGCAAAATAATGGAAAACTGATAAGGCACCTGATTAATAGAGAATTCAAGGCTAGATATACAGTTAATGCCAGGCAACAGGGTTGTGTGGAAAATAAGTCTGTTTAACAAAAGCCTATTTAATACTTAGAGATTGTTTGGCTGATAAAGGTAACAGTGGGCACGTCACACAACTAAATCAGAGAGTATGACAGAACAAACTCAGCACTCACCATTAGCAGAGCACATGCTACAACATCCTCCCTGAAACAGGTGTTTATAGTGAGGTTCTGCAGGATCAATATCAGGCTCAGCTGTGTTGAACTGTCTCAGCAATCTGGAAATAAGTACAAAGTCACGGCAGCTAAAATGTTTTGTGAAAAAGGTTGGAGGAATGGAAAATAACAATGAGGTTAAGGTGGTTGTACAGAGCAATTTCAGATTCTGGTCACATGAAAATGCATCGCATTTTTCATACAGCCAAATTACAAGGTGAGAAAATTTGGACCAAGGGCTGCAGGGAGCCCGTACAGAAGAGTGTCTGTCTCCAGGCACGCACCGACTCTAAAGGATGATCAAGCAGTCCAACATGAATTCCCAGGATGATGCTGAGACATGAGAGACTAATGCAGCCCACAGACGTTAGGAATTTTAATGGCCTGGGCTGTATGAAGGCTAGACACAATGATATCATTACCCTTCCTGCCTTTAATGCCATGAATCAATGTATGGCATCTATACCAGAAGGGCTTGCTTCCACAACTGAAATGGCAACCCTTTCAAGTACAAATGTTGCTGAAGCCTTGCTTCTGCATGCATATTAACACAATCTAATGCATTGGATCCCATTTCTAGACAGCATCTTCATGAGTTTCACCCCAAGTCTAAATGTAGCAGTAATCCTTGGTACGCCCAAGGGTAACATCTCTTGAGACAACCCCACTTTGCATCCAAGATTTTCAATTGTTCCACTATAACTAGAGAGAATTCCTAATTCCCTGCAAACTCAAATCAAACCTTAAAGTCAAGCTTATTTTTTTCATGCAGAGCCTCTCCTTTACAGAGTCTGAGTATGACTGGATACGTTGTCTCTCTGAGGCTACTGGAGTGCGCTTTGGAGAAAGGTAGTGCTGTTGATGCAGGTGTCATGGGTTAAGGCTGTAAGAACAGTTTGCAGAGAAGAGCAGTACTTTTATTAGACCAAGTGATGTAACTGGGGGAAAGAACAGGCAACAAAGAAAATACAAGCTTCAGACTAAATAGTGAAAAACTGTTCTGAACTTCATCTCAGTTGGATTAATTATCCAGTGAGTCTGAGGTGCAAGGGTTGGTAGTCAGGAAAGTAGAAGAGAGTGTTAGCAAGAGAAGGGAAGATATACTGCATCCTGAGTCTGTGAAGAATAGATGGTTTTCATTTCTTGTCTGTAACACAGAAGTAGAGCAGACTTCTGAACCAGGAACAGGGTGATATTCTTAACGCAAGTGGTTCCCCCCCACTCCCAAATGTGACTGGCAAATAGAATGCCAAAACACCAGAACAGTGGTTTCCAGGCTGTGGTACATGGACTGCAGGCTACTTAAGAAATCTGCAGTAGGTGACTGAGAAAAGCAATCCTGAAGTTAGATTAAACGTATAGTCCAGTGTGATTTGCAGCTGCACTGGATTAGTCTTCAGTAGCTGGAAAACTGAAAAGGTCGCAAATCCTTGTAACAGCAAATAAAGTCCTGACACAGGCAGTAGGTAGAATTTACCTGCCAGGCCTGGTCAAACCTTTTCTGTGTTTAGTGCGGGGTCTCCTCTCCAAGCCTGATGTACTGAATATTTGGAGCGAGGGTCAGTATCCCTGAGCCCCATTAGTTTATTCCTTTAGCTCTCCTCTGGAAGCTTTGGCAGTGAAACATGCCATTTTCTCATTTCTATTTACTCAATGTACAGCAGAGAGGAGTCTACAATGCTTGTGTCCTGGTATCCTTGTTTAATTTTCTCCTATTCCAAATGCTCCTGGGCTAAATTCTGTGTGATATTCAGAGACACACTCCAGCTGGCACCACACCATCTGACTACAGCATCCCAAGAGCTCTCAGCCTTTGTTGTTGCATGCTGCACATCAAATATCCATCTTGATTAGCAAAGGACTGCCAAGTCATGATGAAAGAATGCTAATAATATTGATTAAATCTGCACAGATTATGGAGCTGCAAATATGTTTGTCACGAAGCTTGTGAAACTTTGTTTAGAGCTATAATTAATTCCCTCCCCCCAACACTAATAAAACAAAATATCAACAGCTGCCTCAAGAAAAATCAACACTACCTGTGCGCTATTTGGTCTGAATTTCAATTTAGTTCTAAAAGACCCTCTATCTTATTGGGAAAAGATGGGAATAGGGAGGTCTTGCTGCTTCTGAGCAGTAGGAACTGTCATAGCTCCTGCTCATCTATGTAATAAATATCAAGGTCAGTCCAGGACACAGGCTGCTTAAATCTGTCTACTCTGTCTAGGCAGAGAAGGCAGAAGCATGAACAGCACTGATTGATTGATTAATTTTCAGATATTGCTTAGGGTAAAATGGGATTTTATGTCCTCTCTACTTACGTGGAGAGTATGGGGTCAAGGGACAGAGGATGAGCAAACAGCAGTAAAGGAAACAAGATCACAGAAAAGGTCAAAAACCATGGGACATATCACTGGAGGCACCAGAAGTTGAACGGTCTGCTATCCGGTGCCCCCATCACCTTCACCAATCCTGCCTACTCAGCAGAGTATCAAGAAGGGACCAATTTCTACATAGGCTGTGAGTCCTGCCTTAAAATGCCAGGCCTTACAAAAGGATGCCAGAAGGGTACAACCGCTACATTTTGGGCAACCAGAGGTGCTGTACGGAATAGGAAAAATGCACAGCAGGAAAAAGCCTAAAGGGAAAAAGTTCTTTTTTTTTTTTTTTTTCCTGGCTCACAACCTGAAACTCCTCTTCTTAGGGAGTCAAGCAACCTTCCTTTCTTGCCATCTGTCCTGTCACCATTCAGTTTAGGCTGCCAGAAGCTGCATCAAGTGCTCTGACATACTTCTGCTGTGTCACCCCCTTGCCATTCTCCATTAGTCCCTATCATACTCTCCTTGCCCCTTTTTCTCCTGTGGTGCAGCTGTCCTTTGTCTTGGGATTCCTCCATGTCAATTGCGTGCTTCCCTGTGTCCAGTCTGGCAAAAGAAATTAACATAAGTGCAGATTTGGTTCCAATTTCCTGACTGCTCAGGCAACTCAGTCTCAGCAACTGTAGAGAGAGAACGTGAGGGAGCCTTTTGATTATCTAGTCATGCAGATTGTTTGGGATATCAAAGAGGTCTGGGATGAAGTCTCCAGGAGAACAATAACTAGAGAAGGAACAAGGGAGCTCTAGAAATCCCAAAACCCACATCAGCTCAGCTTGAACATTGTCTGGGACCGAGGCACCAAATATAATGAACATAATCTGGCAACCTGAATAGCCTTTAATCTGTGACATAAACCACTCCTGCCAAAACCATGCAGGACAGAAAATAAAAGCCACCTTAAAATAAGAAGTAAAACCTAACACCCCCACACACCCCCACCCTGAGCTCTGGGGGGTTTTATAGGTTTTACTTCAAATCGCTCTTTCGGCCAGCAAGAGAGGAATTGGGCCATGATTCTGAACATTCACAATGTTCCTAAATCCATCCCGCCGGGGCCCAGGCTGCACCCGCAGACCTCTGTCTCCCCGCGGCCTGACAGAGCGCTGAGGCGGGGCCGCTTGTCCCCACAGATGCCCTTCCCGGTCGGACTCCGCCGGCACGTCAACCCTCCACAGAGCGACCCCAGGAACGGCTGCAGCCTTGCCCCAGAGTCTCCCGCAGAACAGCCGGCGGCAACAAGCCAGCACTGACACCTCCCAGGAGCGGGGAAGCCGCGCAACCCCTCACAGAGATGCTCCCCATGCCCCTTTTACTCAGCACAGCCATTAACGGAACCAACTGTCCTCTTCCGCCACGCGCGCGTTGGGGGGAGGGACGGATGAAATCCCAGTCACGTGAGGGGGAAGGGGCCGGCTTCCCATGCCCTGCTCACGTGATGCCGGGATAGGCGGAAATGCTGGTGGATGGGTGGGCGCTGGCAGCGTTTGAGGGACGAGGCGGGCGGAGGGGGGTGTGTGTGGGGTATGGTAGGCGGTCACGTCACGTCACGTCACGTGGTTGGGGAGTGGCCTCGCGCGCGCGTGTGGAGGAGGGGGAGCGAGTTAGGCAGGCAGGCGCGGGGTGGTCACGTGACGGTGGTGGGTGCTGTCGCTGCTGCTGCTTTGTGAGCACATTGGGCAGGTACCGCGCGGGGGGGGGGAACGGGGACGGGACGGGACGGGTTGGGCTGGGGCTGCACGCGCCCGCAGGGTGAAGGGGGGGGGGGGCGCGCGCGCGTCCCCCTCCCTCACTGCTTGCCCCGTGCGCGCGGCGGCAGCGGCGGTGGACCCACGCGCCCAGGGAAGGCTCGGCGCCCCTCCCACACCCAATGGTCCGGGGGCGGCTGTTGCTCCTTTAGCGGTCTGAGGCCCCGAGATGGGCCTGCTGCTGGGGCCGGTTCCCTGTCCCAGTGGGAGCTTTTGTCCGGCGACGGATGTCTGCTAGGGTCGCCCCTTCCCGGCCGCGGGGGGTGGCGGCGTGAGAGGAGGTGGCTCTGCCCTACTTTTCCTGGTAGCTGCCTGGGGGAAGCTTCGCCCTGCCCTAGATTGCTGCCTCCTTTTTTCTTCTCAGGGGCACGGGTAGGGGTCGCTGAGTAGGCCGCGGTTGCGGGCAGCTCCGACCCGGGCTCCTGTGGGGAGGGGGAGCTGAGCCGACCCCCGGTGGGTGCCGGGAGAGGTGGGTTAGCTTTCTGCCCTCTTGCGTTCTGGGGAGGGGGTCCTGCACCCCATCCCCTTGTTTCTCATCTACTTATAGCTGCGGTTTTCTCTTTTGATGGGTTTGTACTTCTCTTGGCTCCATGGGTTTGGGGGTGCAAAGAAAGAGGGGTGCAGCTGGACCCCTCAGAAGAGAAGCGGGGCTGATGGAGGGGAGTATGCTTTTAGGCCTCTTCATAATCTCGGGTCAGGCCGAAGGAGTGCTGGCAGCACGGGAAGGGAAAAAGTGGGTGAATAACTATCGATTTGTGCCTTGTATAGGGCTTTACTTCCATGTTGTCTTTCCCTATCTCCTTCCCGTGTGCTTCCTCGCTGATGGGGGTGGGGTAGGGCAGCTGTGTCACTGTCACAGCTACAGAATTCAGTGACAATAGCATCTCGGCAGCAACAGTAGGTTACTTGAAGGCATGGTGACGATTGAACCGTTCTCTGTTAACCTTATCCACTTAGTCCTTTCTCGCCCCCGATTATGTGTGCTTGCTGAGAACTGGAAGTCAGGTCAGGGCTTATGGACTGGCTGATGTTGCAGTTAAAAACAAAAAAGAAAGCTGTGTTTGCTGTTGTTGCTGAAGAAAATTACAGTAGGAAAGTGAACTGGTGGAACCCCTTCTGTAAGAAACTGGATGTAGAAAGGGACCTGGTGCACCTTTGAGCCTGATGGCAAGGATCTGAACTCTGTGATGTGAAATAGATTTTTAAATATGTGCTGAAATGTTTGCAGTGCTGTTGAATGCCACCTGGGAGTTGCTCAGGGTGAACCTGGCTTGAAGCTTCTCTTTTGTAGGCGCGTGAACATCAGGAGCATGAATGTGCAGAGCCCTCTTGGTTATGTTCAAAGGAACACGCAGTCTTATGGAATAGAAACTTCGGGTTTGGTGTGGAGCTATGTAAGGGGAAGCTCATGAGGGTCAGCTCGCTTTGTCTCTAGCTACCAAGCAGCAATGGGTCCCTAGTTATCTCAATTTGAGTAAAGGCTGAATGCTTATAGTATAGCAGCAGATCAAGGCGATGGCCTCTGGGGCAGTGGTGGCTGGTGAAATGGAGGGATCGCCCTGGTGTGAGAGCAGCTGTTTTTTCAAAAAGAGAAATTGGAGCTTGATGTGTGTGGAGAGAAGGGGGGGATGTGCAGACCTGGAGGAGCAGCGCTTGCCATTGAAACAGAGCCCTTCACAACAAACCGGCAGCGACTCAGCCTTTTGAGGCTTTGCTTTTTTAGTATTTACTAGGCCCTTTTAGCAATTCCCTTGGTTATATCATGTTCTCTAGTGGAATCTGGGTTTGGATTCCTACCTGGCTGGCTCAGTATTTATACCTATTATTTGACCTAACTTTGTTAAAGAATATATTTTTAACCTTACACTAGGTAACTTGAAAGCAAGCAAGGCTAAATCACTTTGCAGCATTAATGATGTTTGTGACTCCTGGAGGGTTACATGGAGAAACTGGATTAACTGGTGTAAACCAATTTTGATGCATAGTCTGGAAAATGAGCCAACTTCTGTGTTTATAATCTCAACAATCTTGGTAACTTAAAGGAGGGAGGGAGGACTGGGAATTGAGCAAGCTCTCTTCTGCTTTGTTCTAGTTGCAGTTTTATCAGCGTATTGATTAAAAAAATGTTTATAGTAATAAAAACAAAGGCATGGAAATTCAGAAATTTCGACTGTTTCACTTGCATTGTTTTGGCCAGTCCTCAAAAAAAGCTCCTGGTGCTGCGAGTTGCAAAAGGATTTGACCATTCAAGGGGACTTTAGTGGCGAGTCTGTAACTCCAAAATCTAAGGAAGCTAAGGGAAAACTCAACAAAAAAATCTTGTCTGTTACCAGAAGCTTTTTTTTTTAATTTTTCTTCCAATTTTTAAGCTACCCTTTTAGAACTGAGAAGCAGATTTTTGATGTTTTACATTTCTTCTGTGGACTTTTATGTGATGCTTTCCTCATAGAATGCCATTTTTTGGTATGTTTTATATTTGTTGCTAGTGTCCACCTAGTGATATTGATCATAGCAGAATAATATGCTGATTATAATGCTTGAGAAATATATGTATCGTAGACTATTAATACTCTGTTAATAATTAGTATTGATAGTATTACTATTAGTAATAATGTTTACTTGCAATTTCAATAATGTTTATTACCAGTGCTTGGAATAGGTTCTTCATGAAAGAATAGGAGTACAAATTTATATATTTTATTAATCTTTTTATTTACCTTTGTCTCTTATTTGGTTAAAGCACATGAGCGGGACTCTGAAGACCTGTGTTCTGCACTTGGGTTTGCAACAGCATCGTATGACCTTGGTAAAAGAGAAGCCAAGTGAATTGTCCCCTTTATAAGATGACAGATTAAAGAAACTCAGCGTTGTATTTGTATACTTCAAAACTATTGAATGGAAGGTGCTAGAGTCAATACAAGTAATATCCACTTCAGTGTTGTTATTCTGTTGGAGCTTTTTGTTGATTCCCCCCCCCCCCCCCCCCCCCCCCCCCCCGATACAATCTGCTCATTTGTAGCCCATTGTGTCCTCTTTGCTTTTTGGAGATCACAGAATGGTAGGGGTTGGAAGGGACCTCTGTGGGTCATCTAGTCCAACCCTCCCGCCGAAGCAGGGTCACCTACAGTAGGCTGTAGAGGACCTTGTCCAGGCGGGTAATCTAATGATCTAGTTTGGACTTGAATTTTTTTTCATATAACTTATGCTCATTTTCATATAACTTCCCTAAACAGGTTATGCTCATTAAATTGAGAGCCAGGATGAAAGGTTGTGAAGTAGCTCCTTTGCAATTACTTAAAGCTTATATTTTACGAAAATCGTACAAAGGGTTTCTCCATTTTGCTCTAACATGAAAGTCCACGCTCTTTAATTTTGGCTATCTAAACTGGCAGTTTGTCAGAACTTCCCGTCCACCTGGGGCTCCTGCAGTCCATTTTACAGTCTTTTTGCAGTTTTACTGTGTGTGGTGTAGGTTTCATCTAGAACATTTCAGTTGTATTTCTTACGACTAAAATACTGTTCCTGGCAGTAGGATGATGCTTTAGAGACCATATTGAGATTGCTTTTGAGCAAAGAAAAATATTTTTTTTTTCCTACTGTATTTGTTTTGTTAAGTGTTTTGAGGATGGTGGATATAATAATATAGAATGAAGCATATGGCTTCTGAAAGCTTTTTTGTTTCCTCTCTTTGGTTTTAAATGTTAACTGAATCATGACTATTTCATGGTAAACACTTGACTGTATATTATCACATTGTCCATGTTTCCCTGTATTTGAAGACTATTGCTGATTTTTTTTTTCTTTCTGCATTTACATTCTTCCTTGATTTTCAAACTTGCATGTTGTCTTAGATGCAGTTTCAGCAACATGAATCTGAAAGGAATCCTGGTGCCAAACCCTACTCTGCTGTCGGGCTGTACATAATATATCGTATTTGAGAAATTCTGGCCATGCTTTTGATGGGTTGTATGCCAAGGGACAGGTGTCTGCTGTTACTGGGCTTTTATTTCAGCTTTCAGTCACACATTCTTCAGATCACTGACTTGTGATCCACTTTGAGACTGACATAAGGGGGATCTAAGTTACTGGTGTTAACTTTGGATGACTAAATGTGATGAGGGGGAGTAGTACTGCACTTCCCAGTCTTGTGCTTCACTTTCTTTTATAAACCACTGAATGAATTTCTGAGTGTTTTGAACATGGGGTAAGTGCCAAGGGGTAGCTGTCTGAAGTTCAGTTTAGAGAAAGATTAAAATATTATGAGCTTGGTGAAGGCAAGTTAATGAGTATGCAGAAGTGGTGTGTGGGTTTTGTTTGGTGTGTGTGTTGTTTTTTTTTTTTTTTCTTTCAGTGTTTGAGAGAACCTTGTGACTTCTGATATGTGTCTTCAACTGTTTCTTTGCTGCTTCTTGATGTCTAGATAGCAGCCATGCCCAGGAACCTTTCTTTGTGTCTTGGGAAAAGACGCTTATTTCTTGAATAGTTTTGTTATGACTACAAGTATAAAAGTCCTTGCAACTTTATACCTGTACTCCAGTTTTCATTGCTTACTGTTTTATCTGTTGATGTAGTAGTGTATAGTGCTGGATTTAAAGTCCCAGTGACTTTTGTCCTACCTGATTTAATTGAAGATAGACATTCACTTGGTTTTCTTTATGTGACTGTCTGAGCAGAAATGCTAGAGCTTAAGAGTTGTCCCTGATGAAGCTTGTGGGGCATTTTTGATAACAGCTCTTCTGTTATAGGACTTCCTTCGCTTTTTACTTCACTTAATCACAGACTAGTTGAGGTTGGCAAGGACCTCTGGAGGTCATCTTGTCTCCCCCTGCTCAAGCAGGGCCACCTACAGCAGGTTGCCCAGGACTGGTCTGGACATCTTTTGAACATCTCCAAGGATGGAGACTCCACAACTTCTCTGGGTAACCTGTGCCAGTGCTCGGTCACCCTCACAGTAAAAAAAGTATTTCCTGATGTTCAGATGGAGCCTCCTGTATTTCAAGTTTGTGCCCATTGCCTCTGGTCCTGTTCGCTGGTCACCGCTGAAAAGAGCCTGGCTCTGTCTTTGCACCTTCCCTCTTGATAGGTGGAGAGGTGGGTTGGGTTTGGGATATGTGTTTTGAGAAAGTGCTGTAAAAATGCAATAAGATGTGTATTTCAAATCCAAATAATTTCTGTGCTTGCAAATAAGGAGTAATTGGCTGTCTTGGCTCTAGCTGAACTGAAGATTATAATTCAGTTCTATGAGGGAAGAAACAGGTCATAAACAGGCATATTGAGCAGTTCATTTTATGGAGCTATGTGCATCAAAATTATTTTTAAAAGTACTTTTTAATGAGACTAAAGCCAAAACTTTGCAGAATTACAGAAGTCCTGGTAAATGAGAAGTGAACTGGATCAGCCTATTTTTCTTATTCTTGCGAATTCAGCCCCCTTCCCCCAAATCCCCAGGACTCCCACAACTGTAGACAAAGGTTAAAATAAAGCTAGATGGTTAAAATTACTTCATAGTTAGGGATATTGAATCTGAGAAGTGCTGGGACGGCTCTTTTAGTACAGTCCTCCGAAATGAAACATCAGTGAGATTTAGTTTCTGCTAGAAAACCTACCTCAAATATTTATATGACTTGTCTCCCTTGATGATTCTGTTGATTGCTAGGGAGTGCTTTTGAGTACTTCAGTCATGGGAGAGAGAGGGAAGCAAAAACGTCAAACTTCTATATTTCTTCTCAAAAAACATAAAAATAACTGATCAACAGAAGGCATCCTAAATGTTTCTCTAGTTATGAAATGACCTACCTATTATAAAATATGATAAAATGTAGGGCAAGAAACCACAGAACCTTTTCAGTTGATTTAAATATCTAAGCAAAAATTGAGCACAAAACCATAGAGTGACTCATCTTACCTTGCAGGCCAGAACAAGTAGGTTTTGAACATTAAATCAGATTGTGGTAACTAAAACCTTTTCTGCCTAGCAAAAACCAAGTAGCTGTTTGAGATTGGAGCTGAATGTAGGAGAGAACAAATGAAAGGGTTTAGCAAATGGAGTTGGCATTGTTTTCCTCACCAGGGCTTTGTTAAGGAGTGATGGGTGACCAGGAACTGGTTTTATGGTTGTAGGTCCCCTTTATTGACAGACCCTGATTGAAAAGCTGACATGCAGCTCTTCCTCCCCTTCCAGTTGCTCCACTGGAGCTCCATTGGAGAAAAGTTAGGATCAGTTGTTAGCATGTTCTTTTGGTGGTATGTTCTCTCCTTGATTCAACAGACAGGTCTTAATGCAGTATGTAGAGGGACAGAATGAGTTGCCTGTGGAGGAACAGGGGGAGGATGTGGCTTGGGGTAGTTACAAGACAGGTTTGGGGTGGGGGGAAGAGTTTGGTATTCTTGATCACTGATTTGATGGATTGTTACTTTGATTTGTTCAAATTATCTGGAGTCTGGCTCATAGCAGCAGAAATCAAGTCATTAATGCTGGGGAACCTTAGGTGTGTCTTCACAAACAAACAAAATTCCTGTTTTGATCAACTGCACTGAAAGTGAGTAATGAAATAAAGCTGGGAATGATGGGCCCTGGTGAAATACTTGGGGATGAGGAAGGGGTCTCTGTTATCCACATCCCTTTTGGCTATTAAATCTGTGTGGTGAATTATTTGATGCTGTGACTGTGTTTCAGTCTTTTGAACTGGTGTTGCTCTGTTAGTGCGTAGCAATTGGGACTTCAGTGTAACGCAAACTGGAAAGTTGCAAGATTGTTTTGCATCTTATTTCTTTTGGTATTCCTATAAATGCATTTTTGTTCTGCATTTATGGGTATGTGTAGTGCAGCATTGACAAGTTGCCTTTTTTTCCCAGAAGTTTATATATGAACAGATATGCTATGAAATACTTTTTTTTTTTTTTTTTTTTTAAGGTAAACTCTTTGTTCTTCTTTAAGGGAGAAATGTTGAAGGGGATAAGCTATCTCTTCTGGCACTCTAATGGTGGGGAAAGTTAGCTTCATTTAGAGATTCACTTAGTCCTTCTGTTGAATAAAATGAGACTTACCACCTCTTACATTTCCTGAAAAATCTCAACTTCAGACTTGTCAATTTCTCTGCCAGGTGAATGAGAACATGTTTAAATCATCATACTGTTCTGCATTTTAAACTACCATTGCTTTCTCAGTTTATTTACAGCGTCATCTCAGCTTTTACAAGTGTGTTTAACAGTCCTCTGTTGTGCTAGAATTTTTATGTAACATTCTGTAAATGACTGAAAATTATTGTTGTGATTAAGAAGCTGTTACTTAAGTTTGTAATGCAGTTTTTAAAACTCGTAATATTTTTATCTTGGTTATCCCTTGCTCGATTTCTGTGTAGATACAGCTTTTTGGTTTGCTAGGAGAAAATTGATGTTTACAACACATCTGCTGGAGTGGTTTTAAAGGTTGTCATTGCCAAAGCATTTGTTCAGTGAAGTTTTTTATAGGTGCAGTATGATCTCTAAAGCTGATACCTGTAATATTTTAATACTGTTGCTAGAATTAGACACTGTAGTTAGCAAAATGTCTATTCCAGATGCAATCTCAGAAGGTGCTGCAATTAATATAAATAAGCTAACTTTCAGAAACTAAGATGCAAAGAGTGCAAGTCCCTTTTCTTTCAAAATGTGTAACTTGATCTTGCAGCAGAGTGCTTGGTCTTTTAGATTGATGGTAAAATAGACAGGTGACTAATATCTTCTTGGGATGTTTTAGAAAATGACTTTCTACATAAGCATTTTAATGTTGCGTTGCACAGTATATAAAGCTGAAACGTCTGTGGAATCAGGGGCTGTTAGTTTAGTACAGCGTAGTAATGAATGACCCTGCAGAATACAAAAATATATTTAAAAGGAAATATAAACTTTAAGAAAATGAGTGAATAAATTTCTGTGAAAAGGAATTTCTTAATGGTCTATCAATAGAAAGGAAATTTTGAAGAAAAACTTTATTTGCTAATTCAGATTTTGCAGACTTTCTTAAAAAATAATATTATTTGCACATTCTTCAATAATATTATAAGCTAGTTTGGCTTGGAAAGAAATGGGGGAGGAGGAGAGTGAGAACTTCCTACCGGAGACAGAAAACGCATGTCAGCCAAACAACATTCAAGTCAGTCCAGACTTGCAGAAAAAGGTAAAGATGGGGAACTGGAACAGTGACTGTGGGCCTAGAAGGCGGCTAAGGATGGTTCCTCCCCACTTATGTTGGAGAGAAAATAAATACTGAATTAAGTGCAATAAAAACTTGGACAGTTTGACATCATACGTGAGTAACTTGTCTTTTTGGTATCTTTAAAAAGATTAAGAAACTAACTACGAAGTGGGAGACAAATTTCGTTTTGCTTTTTTAATGTTAAACACACAAGAACAGCCTGGATGACTTTGTGATGAATTGTGTGGAGGGCACCTGCTCCTTTCTAGCGTGTTGTATGTTTGAAGTTGTAAAGATTGTTAATCCTTCATCTCTTTGGATATTTCTGTATCATTTTGGTATAGATCGGATAGACATGGCCTTGTGGAAAATTCTAGATCAATGGAACAAGAATAAGTGAATTTACACCTGACACCAAGTTGAGAAGTTGTGATCATGAGAAAAATAATGCTCAAAATAAAGTAGGAAAACCTGGGGTAAAATCAAGTTTTCTGACTGAAGCAGGCCAAGATAACGTTTAGTATCAAAGGAAACTAATAAAACCCACCTTGTTTAAAGGTGGACAAAATGCTAAAACTGGTTGTGACCATAGAAGGAGCAATCCAGAGTTGGCAGAGAAATAAAAATGTTCTCTTATGGCTTTTGGTTCTTGGTACTGTTTCTGTGGCTGCTCATCTCCAAGCACCTGACAAAAAATTTGAAAAATAACTCAACTTCTCACAAGGTTTCGCTTTGGAAAACTAAACTGAACCAAATGGCCATGAGTTTTCATCAAGAGTTCATGCACAGTAAATGTTGGAGTGGGAGACGGACCCGGAGTAACGACGGAGTCTCAATGTGAGTATGATTGTTCTCCTTTATTAGTCAGACAAACAGGGTTTATATAGGCAAAGCTACTATTACTTGCACTGCTGGCAACTTCTGATTGGTTAAATTCCCTTAGCCATGCACAGCGATTGGTGAAGCTTCATTTCCATGCGGAAGCGGCGACGTGACTCTCCCTGCGGCAGTGTTCCGTGTTCGCCGCTTTACTTCCTCAAAGTCTTCTGTCAAGGACAGTCCAAGGTCACTCCTCAAGGCCTATCTCTGGTTCAAAGCCTGGGTTGCTCAACGGCACTAAACTATGTCCCTTCTCATCCAGCCAGGACTCCACAAGTAAAAGCATAAGATTGTGAAGGAAGGAAACTTTAATACTGCTTTAGAAACTATTGTTTCTTTTCTTTCTTCTGGAGCTTTATATTCAGTCATATATGTCACTGTGGAAAAAAAATAGGTTTTTATTTTGATGGATTCTCCTCTTGCCTAAGATGAACCTTGAGAAATATCATAATCTGGGGGAAAATTATAGAAAGATATTTTAGAATATCTTGCTTTATTTAAAAGAGTATTTTTCAGCAAGACGTCTTGTTTTATTTGGTTTTCTGAATATGTGAGCATATCACAAGCAGTGATCTGTACTGGTGGTCTTCCCTCAATGTCTAGTTCAAGGAGTAGGGCTCTGTACAGGTGCAGGAATGATACCCGAGCTCTTTGGTATTGCTACCAAAACTCTGAAGCTAGAATAAAAAAATCTAATATCATGAGGTTTTTTGCACATTTTATAGATACAGCCTTATTGATTACTTAATACATTTGCTTTTATATCACTTGTGGCTTGTAATTTAACTTGCTTTTTGTTGTGAGTGTTATAATGTGATCTGAGTGTCGCAATTCTGAATTAATCCTCCCTTCCAAAACCTTTTTATGGTGGCATTTTCTACTTTGTTCCTCGTTGTCAATTCTAGTGTGAATTAACTAGGCGCCCCCTTTTTTTTTAATGCAGTTGAGTGTGTTTCTGCAAGTGTGAGAATGTCACAAATGTCTCTGCTCTTGCTCGTCTATTTTTAATCCTGTTGCTTGTGTCTGTTTCACACACGACACAAACCCAGAGGAACAGGTATGAAGAGGAGATTTGCAATACTGATGGTTCTTCACCACTGAATGTAGTAGTGATGGAATAAACAGCGAGTATACTGTGTATTGACTTGGCTAGTACTTTTTTATTTCCTTAGGCTAGAAAATAAGAGAGCAGAGGACTCAAATGGAGGTGTTCCTTTCCTCCTGTAGCAAGAGGAAATAGAGCGTGTGCATGATTGTGCAAGCACCAGGAACCACCTCTGAGCCGCTGTGGTCTTCCTAACCTGAGATACTGAGTCAGCTGGCAGTTCAGGACAGCATACGGTGTGGTCAGTGATGGGAATACGTTATCTCTTTTACTTTGGTAGCTTTTAGAGAGTGTTACTGGGAAGCGGCAAAATAATTCACGCTCTAAAACTTAAGTTTGGAGTTTTAGAAAGCGGTCATTCTTTATTGCAGCACTGGACGCACAGGGGATAGCTCTGCCCAAAATGTGTGTGCCGAAAACACACAATTACTAGGTATTTATGCTATGTTAACATTCATATTCATTACATTCCCGAGAAATGCTGATAATATTTATGTTTTTTCCGAGAACTCATATGTTAATGTCCTTCACGCATGTCTGTTGGCGCCTCTGGGTGGTTGCCGGGGGTCTTCAGGTGAAGGCTCGTACTCTTCATCACAGTGTCCGCTGGTTGACCTTTGCTTCTGCGCAAACTCAGTTCTAAGATCACATGTACCATGTCCCCCAAGGTTACTTCGTTCCGGTCTTATGGTCATCTTGCAGCCTCCTTATCTCTGTAGTTTTGCGCATCTGCTCTCCCAAGGCCAAGCTGTCTAAAGGGGGATTATTCAGGAGTCTCTTATCTTACAACTGATGTGCGGAAAGCAGACTCCACAATCTGTAAGATTGTAAAGTAGGTATGTTTATTCGGCGACGGGCAGCACGGAGGGGGGGGGGGGGGGGGGGGGGGGGGGGGGGGTAGTCCCACCAAAGTCGTGCGCGCTGAGCAGCAACGTGTCTCTTCAATTTATACAATCAAATATTACATATACATTAGATTTCCCAATACACCTATACATATGCATCTATCCTCATTGTATATCAAAATCAGTTCCGAGAAATTATTTCCATATTATAATTAGTTCCAAGAAGTAATTTCCATAGACTTCTCCCAGCTGCGCTTGCGCAGTGCCTCCTAGTGGTGGTCATCGGGGGTCCCAAGATGAAGGCCCATCCTCTTCATCACGGTGTCCGCTGATTGACCTTTGTTTCTGCGCAAACTCAGTTCTCTTCTG
Source organism: Opisthocomus hoazin (assembly GCF_030867145.1). Taxonomy (NCBI): domain Eukaryota; kingdom Metazoa; phylum Chordata; class Aves; order Opisthocomiformes; family Opisthocomidae; genus Opisthocomus; species Opisthocomus hoazin. The sequence goes on along the minus strand of NC_134453.1, from coordinate 24,103,802 downwards.
GCTCCCATCCATACAGCAGGGTTGGTCTTGACCGGTTCCAGGGGACTCCCAGCCCCTATCAGGAACTAACCCCTTCGTATGGAGATGCAAGACTCTGCTTCAGTTAATTTAGACAATAGATAAGCACTATCAGTTTTTTAAATGCACAGCAACTATTAGGTAATGCCACTTCTATTAAAATCCCTTTTAACCCCTTGCCGAGTTTCGGCATCCATGCAAGGACGGGAACGACTCTCACACACACACTGATACGATGCACAGTCGGATTCCTTTATTATTCCGCTTGTGCGGTTATATACATTTTCCATATCTGTACACGCGATCACGCTTATTTGGATAAGGCTACAGACATAAATCACACGCTGTTCACACGCCCCACATTCCCTTATGATTGGTAACTATGCACTAACGCCAATAGCAACAGACTGCCTCCATGTCCTTGAACACATCTTGTTTTTGCTAACCCACACCATGTGCATTATCAGAACTTTCTCAATGGCTATTCTTAGCTGTCTTTTCCAGCGGCCTGTTCAGTTATGCTGTTTTGCTTAAGCAGCCTAGTCATGCTAATTCTCAAGCCACATCGACCCCAACAACCCCTTCCTTCACAACCTTCCCAATTATTTACAGAGAACCAAGACTTGCTTTGGTTTTAATTAATCTGTTGTGCAGTGATTCTGATGACCTAAAGTGCTAACCTTCTATCTGCATCTGCTACATCTGTTACATTTGCTACATTCACAGGTATCAAGAGGGTTTGTATAAAAAAAGCCTTTTCTATGACGAGGTCAAAAAATTAGGTCCTTCCATCGAAGGTGACAGTAACATATTTGAATTTTCTTTCAGGTCATGCCAGAGCTTTTCTTAAAATACTCCTTAGCAGAGAAACATACTTCAAAAGTGAATTAGCTGTTTTCCCTTCCTCACAGGATCCCCATGATCGTGTTTTCTCAAAGAGAATTCCTATTTTCTATATATTATATATCTATGTTGACCAGTGCAGCCTTTTTATTTTTTTTTCTTTCAGTTCATGACAACAACTGTGGTCTGGTCTGTGTTATGGTCTAGTAAGATCCTATAGTTCTGACAGTTCTGAGAGTGGCGCTTAGAAAATAACATGCAGTTAGTCTAACTGGGTCTCTTAGTTTCATTACAGTCATTGGTAAGTGCTAGTAACTACTGCATCTTGCAGGCCCTTGCAAACATGGGACTTATAATTAGTTAGGACAAGGAGCAGGACTTCATTTTTTCTGCATGTGGAAGTCCAGCCAGTTGCTATCTAAAATGGTGGTGTTCTTTCAGAAAGGCAGCAAAAGATGAGAATAGTGATTTTGTAGATGTTGATGTCTGTCCTGGGTTCGGCAAGGACAGGGTTAATTTTCACCAGAATCCAGGAAGGGGCACAGCCGGGTGGGCTGACCCAACCCCAACCTGGCCAAACAGAGCCGGATATTCCATACCATGTGCTGTCATGCTGGGTTCCGGTGGGGGGAGGCGAGAACTCTCTCGCGGCTAGGGAGGGCAGAGCGGCGGTTTGGTCCGAGGGAGCGGCTCTGTTCTGCGGGGCTCTGTTCTGCGGGTTTGTTCTGTGTAATCCCCTTTTTCTGTATCGTTGTTGTTCCTGTTCCCTTTGTTTGCTGTTCTGTTAAACTGCCCTTATCCCGACCCACCAGTTTCTGCCTGTTTCTTCTCATTCTCCTTCGCACGCTGACGGGGGGAGGGGCGGCTGCGTGGAGCTTTTGCTGCCGGCTGCAGCCCAAACCAGAACATTTAATTTGGCGCCCAAGCGTGGGGCGGGGCTAACGGCAGGGCTGAGCAGTGTGTTAAAACAGCTTTCTTAGATTTTTTTAATTTTTTTGTTAGATGCATTTACTGCGTTAGTTAAGTACTTGCCGGTAAAAATGTTGCTGACTTTGATCAGATGGCTGTGGCTTTTGAATCCTTATTTGCTGTATCTGTTCACTGCTATGCTGTTCATTATCACTGGAAAAAGGACCAAGATGATGATTTTGCTCTACTGTACGATATCAACTTATGACATGATAACACCACTGTGCATGAAATTAGGCTTGTATTTGCATGCGGCACTGTGGTCATTTCCATACCTCGGATACTATGTCTTAGCATTTATTAATAATCAAACCCACTCTGTGGGGAAAACCGGAGGGGATACCTTCCCCCACTTTTTCACCCCCCCTCTCTCCTTTAGGCTGGTCCTAACAGCTTTTGAGAATTTTGAGTACCTGTGGGATGCTCAGGCCAGCGTGCTCCTACTGTTCTGCCTCCTTAATGGGTTTCAGGTTTTGTTTAGGGTTAAACAAGTCGTTAAGAACATCTGGCAGAGACCTGCCCCGGGGCTGGATAGCTCTGAGTGGCTGGGTGTGTGGGACAGCATGGGCAGATGTCTAGGGCAGTGGGCACCCCCGGTGTGTTTTAAACTCACCCCTGAGCAAGTGCAGGATCCGGACAAACTAGTAAAATATCTGCAAAAAGTGTGCTGCCACCCTGGGAACCCCAGAGAGACACAAATCACCGCAATGTGCTGGGGTCTGGCCCACACCTACCAAGCCCTGTTCAACCTGATTCAGTGCCCTAAAGGGGAAGGGGGGGAAACGAAGCAGCAAGCACTGGGGCTGGCGCTGCCCCCCCAGCCGGCCCTGCAGCCCCTCCAGCCCAGCAGGCAATCACAGCCCTCCGACCGGCACCACTGCTGCCGCTGCCATTGGCATTGTCCCGGCTTCCCTGGCGGGCACAGCAGCTGCTCCAGCCGCAGGCATTGCGGCTGAGCCCAATGACCAACCTGTGCCGGTAGCAGTCGCCCCTGTAAAACTAAAGAAAGACAGAAAGAGAGCAGATCGCTCCGGGAGGGATGATGATGAGCCAGGGTCATCACGGGAGATAGAGATCACCACCCGGTCCCTGTCCCTGAGTGAGCTGCGAGACATGCGGAAAGATTTCAGCCGCCACCCAGGCGAACACATTGTCACCTGGCTGCTGCGGTGCTGGGATAACAGGGCCAGCAGTTTGGAGTTAGAGGACAAGGAAGCCAAGCAGCTGGGATCCCTGGCCAGGGAAGGGAGCATTGACAAGGCCATTGGGAAGAAGGAACAAGTCCTCAGCCTCTGGAGGAGACTTCTCTCAGGGGTGAGGGAGAGGTACCCCTTCAGTGAGGATGTTGTATGCTGTCCTGGCAAGTGGACCAACATGGAAAGGGGTATTCAGTACTTGAGGGAATTAGCTGTGTGGGAGCTGGTTTACTATGAACCAGATGATGACCAGTTACCCACAGACCCAGATGAAGTCCAGTGAACAGCATCTATGTGGAGGAAGTTTGTGCGGAGCACCCCATCCTCATATGCCAACTCACTGGCAGTCGTAAACTGGAAAGGTGAGGAGGCACCAACAGTGGATGAGGTGGCTGTCAGACTCCGCCAATATGAGGAAAGTCTCTCTTCCTCCATTGTCTCAGCTATGGAGAAACTGGCCCAGGAGGTGCGGCAAATCGAAGAGAACATGTCCTATTTCCCACCTGTACGGGCCAGTGTCTCAGCTATTAGGGGCAAACGTTTCTCTGCTCAGGAGAGGGAATACAGAGGCTACACACCGCGGGGCATCCTTTGGTTCTACCTGCGTGACCACGGAGAGGACATGAGGAAGTGGGAAGGAAAACCCACCTCAAGTCTAGAGGCACGAGTGCGTGAGTTGCGAGGTAATACAATCACAAAAGGGGATTCTTCCAGGAAAAATGCCACTCCAGTTTCCAGCAGCCAGCTCTCCAGACCAGGTAGACAGTTTGATCTTGATTCCGATCCTCTGGAGGGGACCTCCAAGTCATTTTTACAGGAAGTGAGTAGCAAATTCTCTGACGAGGATTAGAGGGGCCCTGCCTCCAGCCAGGTGGAGGAAAGGGACAACCGCGTTTATTGGACGGTGTGGATTCGGTGGCCTGGCACGTCAGATCCACAAGAGTATAAAGCTCTAGTGGACACTGGTGCACAGTGTACTTTAATGCCATCAGATTTCAAAGGGTCAGAGTCCATTTGCATTTCGGGAGTGACGGGGGGGGTCCCAAGAGCTGAGTGTACTGGAGGCTGAAGTGAACCTCACTGGGCAGGAGTGGCAGAAGCACACCATTGTAACTGGCCCCGAGGCTCCATGCATCCTTGGTATAGACTATCTCAGGAGAGGGTATTTCAAGGACCCAAGGGGGTATTGGTGGGCTTTTGGCATAGCTGCTGTGGAGACGGAAGAAATTAAACAGCTGTCCATTTTGCCTGGTCTCTCAGAGGATCCTTCCGTTGTGGGGTTGCTGAGGGTGGAAGAACAACAGGTGCCAATCACAACCACAACAGTGCACCGGCGACAATATCGTACCAACCGAGACTCCCTTCTCCCCATTCATCAGCTGATCCGCCAGCTGGAGAGTCAAGGAGTGATCAGCAAAACTCGCTCACCCTTTAATAGTCCCATATGGCCAGTGAGAAAATCTACTGGAGAGTGGAGACTGACAATAGACTACCGTGGCCTGAATGAAGTCACACCACCGCTGAGTGCTGCTGTGCCAGACATGCTAGAACTTCAATATCAGCTGGAGTCAAAGGCAGCCAAGTGGTATGCTACAACTGACATCGCTAATGCATTCTTCTCCATCCCTTTGGCAGCAGAGTGCAGGCCACAGTTTGCTTTCACCTGGAGGGGCATCCAGTACACCTGGAATCGACTGCCCCAGGGGTGGAAACACAGTCCCACCATTTGCCGTGGCCTAATCCAGACTGCCCTGGAAAAGGGTGAAGCCCCAGAACATCTGCAGTACATCGATGACGTCATTGTATGGGGTGACACAGCGGAGGAAGTTTTTGAGAAAGGGGAGAAAATAGTTCAGATCCTTCTGAAAACTGGTTTCGCCATTAAGCGAAGTAAAGTCAAGGGACCTGCACAAGAGATCCAGTTTTTGGGAATAAAATGGCAGGATGGGCGCCGTCAAATCCCAATGGATGTCATCAACAAAATAGCAGCTATGTCTCCACCAACCAGCAAAAAGGAAGCACAGGCCTTCCTGGGTGTTGTGGGTATTTGGAGGATGCACATCCCAAATTACAGCCAGATTGTAAGTCCTCTGTACCACGTGATCCGGACGAAGAATGATTTTGAATGGGGCCCTGAGCAACGACAGGCATTTGAACAGATTAAACGGGAGATAGTTCATGCCGTAGCTCTTGGTCCAGTCCGGTGAGGGCAAGATGTTAAAAACGTGCTCTACACCGCAGCCGGGGAGAATGGCCCAACCTGGAGTCTCTGGCAGAAAGCACCAGGGGAAACTCGAGGTCGACCCCTGGGGTTTTGGATTCGAGGATACAAAGGATCCGAGGCCCGCTATACTCCCACTGAAAAAGAGATTCTGGCAGCTTATGAAGGCGTTCGAGCTGCTTCAGAAGTGGTTGGCCCTGTTCTCATTCCAACTCATGAGTTTTTTCCTTTTTTTGCTTCGGATTCTCCTCCGCATCCCATTGGGAAGGGGGGAAAGAGTGGGAGAGTAACTGCGTGATTCTTTTGTTGCAAATCGAGGGAGAACCACAGCAGTCCCCCTTCCACATCATGCTTTTGAGAGCAGCTCTGGATACGTGACCAGTCTTTGCCTAACTCCAGTTTTTTGAAGATGAGCACTTCTTTCTCTTCCAAAACATTGTTGTTGTTTCTTTTGTTTGCAAGACCTATTTGTATATTCTTTTTGTCTTCCTTTGCTTTGGAATGCTCATGTCACGCTACTGCTGTAGCAGTAAAATCTAGACTCATTGTACATGTACAGTAGTCATGCTGTCATGAGGCAGTGTCCTGCAGCATTTTCCTCGCCATGTCATTGTGAGAAATCCTTGACTGAGTAGCTTTGTTATTAGAGTGTAAAAAAAGCAATCATACTGTGAAGGTGTTCACAGAGATTTCTGCGCAGTGTTCTTTACCGCAGTTCTTTGTCCAGAGAATCAAGAAAACAACTTTCTTTAGACTGCTTAAGGAAAAGAATTGAAACTGCAAATGTTTTGTTTAGCTCATTCAGGTGAATATTTAACTTCAGAAGGATTCTTGAAAGTCAGGTGGTATTGCAGTGCCCTGTCTGTCCCTGGACGTTCAGGAATAGATTTAATGTGTCTTGTGGGGTTTGCCACCCTGTGAAGTCAATTTGTATTCTGTTTATCTCTAGCTTTTCTGACTTATTTGAGTATATAAAATGACTAGATTTCTTGCCAAGGAAAAGTTGAACAAAAGATCAAAGAAAGAATTATGACAGCTTAACCTGCCTTTTGTGTTGATATGCATTCAATTACTCTTTGATTCTTTGCCTTCCTCTCTTCCTTCTAAAATCGAAAGCAAAAACCCAACTACATGTGTTGAATAAGACTTATGCTATGGAGACTTTGGGAGGGGATGGGATTTAGTCTCTCTAGGAAAGCTGGGTTTTGAGATACCAATAGTTAGGTACCGCTTTTGGAAACTAGAATAATTGTTGCCATTCCATCACTAGTCTGGTGATGACTTTTTATACAATACCCTATTTGCTGTTGTAGTGTAGGTCCTTGGGCTAAACTTGCTGTACAGAAAACAAAACACTAAAACAAAACCTTGAGTTTTGGGATCATTTTCCTCTTGAATGTCTCTGCTTTCCATTTTTAAGTCTAGTTATTTGATTTATGAGGAAGTGCTGAAACTTGAGTTCCTTAGCACTTGAGAAGCTAAACATACTTGAAGTGAACATTTTTCTTAATTGTTAATCAAGGGATTTCTTTTTCTTTTTTTTTTTTCTTTAAAGTAGAAGTAGACAGTCTTCCTCTGGAGGTACTAGATTGCTGTTAACCTTTTTTTCACTGATGTAATCTTGTGTGGGTTTTTTTTTATTGTCATGAAACAAAGTATGACCATCTTCTTTACACAACAGTTTTGGGAAGTCCAGTCTCTTTAGTGCTTTCTCCTCCTTTTCTGCTAGTGCTCTGAGAGTCTGTTTTAATGTGTATCTATTTCTTCAAAATACAGCTCTTTTGGCTCGATAAAAGTTGCAATATGTCTACAAGGTCAAATATTAACTGCTGATGAGGGTTTTTTGTACTGACCATGACATGGAAACTGAAACATCTGCTTGTCTGAATATTTTTTTTTTATCTTTAGTAAACAGATTTTAATTAAGAGTTGTCTCCCAGTCTCAAATCTTCTTTCCTCATTTGATCTGCAGTTAAAATTAAGTTCATTGCTATGATAAGTCTGCCAAACAGACTTTCATATGAGGAACTGGAGAGAATAAGAAGCTGCTTTGCGAGCAAGGAAATGTTCTTATTCAGCTCCATCTTATTAGTTAGCAATATCCCACTTAATGCTCAAAATTGTAGTCACTACAGTAATTTGAAGGCAGTGGTTAAGTGCCTCCATTCTGCCAGTTGCTTTGGTACTCTAAAGAGCAGGTGTGCTAGAGTGTAAAACCTCAGCCTGGTGTGATGAAGACATGCCCGTGCCTGGGAGTTGTGATATTTCCCTGGTTAGTGCACTGTTGGTGGTGGAGCAGGGCCCTTCAGCTGCTCCTCGCATGTGCTGGGGCTGGGCTGGTTGCTGTGTCTGGACATTGCTTGTAGATAGTGGGAGCCGATTAAGGGTGAATAAACCAATTTTATTTCTAAAGCTCCCTCTATGTCAGGCTGCCAATTGTGCTTTTAAGAAGACTGAATTGTGTCTGAAATAGATTATAACATGTCTGTGTTGGCTTGATGGGGAATGTCAAACTGAGGGTGTGTTTCCACGCTTGTCTGAAGCAAGTGTAAATCCATATCGCTGCCAGGAAGAGGCTTTCACCTTTGCTGGTTTTCTGCTTCAGACCTGTTGTCAAATTGTGCTGCTCATGGGCTGCATGGTCAGCAAGATGAGGATCTTCTTTAAAGATCCCGTTATAATGCTCAGGTTGTTTGGGTTCTGTTCCCACCAGCAGGCTGATCTTGCTGTGCTGTTTCATCCTCCAGGAGTGTTTAAAATGCTCGTGTGCCTGCCTTTGTCCTTAAAGTACCCTTGTATGTTAGGAGAGGGAGAAAAGACACAATCCTCCTCAGGAACCATAGGTTGCCTGGCTATCAGAAGCGTAGGCTATAGTTCAGTGTGTGCTTTACAAACAAGTGTAAAATTCTTTGTTTTAATGTGGATTGCGATATTTTGAGTAGCTTTGGTGAAATTAGAGAAAATAGCTTTAAAATGTATGTCAGAATTTCTATGTACCAGAATTGTAGAATCATAGAATGCTTTGGGTTGGAAGGGACCTTCAGAGGTCATCTAGCCCAATCCCCCTGCAGTGAGCAGGGGCATCTTCAACTAGACCAGGTTGCTCAGAGCTCCGTCCAACCTGGCCTTGAATGTTTCCAGGAATAGGGCCTCCACTACCTCTCTGGGCAACCTGTGCCAGTGTTTCGCCACCCTCACTGTAAAAAATGTCTTCCTTATATCTAGTCTGAATCTACCCTCCCTTAGTTTAAAGCCATTACTCCTTGTCCTATCGCAGCAGGCCCTGTTGAAAATATTTTCCCCCTCTTTCCTATAGGCCCCCTTCAGGTACTGGAACGCTGCTATACGGTCTTCCTGGAGCCTTCTCTCCTCCAGGCTGAACAGCCCCAACCTCTCAGCCTTTCCTCACAGCAGAGCGGTTCCATCCGTCTGATCATCTTTGTGGTCCTCCTCTGGAGCTGCTCCAACAGGTCCATGTCTTTCTTGTGCTGGGGGCTCCAGAGCTGGACACAGGACTCCAGGCGAGGTCTCACCAGAGCGGAGCAGAGTGGCAGAATCCCCTCCCTCGACCTGCTGGCCATGCTTCTCTTGATGCAGCCCAGTATAAAGTTGGCCTTCTGGGCTGTGAGTGCACATTGGTGGCTCATGTCCAGCTTTTCATCCACCAGCACCCCTAAGTCCTCCTCAGGGCTGCTCTCAATCCCTTCATCCCCCAGCCTGTATTGATACCAGGTGTTGAATCTATGTAAATATTATGTTAATTCAGAAATGATGAACAAATTGAGACCCAGTGGAGTTATAATTTCTCAACATGTCTTAAGTCACAGTGAGCTAATTCCAGACAATCGTATTTGAAACTGTTAGCTTGTCTTTCAGAGAGGTTAGTGCTCTCTGTTATGTTCTCTGTTCAGGGGTTTTTTTATTGCTTATTGTGCTAGGTTCAAATTGTGATGAGCTGACTGATACTTAAAAAAACCAACCAAACCAAAACCAAAACAAACCAACCCAAAGGTTAGTTAAATAAAACTTATAAAGTGAAGTTAGTTTTCAGATGTTGGCAGTCCAGTCAGCAAGGTTTATAAAGCAGATTTTAACATAAAGAGCAAAAGTAATTTCTACTGCAAACTCAACTGAAGACTGTCCTTAATGTGTTTTAAAATATAAGTGAACAGCCACGACCAGATAGTCAGTGATAAGCATTGAACTTGCTGTTCAGAGTGTCTTCACATCTACCTAATATTTTGCTTTCCATAGAACATGTTGTCACAAGCTTGAACAACCATCTGACTGTATCTGGCTTTTAGGGTGTGTCCTGGGTTTGGCCAGGACAGGGTTAATTTTCACCGGACTCCAGGAAGGGGCACAGCTGGGGGGGTGGGGGCTGACCCCACCTGGCCAAACAGAGCCCGGTATTCCATACCATGTGACGTCACGCTGAGTTCCGGTGGGGGGGGGGCGGCGCGGCGGGAACTCACTCGCTCGGGAGCGTGCGGCGCCGGTGCGGTCCGAGAGAGCGGGTCTGTTTTTGTCGTGTTTTCTCCTTATTTGTACCGTTGTTGTTCCTGTTTCCCTCTGTTTGTTGTTCTGTTAAACTGCCCTTATCCCGACCCACCAGTTTCTGCCTGTTTCTTTTCATTCTCCTCCGCACGCCGGCGGGGGGAGGGGCGGCCGCGTGGCGCTTTTGTTGCCGGCGGCAGCCGAAACCAAAACATTTAAATTGGCGCCCAGATGTGGGGCACGGATAACGGCAGGGCTGAGCAGCGGGTGTTAAAACTGCTTTCTTAGATTTTGTTAAATTTTGTTATACGCATTTTTCTGTGTTAAATAGTCGCGGGTAAAAATGTTTCTGTCTTTGATCAGATGGCTGTGGTTTTTGAATCCTTATTTGCAGTATGTATTCAATGCCGTGCTGTTCATCATCGCTGGGAAAAAGATCAGGATGATAATTTTGCTCTACTGTACGATATCGACTTATGACATGATAACATCAATGTGCATGAAATTAGGCTTGTATTTGCATGCAGCACTGCGGTCATTTCCGTACCTCGGATCCTATGTCTTAGAATTTGTTAATAATCAAACCCAGTCTGTGGGGAAAACCGAAGGGGATACCTTCCCCCACTCTTTCGCTCCCCCTCTCTCCTTCAGGCTGGTCCTAATGGCTTTTGATAATTTCGAGTACCCATGGGATGCTCAGGGCAGCACTCTCCTTTTGTTATGCCTCCTGAATGGGTTTTGGGTTTTGTTCAGGGTTAAGCAAGTCGTTAAGAACATCTGGCAGAGACCTGCCCCGGGGCCAGATAGCTGTGAGTGGCTGGGTGTGTGGGACAGCATGGGCAGGTGTCTAGGGCAGTGGGCACCCCCGGTGTGTTTTAAACTCACCCCTGTACAAATACAGAATCCGGACAATCTGGTAAAATATCTGCAAAAAGTGTGCTGCCACCCTGGGAACTCCAGAGAGACACAGATCACCACAATGTGGTGGGGTCTGGCCCATGCCTACCGAGCCATGTTCAACACTGTTCAGTGCTTTAAAGGGGAAAGGGGGGGAAGCGAAGCGGCAGGCACTGGGACTGGCGCTGCCTCCCCAGCCAGCCCTGCAGCCCCTCCAGCCCAGCAGGCAGTCACAGCCCTCCCGACCGGCACCACAGCTGCTGCAGCCACAGCTGCAGGGTCTGCCTCGGTTTCCCTGGCAGGCACAGCAGCTGCTCCAGCCCCAGCTCCAGCTGCAGGCATCGTGGCTGAGCCCAATAACCAACCTGTGCTGGAAGCAGTCACCCCTGTAAAACTAAAGAAAGACACAAAGAGAGCAGATCGCTCCGGGAGGGATGATGATGAGCCAGGGTCATCACAGGAGACAGAGACAGAGATCACCACCCGGTCCCTGTCCCTGAGTGAGCTGCGAGACATGCGGAAAGATTTCAGCCGCCACCCAGGCGAACACATTGCCACCTGGCTGCTGCGGTGCTGGGATAACGGGGCCAGCAGCTTGGAATTAGAGGGCAAGGAAGCCAAGCAGCTGGGATCCCTGGCCAGGGATGGGGGCATTGACAAGGCCATTGGGAAAAAGGAACAAGTCCTCAGCCTCTGGAGGAGACTTCTCTCAGGGGTGAGGGAGAGGTACCCCTTCAGTGAGGATGTTGTATGCTATCCTGGCAAGTGGACCAATATGGAAAGGGGTATTCAGTACTTGAGGGAATTAGCTGTGTGGGAGCTGGATTACTGTGACACAGACGATGACCAGGTACCCACAGACCCAGATGAACTCCAGTGCTCACAATCCATGTGGAGGAAGTTTGTGCGGAGTGCACCATCCTCATATGCCAACTCACTGGCAATAATAGACTGGAAAGGTAAAGAGGCACCAACAGTGGATGAGGTGGCTGTCAGACTCCGGCAATACGAGGAAAGTCTCTCTTCCTCCGTTGTCTCAGCTGTGGAGAAACTGGTCAAGCAACTAGAAAAGAATATGTCCTACTCCCCACCTGTACGGGCCAGTGTCTCAGCTATTAGGGGCAAACGTTTCTCTGCTCAGGAGAGGGAATACAGAGGCTACACACTGTGGGGCACCCTGTGGTTCTGCCTGCGTGACCACGGAGAGGACATGAGGAAGTGGGAAGGAAAACCCACCTCAAGTCTAGAGGCACGAGTGCGTGAGTTGCGAGGTAATACAATCACAAAAGGGGATTCTTCCAGGAAAAATGCCACTCCAGTTTCCAGCAGCCAGCTCTCCAGACCAGGTAGACAGTTTGATCTTGATTCCGATCCTCTGGAGGGGACCTCCAAGTCATTTTTACAGGAAGTGAGTAGCAAATTCTCTGACGAGGATTAGAGGGGCCCTGCCTCCAGCCAGGTGGAGGAAAGGGACAACCGCGTTTATTGGACGGTGTGGATTCGGTGGCCTGGCACGTCAGATCCACAAGAGTATAAAGCTCTAGTGGACACTGGTGCACAGTGTACTTTAATGCCATCAGATTTCAAAGGGTCAGAGTCCATTTGCATTTCTGGAGTGACAGGGGGGGGTCCCAAGAGCTGAGTGTACTGGAGGCTGAAGTGAACCTCACTGGGCAGGACTGGCAGAAGCACACCATTGTAACTGGCCCCAAGGCTCCGTGTATACTTGGTATAGACTATCTCAGGAGAGGGTATTTCAAGGACCCAAGGGGGTATCGGTGGGCTTTTGGCATAGCTGCTCAGGAGACGGAAGAAATTAAACAGCTGTCCATTTTGCCTGGTCTCTCAGAGGATCCTTCCGTTGTGGGGTTGCTGAGGGTGGAAGAACAACAGTTGCCAATCGCAACCACAACGGTGCACCGGCGACAATATCGTACCAACCGAGACTCCCTTCTCCCCATTCATCAGCTGATCCGCCAGCTGGAGAGTCAAGGAGTGATCAGCAAAACTCGCTCACCCTTTAATAGTCCCATATGGCCAGTGAGAAAATCTACTGGAGAGTGGAGACTGACAATAGACTACCGTGGCCTGAATGAAGTCACACCACCGCTGAGTGCTGCTGTGCCAGACATGCTAGAGCTTCAATATCAGCTGGAGTCAAAGGCAGCCAAGTGGTATGCCACCACTGACATCGCTAATGCATTCTTCTCCATCCCTTTGGCAGCAGAGTGCAGGCCGCAGTTGGCTTTCACCTGGAGGGGCATCCAGTACACCTGGAATCGACTGCCCCAGGGGTGGAAACACAGTCCCACCATTTGCCATGGCCTAATCCAGACTGCACTGGAAAAGGGTGAAGCCCCAGAACATCTGCAGTACATCGATGACGTCATTGTATGGGGTGACACAGCGGAGGAAGTTTTTGAGAAAGGGGAGAAAATAGTTCAGATCCTTCTGAAAGCCAGTTTCGCCATTAAGCTAAGTAAAGTCAAGGGACCTGCACAAGAGATCCAGTTTTTAGGAATAAAATGGCAGGATGGGCGCCGTCAAATCCCAATGGATGTCATCAACAAAATAGCAGCTATGTCTCCACCAACCAGCAAAAAGGAAGCACAGGCCTTCCTGGGTGTTGTGGGTCTTTGGAGGATGCACATCCCAAATTACAGCCAGACTGTAAGTCCTCTGTACCACGTGACCCGGAAGAAGAATGATTTTGAATGGGGCCCTGAGCAACGACAGGCATTTGAACAGATTAAACAGAAGATAGCTCATGCCATAGCCCTTGGTCCAGTCCGGTCAGGGCAAGATGTTAAAAACGTGCTCTACACCGCAGCTGGGGAGAATGGCCCAACCTGGAGTCTCTGGCAGAAAGCACCAGGGGAAACTCGAGGTCGACCCCTGGGGTTTTGGAGTCGGAGATACAAAGGATCCGAGGCCCGCTATACTCCCACTGAAAAAGAGATTCTGGCAGCATATGAAGGCGTTGGAGCTGCTTCAGAAGTGGTCGGCACTGAAGCACAGCTCCTCCTAGCACCACCATTGCCGGTCCAGGGCTGGATGTTCAAAGAGAGGGTCCCCTCTGCGCATCATGCCACTAACGCTACGTGGAGTAAGTGGGTCGCGCTGATCACCCAGTGCGCCCGAATGGGAAACCCCAGTCGCCCAGGAATTCTGGAGGTAATCATGGACTGGCCAGAAGGCAAAGATTTTGGAGCATCACCAGAGGAGGGGGTGACACGTGCTGAAGAGGCCCCACTGTATAACCAGCTGCCAGAAGATAAGAAACAGTATGCCCTGTTCACGGATGGGTCCTGTCGCATTGTGGGGAAGCAGCGGAGGTGGAAGGCTGCTGTATGGAGCCCTACACGACAAGTCGCGGAAACTGCCGAGGGAGAAGGTGAGTCCAGCCAGTTTGCAGAGGTGAAATCCATCCAGCTGGCTTTAGACATTGCCCATCGAGAGAAGTGGCCAGTGCTCTATCTTTACACCAACTCTTGGATGGTGGCCAATGCCTTGTGGGGGTGGCTGCAGCAATGGAAGAAGAACAACTGGCAGCGCAGAGGCAAACCCATCCGGGTTGCCCCATTGTGGCAAGATATTGCTGCCCATCTGGAGCAGTTGGCTGTAAAAGTCCGTCACGTGGACGCCCACGTTCCTAAGAGTCGGGCCACTGAAGAACATCAAAACAACCACCAGGTAGATCAGGCTGCTAAGATTGAAGTGGCTCAGGTGGATCTGGACTGGCAACATAAGGGTGAACTCTTTATAGCTGGGTGGGCCCATGACACCTCGGGACACCAAGGAAGAGATGCAACATACCGATGGGCTCGTGATCGAGGGGTGGACTTGACCATGGACACCATCGCACAGGTTATCCATGAATGTGAGACATGCGCTGCAATCAAGCAAGCCAAGCGGGTAAAGCCTCAGTGGTATGGAGGACGATGGCTAAAATATAAATATGGGGAGGCTTGGCAGATTGACTACATCACACTGCCACAAACCCGCCAAGGCAAGCGCTATGTGCTCACAATGGTGGAGGCCACCACCGGATGGCTGGAAACCTACCCTGTGCCCCATGCCACCGCCCGGAATACCATCCTGGGCCTGGAAAAACAAGTCCTGTGGCGACATGGCACTCCCGAAAGAATTGAGTCAGACAATGGGACTCACTTTCGTAACAGCCTCATAGACACCTGGGCCAAAGAACACGGTATCGAGTGGGTGTATCACATCCCCTACCATGCACCAGCCTCTGGAAAGATCGAGCGGTACATTGGGCTGCTAAAAACCACTTTGAGAGCAATGTGGGGTGGGACTTTCAAAAATTGGGATACCCATTTAGCAAAGGCCACCTGGTTGGTTAACACCAGAGGATCCACCAACCGGGCTGGCCCTGCCCAGTCAATATTTCCATGCCCTGTAGAAGGGGATAAAGTCCCTGTAGTGCACATGCGGAACATGTTAGGGAAGACAATTTGGGTTAATCCTGCCTCGGGCAAAGGCAAGCCCATCCGTGGGATTGCCTTTGCTCAAGGACCTGGGTGTACCTGGTGGGTAATGCGGAAGGATGGAGAAGTCCGATGTGTACCTCATGGGGATTTGATTTTGGGTGAGAATAGTCCATAAATAAATTGTATAAATTTAATTGTTAAATAACCCTGTCACTGTCTGTTATCACTGTTACAATTGTTATATTTTGTACCAGTAGTAGCATAGTAAGAATCATCCAGATTAAAGAAGGATGGACTTTTTGATGAAAACCTAGCAGAGCACAGCGATGATGGAACTGGACCTGGTTTTCAACAAGTGGCATGCAGCAACTTCATCAAGATCAACATCTCCTGCAGACTGTGGGCACGGGCCGCACCAGATACATCAGCCGTGAGCTCCGGATGCAGCAAGTGACCGCCCATCACCACACATCACCTCCCCTGCCACGGAAGACCATTACGACAGATGGAGCCTGAAGTCATGGATTAAATGAACTCAACGGACACTTTAGAGTGATGATCCATAGACTAAGGGAATGATATCTGGAGACAGGAGAAGTGGTGGTGATCAACCGGACAATGGGGGACCTGGGCATGACGTAGATGGTATGGAATAAGGGGTGGATAATGTCCTGGGTTTGGCCAGGACAGGGTTAATTTTCACCGGACTCCAGGAAGGGACACAGCTGGGGGGTGGGGGCTGACCCCACCTGGCGAAACAGAGCCCGGTATTCCATACCATGTGACGTCACGCTGGGTTCTGGTGGGGGGGGGGCGGCGCGGGGGGAACTCACTCGCGGCTCGGGAGCGTGCGGCGCTGGTGCGGTCCGAGAGAGCGGGTTTGTTTTTGTCGTGTTTTCTCCTTATTTGTACCGTTATTGTTCCTGTTTCCCTCTGTTTGTTGTTCTGCTA